>NC_090326.1:27521240-27884875 GCF_035084215.1 Heptranchias perlo
CTGAGATTGATAAATTTTTGTTAGGTAATGGTATTAACGGATATGGAACCAAGGCGGATAAATGGAGTTAATACAGGTCAGCCATGATCTAATTGAATAGCAGAACAGGCTCAAGGCTCGATTAGCCTACTCCTGTTCCTATGTTCCTAATACACTGTAGAGTCAATAACCTTTACCAAATCACCCCCCAAAACAGGAACAAGTTTCAGAAGTGGAATCACTTTTGGTAAAAAAATTATTTGTTTTTGTTCAGTGTTTTCTGTTTTTGTTTAGAATTAGCTGTTGAGTAACTGATTAAATGGGCTGCAGTACAAAGGCTTGCAAATTGGCTGCTTTTATCTGCAGTTTTTAATCGAAATTATGATCTAAGCAGAACATTTCTTGGCAAACTTTATCAGGATTCAGCATGTACCCATAATCTCACAGAAATTAATAAAATTCATGATCATTTATTTACCCTGAGATTATTTTTATTTAACTTCAACTTCTTTTGCGAAATTAAGTTGATAAGAAGTTACAACGTTCAGCATTTAAATGCTAAAAGACTCGCCTTTAAGCCGAAGGGATATTTCTAGCCTGCCAGTACTGAAAGCTTCAAATTACTGTTTGTGGGGATTAATAAAAGCAAAACTGTATTTGTGCAGCAGGTGAGACTTCCCCCTCTCCCTTCATAAGTAAAGGATGGGGTGGGAGGGGGGGGGGGGGGGGGGAAGAAAGACAACATTGAGTTAGGCCAACATGAAAATGTGAGGTAATGGAAAAATAGCTATGAATCACACCATTCAATTAGCACCATGACACCCAGCTGTACACACATCACAGGAACAGCTGTAAAATTTTACTCAACACAAGGCAGAGGTTTGAGGGAGACATGACCACCTACAGCACAAAGCTGACAAAACATGAAACTAAATTTCAGCGTTGCAGCATGTTAAAACAGATATAATAGGCACAGTTTGAAAAATGCAAAAAGGAAACATTTGTGGATTTCCACACAACAGCTTCTGTCGACTTAATTTTTTGGCTTAATAAAGAGAAAGCCATCAAAACATCTCCTTGCTTATGCTGCTAGTAAAGCATGTAAAGACAATGCTAAACTGCCCCTTTCTGTGCATGACCGGATGTGAAACAGTTTCAAATAACTTAAGTTAACTGTTTAAGAATTTACCTCAGTGCAGAATCAATTTTATTATTTTGGCAGCTCCTGAATATTTCTAACATACTGAAAAAATGAGCAAGTCTTTAAGTCTCTGTAAAGCAGTATACAGCAGTTATATGAACAGTAGTAGCTGCTGGCATTATATCACAAGAGCACTCATGGCTGAGTTAATCCAACCATGGCTGTTGGTTAGATTGTAAGAGAGAGAAGGCTCAATTCTCATACTTAGTAGGACAATATCACATCAAGGGGCCTTACTCAAACAGCGAACCCAGACTGTTTATATTGTTCCTGTATACACACAAATTAGAACCAACGGTAACTACTGGTGGAAGCCCACCAACAAGAGAGTGGCTTTGTCTAATCCACTGCACATTTCCACCAATCAGAAAGCAATGTTTCTCAATCCACCAACCCTGTATTTAAAAATCCAAAGCTACTAATGGATTGAAATGAAAACAAGTCAAGGTGAGGAGGTGCTTAAATAGGAATGCAAATTCAAGGTGCTCACCAAGGCAAAGGTTTTGGGGACATAAAAACACCTGCTTCATGATAAGCATCTAAGTGGTCTAAGAAATGAAAATGTTTGGACTCAAATCATGAACCATTAATCACTATGGTTACCAAAATCCTTTTCTGGAGTATATGATCAGCAAACAGATCTCTGATCCTACCAAGTCTTCCTTCTTTCCCCTCACCCAGAAGAGTAAATGTATATGAGAGACAGAAAGCACCTGATAAGCAAATGGAATCCAATGAGACAGACCTCATTATGAATCGGTACTAGTTCACCTAGTTTTCCCCTCCACTGCTTACAGCAGTGGTCCATGCTGCAGTAGTGTTCCACAGGTTCTGACAGCTCTCCAGCACCTTGCCTATTCTTCATGTATGAATGTAAAGGGTGAGTGTGGCAGGGATGAGGGAGAAGAGGACCATCACAGTCAAGCATAATTCTGTCACCATAGAGGCATTCTCCAGCATGGATCAATAGACAGCCACTAGGAGCGCAGTGATTTTCTGCTCCTTAGCCTGGGAACATCAAGGTCAACTCTAGTGACCCCCATCATTACAACATCTGACATTAGCTAGCTAACTCAGCACAGACCAGGAATCAAACCTAGGACTTTCTCGGTCTATAAAGCTCAGGACTGCACCATAAAGCACATTTATCCACTCCGTAATTGGAAGGGGAAGGAGGGTGCAGAATCCAACTTATTTTTAAACATATTTATTAATAATGCTTAAAGAATCAAATTTTGTAGCTGTGAAAAAAGTTAGAAATTCATAAGCAAATCCTTGGCTGCTTACTCATCCTTTTCTGTGTGCACACACCTATGAAAATCTCAGCAAAGGATACAGAAATTAAAAGAAAATGAGAGACAAGCTTTGCTGGGTCTGAATATCTTGCTTACAGTCTGGTTCACACAGATTTATAATCCTGTCTTCTCTATCACAGATCCCAAACCATTTCTTATTACTCGCTCCATTTGTTTTTACTTTAAATGTATGAGTATCGCAAATCTAATCCTAAAACCTAATGTATTGTAAACTCAGTTTATTACTCTGCCCTTAGTAATAAGAGTAATGCTTTAAACTGCCACGAGTTGAATGCTTTCTGTGCTAACCAAGCAGCTAATTTGATTGGCCATGGAAAGCAATGGTTACTCTTTGTTCCATATAGACTTTGAAATTGCAAGTTTTACTGCTTTCCTGCATTATGAACCAAACTGCTATTACTACTTATAGCCCAGCTGAAATCCTCACTTATCCATATGCTACAATAAAGATGCAGATACTTTACAGAATAGGCCCTATCTTATTGGAAACTTGTGACAGCTATTTAATTCCAGTTGGCATCTAGTGATAGTCATTGTTTGAAAATGAGATCTTTTCTTTTGGTTAAGGCAGATAGCTCAGTATCCACTCATGGGAGTTTTCAGTTCACTTCCTCCTCCCCAGCATTTTAAACAGAGTCAAATGAGACCAGTGTTATGTTCTTCAGTGCAAAAGTAGGTTTTGCACAATATCAAGGTGATATTACATAATACAAAAATCCACAGAAAAGAATATATAATAGGCTTTATAAACTAATAATACATTATTTAACAGCACAGCAAGAGCTGCCAAAGGTACAAGATGGCTCACAGTTGCAAACAGTAGACGTTTATGATATAAGCTTCAACAGTGCTGTATTGGCTATGGTTATCAGTTTCACCGAATTATACCTGGTGAGATTTCAGTTACAGAATCAATGAAACAATTTTCGAGGCTGCACATTTCCATGATTCATATATAATTTCTGGGAAACTTTCTGCAGTTTATTAAAATCTGGGTTTGGCAGCTAAATATCAATCTGTTTGAATGTCTCCACTGATAAAGCCAACAACAACAACAGCAACAACAACAACAACTCACATTTATATAGCACCTTTAATGCAGTCAAATGTCCCAAGTCGCTTCACAGGAGGATTATCAAACAAAATTTGATACTGAGCCACATAAGGTGATATATGGACAGATGACCAAAAGCTTAGTCAAGGAGGTAGGTTTTAAGGAGCGTATTAAAGGAGGGGTGTGAGGTAGAGAGGTAGAAAGGTTTAGGGAGGTAATTCCAGAGCTTAGAGCCGAGGCAGCTGAAGGCATGGCCGCCAATAGTGTAGCGAAGAAAATCGGGGATGCTCAAGAGGCCAGAATTGGAGGAGCGCAGAGATCTTGGCAGGTTGTAGGGCTGGAGGAGGTTACAGAGATATGGGGGCGGGTGGGGTGCGAGATCATGGATGGATTTGAAAGCAAGGATGAGAATTTTAAAATCGAGGCGTTGCCGGACTGGGCGCCAATGTAGGTCAGCGAGCATGGGGGTGATGGGTGAACGGCATTTGGTGCGAGTTAGGATACGGGCAGCAGAGTTTTGGATGTGCTCAAGTTTACGGAGGGTGCAAGGTGGGAGGCCAGCCAGGAGAGCATTGGACTAGTCAAGTCTTGAGGTAACAAAGGCATGGATGAGGGTTTCAGCAGCAGATGAGCTAAGACAGGGGCAGAGACAGGCGATGTTAGGGAGTTGGAATTTATTTACTGGTGTAAATAAATGACAGACACTAAAACCGATCAGAAGTTTGCTAAGAAGACTAAGGCCCGAATTCTAAGTGTTCAATGGCAGGGGCATTATCACAATTTAGCACAAAATATCAATTTTGTTGCTGCATTTTGCTGCTTGGTGCCCTGTTTTGTACTGTCAAATAAATACTAAAGTCAAAGGCAACTCTAAGTACAGTACCATAAATAGCAAGTGGTTATTGCACTATTGTGATTAGGCAGATTTTTTTCAAAAGAACAAATCATTTTAAAAACACTTGCCTTTTTGGGACTCTTCCATCTCATCAAACAATTGGTAAAGTCATCCAATGGGATCCTTTTGAGTTCATCCACTTCCTATTGGTCCCAGCATGTTCCAGCTATTCTCAGACAGATCACCAGCCTTTCTTCTCCTTTCACCTCCATGAAGTTATTGTCATGCTTTGGCAAAATGCAGTATGATTTTCAATTTTCCCTTCATATAAAAACCCAATGAATGGTCACCCTGAACACCATTAGAACATATGCGATTGTCCGCACTCTGGATGATTTGCACCAATTTCTCTGTGGATCAAGCCTTAGTTTTGCACATACGAGCCAAAATGCAATTGAGGACTTTTAATTGATTTTTAGCTAATCGGTTTTAGTGTTTGTCATTTTAGTGTTTTACACCCATAGGCTTGATTTTTCACATATGCTGGGTTCTTGATCCATTGCCTTCAGTTGCCGAGGCCCTAAGCTCTGAAATTCCCTCCTTAAACCTCTCCCTCTCTCTCTCCTCCTTTAAGACACTCCTTAAAACCTACCCCTTCGACCAAGCTTTTGTTCACCTGTCCTAATATCTCCTTATGTGGCTCTGTGTGATATTTTCCTGTGAAGTGTCTTGGGATGTTTTACTATGTTAAAGGCACTATATAAATGCAAGTTGTTGTTGTTGTCGATCCAGCAAGAAAAGTAGCAGTTATCTGGATGCCCAGTACCTGATAGAATTTACTATTCATTGAGCTCTGATATTTGGCTTTGGGTCAGTGGAATTATGTAGAAGTTAACAACTCACTATGTCAGGCGAAGTGTTGGGGAATTCTGGATTATCTTCCAATTTGCATTATCCATGGGGGAAGTGAAGGAGGGAGCACCCTTCCATTATGGCAGTTAATTAAAGTTCCACTGTAAAAACAAACATAATCTGCTGTGAAAGCAAAACCAGGCTACACATAAAACCATGGTGCTGTTCTTTTGGTCAAACAGCATCCATAGTTATGGCACCCTAATACCTATTCACGGCTTGCCAACAATGCTCATATTGATAGGTCGAGATGCCTCCAAAAAAGAAAAAAGCTTTTCCAGATTCTTTCATAATCAAAATGTATGCTTCAAGAAAAGGCTAACTATAGACCGCCCAAACATGAAGCAATGTTCCAAATACTTACAACTATGCCTACATCACTCATGTACAACTTTAATCTTCCATGTGAATTTGCCATGAGGGCGAGTGACTACCAACTATCAAGCTGCTGCTGTCAACTTTCAAGTTCAATGGTTCATCTGCAAGTCATTTCATACCTCATTCCAGGAGATCTGCAGCAAAAAAACAGGATCCTGCATTTCAAACAATTAAAACACGGTCATTAAATTTCCTCCTCAGACTACACATGGATAGAGTGACCTTCACAGACAGCAGGAGGAAGCAACTCTGGTAAGAAGTGGGGATCAATAAAATACTGATGGTTTACAGTATAAAGCAAAAACACTCGTTTGATCAAGAACAAAAAAAAATACAGTATATATTATACAAAATATGAAAATACCAGCGTTAAAAGCACCAATTACCTTAAAGTTCAGAAACATTCAGAAACTGATTGAATTTTGTGGCACCGATTAAAACCTTTGATGGCAGTAGTACCTAGTAACTTATAGGTGCTTAAACTCTCTTCCTACCACAGATCACGAATACAATGCACAACTTCACTTAGAACTATTATAAAATCTCTATTCTTATAGCTGTGTTTCAAATTGAAAGAATATGGTGGGCCAGGGACATAGTGATTGGGTTCAACTGACTTTAAAAACTACTTGGGCTTCGCTCTCATGGTAAGAGAGTGTTTGAACCCCTCAACTTTGCTGCAGTCTTTTTAATGCATTTCATGTTGAGCTGTTATTTATAATTAATGCCTTTACACTGTCAGCTGGAAGTCACAGCAGACTTAATGTGACTGGCAGTGCGAATTCAAAAAAATGTTCTGGTCCAGGCAAATCACAGCATGACGTAAACTCATCACTAATTCAGTTTTATGTCAGCACAAAATTGGAGGTAGTGCAATGGAATCGCTCGACAGATTCAGATTAGTTGCTGCAAATGCCCATTGTAAAAACATAAAAAAAACAAATTTTACTTTTCACATAAAAGGCCTGTTCTATCTGCCTGTATTATTAAGAGCATATATTCCAGAAAAGCAGGAATGTATGACAAATATGGGAAAGCCACACAATTGTTAGTTTTGTCTGCAACAACACCAAATGTTGCTGTAAACAACATTTATAGCCATGTTGTAAATAGTATTACAACATGGCTTGCACAAGGCATATACAACCCACATTATAACAAGGGACATGATCCGACTGAGAGGTTTCACATGCATTACAGAGTCTGGGTTAAAATGCTATTAAAACGCCGTACTGTAACCAAGGATACAATTTACAAATAGCAAATGTTTATTTTCAATAATTAAAATTACAACTTTAAATGAAAGTGTGCTTGCATTAATCTCTCATGAAATAAGTAGTAATACATCAATGGATGGATTCATCAGTTATATATGATTTTAGCCTAGTCTTATTGGCCTAGAAATTCGACCGCGCAGTGCCCTTTTTTGGGCGCTAAATGGTCTCCTCAGCCTCTAATATGGCGGGCAGAAAACACACACTCATTACGAGCCAGAAGTTTGTCACCTGTCATGTTGGTAAAGGCTAAAAACAAAAATCGTCGAGCAGTGCCGAGACCTGAAACAGGCGTTAGGCCCTTTGAACGTTCAATTAAAAGGTCTAATGCCTATTCGAAGCACTCACTGCAAGATTAGTTTGCCCTGAGGCAGCCGGCGCCGGCTGTACTCAGGAAAGCCAAGTCTACATGTGGCTGAACAGGCCTTAACAGGTCTTAAAGGGACCGCTGCAGGCCGCCACCAACAAAGTAAGATTTTAAAACATATTGACCTGAACGTGGAGCCAGAGGAGCAGGAGTGCTCCTCCCGACCCCACATTCAAAGATCCAGCCAATGCTCCCCCCACGCTAGCTGCCATTACCACCCCCCCCCACCCTGATCGCTGCCATTGCCTCCCCTGATCTCCCCCGCTACCTATTTTTTTTATTCGTTCATGGGATGTGGGCGTCGCTGGCAAGGCCAGCATTTATTGCCCACCCCTAATTGCCCTTGACAAGGTGATAGTGAGCCGCCTTCTTGAACCGCTGCAGACCGTGTGGTGAAGGTTCTCCCACAGTGCTGTTAGGAAGGGAGTTCCAAGATTTTGACCCAGCGACGATGAAGGAACGGCGATATATTTCCAAGTCGGGATGGTGTGTGAGACTTAGAGGGGAACGTGCAGGTGGTGATGTTCCCATTTGCCTGCTGCTCTTGTCCTTCTAGGTGGTAGAGGTCGTGGGTTTGGGAGGTGCTGTCGAAGAAGCCTTGGCGAGTTGCTGCAATGCATCCTGTGTATGGTACACACTGCAGCCACAGTGCGCCGGTGGTGAAGGGAGTGAATGTTTAGGATGGTGGATGGGGTGCCAATCAAGCGGGCTGCTTTGTCCTGGATGGTGTCGAGCTTCTTGAGTGTTGTTGGAGCTGCACTCATCCAGGCAAGTGGAGAGTATTCCATCACACTCCTGACTTGTGCCTTGTACATGGTGGAAAGGCTTTGGGGAGTCAGGAGGTGAGTCACTTGCTGCAGAATACCCAGCCTCTGACCTGCTCTTGTAACTACAGTATTTATGTGGCTGGTCCAGTTAAGTTTCTGGTCAATGGTGACGCCCAGGATGGATTCGGTGATGGTAATGCCGTTGAATGTCAAAGGGAGGTGGTTAGACACTCTCTTGTTGGAGATGGTCATTGTCTGGCGCGAATGTTACTTGCCACTTATCAGCACAAGCCTGGATGTTGTCCAGGTCTTGCTGCTTCATTATCTGAGGGGTTGCGAATGGAACTGAACACTGTGCAATCATCAGCAAACATCCCCATTTCTGACCTTATGATGGAGGGAAGGTCATTGATGAAGCAGCTGAAGGTGGTTGGGCCTAGGACACTGCCCTGAGGAAATCCTGCAGCAATGTCTTGGGGCTGAGATGATTGGCCTCCAACAACCACTACCATCTTTTTTTGTGCTAGGTATGACTCCAGCCACTGGAGAGTTATCCCCCTGATTCCCATTGACTTCAGTTTTACTCGGGCTCCTTGGTGGCACACTCGGTCAAATGCTGCCTTGATGTCAAGGGCAGTCACTCTCACCTCACCTCTGGAATTCAGCTCTTTTGTCCATGTTTGGACCAAGGCTGTAATGAGGTCTGGAGCAGAGTGGTCCTGGTGGAACCCAAATTGAGTATTGGTGAGCAGGTTATTGGTGAGTAAGTGCTGCTTGATAGCACTGTCAACAACACTTTCCATCACTTTGCTGATGATTGAGAGTAGACTGATGGGGGTGGTAATTGGCCAGATTGGATTTGTCCGGCTTTTTGTGGACAGGACATACCTGGGCAATTTTCCACATTGTCGGGTAGATGCCAGTGTTGTAGCTGTACTGGAACAGTTTGGCTAGAGGCGCGGCTAGTTCTGGAGCACAAGTCTTCAGCACTACAGCCGGGATGTTGTCGGGGCCCATAGCCTTTGTTGTATCCAGTGCAATCAGCCGTTTCTTGATATCACGTGGAGTGAATCGAATTGGCTGAAGGCTGGCTTCTTTGATGGTGGGGATATCGGAAGGAGGCCGAGATGGATCATCTACTTGGCACTTCTGGCTGAAGATGGTTGCAAACGCTTCATTCAGCCTTGTCTTTTGCACTCACGTGCTGGATTCTGCCATCATTGAGGATGGGGATGTTTACAGAGCCTCCTCCTCCCTTTAGTTGTTTAACTGTCCACCACCATTCATGACTGGATGTGGCAGGACTGCAGAGCTTTGATCTGATCCGTTGGTTGAGGAATCGCTTAGCTCTGTCAATAGCATGTTGCTTCCGCTGTTTAGCATGCATGTAGTCCTGAGTTGTGGCTTCACCAGGTTGGCACCTCATTTTTAGGTATGCCTAGTGCTGCTCCTGGCATGCTCTTCTACACTCCTCATTGAACCAGGGTTGATCTCCTGGCTTGTTGGTAATGGTAGAGTGAAGAATATGCCGGGCCATGAGGTTACAAATTGTGCTGAAATACAAATCTGCTGCTGCTGATAGCCCACAGCACCTCATGGATGCCCCGTTTTGAGCTGCTAGATCTGTTCTGAATCTATCCCATTTAGCCACACAACACATTGGATGGTGTCCTCAGTGCGAAGGCAGGACTTTATCTCTACGAGGACAGTGCAGTGGTCACTCCTACCAATACTGTCATGGACACATGCATCTGCGACAGGTAGATTGGTGAGGACGAGGTTAAGTAGGTTTTTCCCTCGTGTTGGTTCACTCACCACCTGCCACAGGCCCAGTCTGGCAGCTATGTCCTTCAGGACTTGGCCAGCTCGGACAGTTGTGGTGCTACGGAGCCACTCTTGGTGATGGACATTGAAGCCCCCCACCCAGTGTACATTCTGTGCCCTTGCTACCCTCAGTGCTTCCTCCAAGTGGTGCTCAACATGGAGGAGGACTGATTCATCAGCTGAGGGAGGGCGGTAGGTGGCAATCAGCAGGAAGTTTCCTTGCCCATGTTTGACCCGATGCCATGAGATTTCATGGGGTCCAGAGTCAATGTTGAGGACTCCCAGGGCCACTCCCTCCTGACTGTATATCACTGTACCGCCACCTCTGGTGGGTCTGTCCTGCCGGAGGGACAGGACATATCCAGGGATGGTGATGGAAGAGTCTGGGATGTTGGCTGAAAGGTATGATTCTGTGAGTATGGCTATGTCAGGCTGTTGCTTGACTAGTCTGTGGGACAGCTCTCCCAATTTTGCCGCAAGTCCCCAGATGTTAGTGAGGAGGACTTTGCAGGGTCGACTGGGCTTGGTTTGCCTTTGTTGTGTCCGGTGCCGGGTGGTCCGTCCGGTTTGATTTTTATTATGACTTTTTGCAGCGAGATTGTACAACTGAGTGGCTTGCTAGGCCCTTTCAGAGGGCGATTAAGAATCAACCACATTGCTCTGGGTCTGGGGTCAAATATAGGCCAGACCGGGTAAGGAAGGCAGGTTTCCTTTCCTAAAGGATGGGTTTTTACGACAATCTGGTAGCTTCATGGCCACCATTACTGATACTAGTTTTTTTTTAAATTTACCTCCCACCCTTCTCGACCCGGTCGACCCACTTCTGGGCACCTATGATAATAACTTTATTAGAGCTATAGATAGGGCTACAGTGAAGATTCATTAGAATGATAACAAGAATGAGAGATTAGAGTTATGAAGAAAGGCTTGAAAAACTGGGGACGTTTTGACTGGAATAAAGAAGATTAATGGAGCTCGCATAGAGATTTTCAAAATTACTAAAGGTTTTCAGAGAATAAATTGTGATAAATTGTTTCTAGCAGTGGCGATTAGTAATAAAGGGGCATAAACTGAGGATTATTAATAGAGCAACAAAGGGAGAAGTTTGAATATTTTTTGTTTCCGCACAGGCTTTCTGGAACGTGAAATACATTGCCACAAGTGGCTATTGAAGCAGAGACTGTAATACATCTTTTAAAAAGAAATTGGAAAATTATTTGAAAAGGATGAATACAAAAGGGCAGGGAAATGGGATTGGAGCAGGTTGTTCCAGTTGAAAATCTAACACCAGCAGCGTCACAGGCTGAACGACCTCCTTCTGTGCTGTAATTTCTATGTACACTTAACTCTTAACGTGCACTTCCTGGACTAACTGCATGGAGATTCTGTACAGCAAGGATTGACCCAAGTATCATATGTTGCAGATTATGCTTTGTACATAAATACACTGGATCTCTTCCTTTCCCTCACCCCTACGAAAAAAAGAATGGTTGTTTATAATTCATTGCTACAGTGACTATTCCTTAGCCATTGCCACACCACCCAGTTAAATCCCAGGACACACAGCAATTGATCCATTCTAACCTAAAGAATCACTACTGGTACTAAAATCCTCAAATGTGAGAAAGTGCTACAGAAATGATTATGATTTCAGAGACAATTAGTATCTTATGTATCAAGCTGGACAGCATGTGGATCATTAAAAAAAAAGACAGAACTTGTATTTATACTGGGATTGGGAGAGACAGATAGAACAAGGGTAAGAAATAATACAGTATTAGGTGGGATCAGATTAAGAGAATACAAGAAGGTTTAAGATAGGTTTACCGTGCATGTGTGTAAACGCACGAAGCGTAGTAAACAAGGTTGGTGAGCTGCAGGCGCAATTAGCCACATGGGAATATGATGTTGTGGCGATAATGGAGACCTAGCTCAAAAAAGGGTAGGATTAGGCACTAAATATTCCTGGAGTGCAAGGCACAATTTCCAAATTTGCAGATGACACAAAACTGGGAAGGATAGTGAACAGTGAGGAGGATAGTGATAGACTTCAAGAGGGCATAGACACGCTCGTGGAATGGGTGGATATATGGCAGATGAAATTTAACGCAGAGAAGTGTGATATGATACATTCTGGCAGGAAGAACAAGGAGAGGCAATATAAACTAAAGGGCGCAATTCTAAAAGGGGTGCAGGAAGAGAGAGATCTGGGGGTATATGTGCACAAATCACTGAAAGTGGCAGGATAGGTTGAGAAAGCGGTTAAAAAGCATACGGGATGACGGGCTTTATAAATAGAGGCATAGAGTACAAAAGCAAGGAGGTTATGATGAACCTTTATAAAACGCTGGTTCGGCCACAACTGGAGTAGTGTGTCCAGTTCTGGGCACCGCACTTTTGGAAGGATGGAAAGGCTTTCGAAAGGGTGCAGAAGAGATTGACTAGAATGATTCCGGGGATGAGACACTTTAGTTATTTGGATAGACTGGAGAAGCTGGGGTTGTTCCCCTCAGAGCAGAGAAGGCAGAGAGGAGATTTGATAAAGGTATTTAAAATCATGAAGGGTCTAGACAGAGTACATACAGAGATACTGTTCCCATTCAAGGGTCAAGAACCAGAGGACATAGATTTAAGGTGATTGGCAAAAGAACCAAAGGTGACATGAAGAAAAACGTTTTTGCACAGCGAGTGGTCATGATCTGGAATGCACTGCCCGAGGGGGTGGTGGAGGCAGATTCAATCATAGCTTTCAAAAGGGAACTGGATAAGTACTTGAAGGGAAAAAAATTGCAGTGCTACAGGGATAGGGTGGGGGAGTGGGAATAGCTGGATTGCTCTAGCAGAGAGCCGGCACGTACTCGATGGGCCGAATGGCCTCCTTTCATGCTGTAACCATTCTATGATTCTATATAGCGCCTTTCACATCCTCAGTATGTCCCATAATGCTTAACACCCAATTAAGTACTTTTGAACTCTGGTCACTTTTGAACTATAGGTAAATGCAGCAGCCAATTTGTGCACAAGAAGGTCCCACAAACAGCAATGAGATAAATAACCATAAAGTCAGGGATTTTGGTTGAGGGATAAATGTTGGCCAGGACAACAGGCGGACTCCCTCTCCAAGAGTCTCCAGCACATTTAGCTTCCTATCCTAAGTGCTTACGACAAAAAACTCTGACAAACAAATCACTTACGGCTTTACTTACTTTCATATGCACCAAGTGGCACTGTGCTACAGGTTAGGAAGATAATAAGATGGCCCTTATTTAAGTGAAGTCATTGTTTAGTCACAAACTTGCTGGCAACTAGTGTTACATTGTTGGGGTTTTTAATACTAGATATTTTCCTCAGAATCCATGTCACACACTATTCTAGTAAGATAGCCTTCATTTCCTATGAACCGCAGTTTGACTTTACTTGCCCAACATTAGGTAGTTGTAGTGAGACCAGGGGTTGAACAGAAAATCCCTTTCGTTGTATTTCAGCTTATACCACTTGTTGCCACATAAGTTTGGTAAGAAAAAGAGTCAGGACTCTATCAGACAATGGATTAGACTGAAACTACTAGATAGGTGTATTGAACAGTGTATAAATAAGTGAACAGCAGCAAGAACAAACAATAGATTTACAATAATTATACATTTCGTTATACGTCCTTGGGATATAGAGAAAGCAATCGCTTTTCTTGCGCTAAAGCTGAACTTTGAAATATGGCTCTGATTAGTCTTACACAGTGGCTTACTGCTGACCTATCATGTAGTATCTGGCCTGCCCCCGTCTTTGATCACTTCAGAATGGCTGCCGACTTGGCGAAAACACCCACCAGGTAGGTGTACCTTCAAATTTCTTTAAAGATATACCATGCCAATGGAAAAAAAGTACATCTCTCAAATGCAAAATAGAGCTGCATCTTAAACATATACTTTTAAAAGATACAAAAGATGTTCATATTTCAATTGAATGGCATGGCAAATTTATCTTACCTGCTGAAACATTCCAATTGTCACCTATTAACAGTTTTTTGAACTCAAGAAACTAGGCAAGCTGATGCAGAATGACAATTTACATACATGTCTCCCTCTTACTTATGTCAGACAATTGTCTAACTCTGGGTCTGATTTGTTTTCAAAAATAACTGTGCTATTTGCTTTAAGTGAACCTTAATTTGAACCATGTGTGTAGTGATCAGCACAACAGGTGCCAATAACATAATCCATCCTGGACAAAAATTAGGCATTTTTAACCATCTAGTTTTGGTGTTTTAACAACCAATTTAATGGATTGCATGATGCAGTCTCAGAGGGCAATTTATTTCTTATCCGGTTGAAAAAAATCGGACACTTAGTCGACTAATTCTGAAAACCACCCAAGAGTCTTGAAAATGTGAGGACAAAAGAAAGTTCCTTTGCATGGTGCCAAACAATCATGGAAACTGGTCACTAAAGACATTTACACTTTTTGTTTGTGGTAGAGGTTAATCAAGCATCATAGAATGGTTACAGCACAGAAGGAAGCCATTCGGTCCACCCAACCCAGGCCAGCTCTTTGTAAGAGCAATCCAGTTAGTCCCATTACCTCGCTCTTTCCCTGTAGCCCTGCAAATTTTTTCCCTTCAAGTATTTATCCAATTCCTTTTTGAAAGCCACAATTGAAACTGCTTCCATCACCCTTTAAGGCAGCACATTCCAGATCATAATTGCTCACCGTTGTAAAAAGGTTTTCCTCATGTCGCCTTTGGTTCTTTTGCCAATCACCTTAAACCTGTGTCCTCTGGTTCTCAATCCTTCCGCCAATGGGAACAGCTTCTCTTTATTTACTTTATCTAAATCCTTCATGATTTTGAATACTTCTATCAAATCTCCTCTCAACCTTCTCTGCTCTAAGGGGGGCAACCCTAGCTTCTCCAGTCTATCCACGTAACTGAAGTCCCTCATCCTTGGAACCATTCTAGTAAATCTTCTCTGCACCTTCTCTAAGGCCTTCACATCCTTCCTAAAGTGCGGTGCCCACAATTGGACACAATACTCCAGTTGTTGCCAAACCTGTGTTTTATAAAGGTTCATCATAACTTCCTTGCTTTTGTACTCTTATGCCTCTATTTATAAAGCCCAGGATCCCGTATGTTTTTTTAACTGCTTTCTCAACCTGTCCTGCCACCTTCAAAGATTTGTGCACAGGACTCTCTGTTCCTGCACCCCCTTTAGAATTGTACCATGCATCTCCTTATTCTTCCTGCCAAAATGTATCAGTTTGCACTTCTCTGAGTTAAATTTCATCTGCCATGTCCATTCCGCCAGACTGTCTATGTCCTCTTGAATCCATTACTATCCTCACTGTTTACTCCACTTCCAAGTTTTAAGTCATCTGCAAATTTTGAAATTGTGCCTCGTATACCCAAGTCTAAGTCATTAATATATATCAAAATCAACAGTTTTATATATTCAACAGGTTTTATATATTCACCAGCTATTGGGAAGTTCCAGAAATAGACAATATTGGTCAGCAAATCTATTAACAACAGGAAGTTAGTCCACAACACAACAGTTGCATATAAAGAAGCTGGACTATTGACTTTCCCCATTTAACAATGTTTAATCCAGTTGACTACAAGACCAACATCATTAACTTCATTCAAACGAGACAGCTGGCACAGCAGCAATTATCCTAAATGATACAGGAAAACACTATTGGCTTGTTTATTTTTATGTTGCCCATTTATGTTATTTATTCGCAATAGTGGCCTCAATGGACGGGAGAGAAGTGGGTTAAAATATCGGAATTGATGAACCCGACACCATTCACACCTGTTTAAAATTTAATAAACACAAGTCAGGCCATTGACAAGGCTCCCGCAAAAGACAGGCGAGGGCCTAATTAACATCCAAAAGTTGTGACCCGATGACATCATCGGCACCGCGACATAAATTTAACAGTAAGTGAGGGGGAGGCTGTAGGATGCCCAGCAGCACATCCGACGTAGGTGGTGTCAACTGGCCAAGGTAAGTGGTGAACATCAGCTTCTTTTAGAACTCCTTGTGGACCAGGAGTGCTCCTCTCAGGCCTCACCAGGAAGCTTTCGGTCTCTCCCGCCTCGATGTTCCCATCCCCCTCTTCAGCCGGGATCACGGCCCCAACGTTCTCTTCCCGCCCCCCTCCCCACAAGGGCGGCGCTGATGTCCTCGCTCCAACAACCCCCCCCACCCCGAAGGCGACCCTGATGTCCTCGCTCCACCTCCCCCCTCCCGATGGCGGCCCCGATGACTTCACTCTGCACCCCCCTCCCGAAGGAGACCCCGATGTTCTCGCTCCGCCTCCCCCCGCTCCCGATGGCGGCCCCGATGTCCTCATTCCCCTCCACCCCCAGCCCCAATTGCGGCTAGGAGCATTCAGCCTCTATTCGCCATTGGGACCGCCCACAGCTCTACTCGCCACTGCCCATGGGTTCCCAGCTGTGGCCTCCAATCGCTTGCTTGCGATCCCACCCGCCGGCCAGGCAGTCAGGCCGTTAGGCAGGAGTCTGCAGCAGATTATTTAAATGAGGACCTGCCGTTAAGATTGGCAGGGGATCCAAGTCCCCGGCCTTGTCAGGTTTTCCCTGCGCTACTGCGCTCCCTCGCACCCTTTCCGCCTCACCATTAATATCGGGGCCAGTGTCTCAGACTATGAGCACAGACAGAATTCCATTACCTAATCATCAATCCTGTTCAATACAAAAATGGTGCTGGACAATGTTAAAACACTAACATAGAAGTGAATATACAATTGCCCAATTCTCACCACTTCACCCTAATATGACTTTAATATTGTGTACAGATGCATAGCAAAAAGCTAGGCCAAGCTTTGGTTCAAGTTCTGATTAATGTGGCCTATCAAGGGGCCAGATGGTGCAGAACCATTTCCATCAATCAACATGAAGATGTCTGTAAACACTGCCCACACTGGTGAGTTTAGAACAGGAAGTTGGTCCATAAAGGTAGGCCCAGAATGTATTTACAGAGACGAAAGGGGGAGATATTGTTTTGAGAAATAAATGGAATTTCTGAAGAGGTTCAAAATGACCACATGGCAACACCTATGATACTCAGCAACAATGGTGTGTTTTCCAGTCCTACAAAATATGCTATTATTTTGAAATAAAAATGCTCCCAAATATTAGAATTACAACAGTCAACCTTTTTTCAGCTCACTTCATTACTCAGATTACTTGTAAATATTTCTCCCATTACACTTAAAGTCAGAAGATGAATTCCAAAAGCAAACATCAGATTGAAAAAAAAATCAATTGCCATTTTTGCTGCTAAAGTCTATTCATCCACTGAATGCATGAAAAATGCTAACTATAATGAAAACTGACAATAACCATTTCCCATTTTTGAAGACCGTCATGAATCTGTGTCCTTCAGCAACATTCAGAATCAGGTTTATTTATAGCTAGAACAATGGTGTAACAAACTGCTCAAGAATATTTTGCTTTCAGAGTTTGTAATTCCAGAGGGAAAGCATTATGATGTTTAAAACTATAAATATAATATACAAACGGGAGGGCAGGCAATATAAACTAGAGGGCACAATCCTAAAAGGGGTACAGGAACAGAGAGTCCTGGGGGTATATGTGCACAAATCATTGAAGATGGCAGGGCAGATTGAGAAAGCGGTTAAGAAAGCATACGGGATCCTGGGCTTTATAAATAGAGGCATACAGTACAAAAGCAAGGAAGTCATGATGAACCTTTATAAAACACTGGTTCGGCCACAACTGGAATAATGTGTCCAGTTCTGGGCACCGCACTTTAGGAAACGTGTGAAGGCCTTAGAGAGGGTGCAGAAAAGATTTACTAGAATGATTCCAGGGATGGGGGACTTCAGTTATGTGGATAGAGCGGAGAAGCTGGGGCTGTTCTTGGAACAGAGATGGTGGAGAGGAGATTTTATAGAGGTATTTAAAATCATGAAGGGTCTTGACAGAGTAGATAGAGAGAAACTGTTCCCATTGGCGGAAGGGTCAAGAACCAGAGGACATAGATTTAAGGTGATTGGCAAAAGAACCAAAGGTGACATGAGGAAAAACTTTTTTTACACAGCGAGTGGTTAGGATCTGGAATGCACTGCCAGGGGGAGTGGTGGAGGCAGATTCAATCATGGCTTTCAAAAGGGAACTGGATAAGTACTTGAAAGGAAAAAAACTGCAGGGCTACGGGCACAAGGTGGGGGAATGGGACTAGCTGGCTGCTCTTGCATAGACCCGGCACGGACTCGATGGGCCAAATGGCCTCCTTCCGTGCTGTAACCTTTCTATGATTCTAAACATCTCCTATTAAATTCACCCCTTAGTTAAAGGCTGAGGTCTGGTTCTCCAAGGACTTTATTATATGCAGCCAAATATGAGGCAATCTGTGGTAAAGGGATGTGCCATCTGCTATGAATGACATATTTACAAGTGCTTTCAACTATATTACAGCCATTATACATTACATTACAGCCATGTACATTATATCAGCAGAGAAGGAAAGCTATGAGTTTCAGCTATTGACATTGTGGAAGTTGAGGGAAGTCTCTCCAAAGTGAACATGTTTTTAAATCAGCTCTTATTATTGAAAAGAAACAGTCCCTGCTTGTGGACGCATTCCTTTTGTCCCCTTTGAGTGTCAGTTTGGCAGAGTGGTAGCACTGTTCACCTCAGAGTTAGATGGTCGTGGGTTCAAGCCCCACTTCACGGACGTGTGCACATAATCTAGGCTGATACTTCAGCGCAGCACTGAGGGAGTGATACATTGTTGGAGGTGTGCTTTTGGATGAGACGTTAAACCGAGACCCTGTTTGCCTGTTCAGGTGGATGGACACTATTTGAAAAGGAGCAGGGAACTTCTCCTGACCAACATTTTTCCCTCAATCAACACCTTAACAAACAGATTAACTGATTATTTGTCTCACTGCTGTTTTGTGGGACTTTGCAGTGTGCAAATTGGCTACTGTATTTGCCTACAGGACAACAGTGACTATATTTCAAAAACAATTCAATAGCTGTAAAGTGCTTTGGGACATCCTGAATATGTGAAAGATGCTATATAGAATCAAGCTATTGCTTTATATTTAAATTTTCAACAAGAAGTTTACACCTTTCTCAGTACATTGTTTCATATATAGCACACACTTCACAATACTCACAGGTAAATACAGGAAGGGTCATATATGGATATACAATTCTATCCATTAGGGTGAGGGTCCTCAGTGGCAGGGTCGATCATCCCTTAAGGGTGGGGGGAGATGCCACCTCATGTTTAACCCTTTCACTGACACACTACATTTGAATTTAGACAGTGTTTGCTTCCACGGTACTATGCTATTTATTACACTGGACTGGTAACTTCCATCGAGGGACCAAGGGGTCTTCTTTTTCTGCCTGCCACTGGAAATAACACAAGCACTTTTACTTTGCTGCAACATAATGGGCCAGAAATCACTCCCGAAATAACGGAGGAGCTCAACAGCGCTCTCAGTTTTTAGTGGTGAATTGAAGGAGCAAGTTCTTGCGTTCGCACACGTAAAACACGGAAATCATGAAATTGCTCCTGGTGGTTCGCCGGCAATATGACAGCTTCGAATTAAAGGGCCATCGCACGCTGCAGTCAGAGAAATCATTGCAAACTTGCTTATCTGCCCAGCTGGAAAGTAACTAATTGCACCACCAAACAGGTACATTTAAAAATACCAGGTCTAAACTAAGTTTAAAAAGCGCGGTTAGTCTTAATGACTGCCAAACAACTAAAAATTAAATTTTAAAAATGTGGAGTCTCATATTACTCCTTATTTTAACAGTTTTTTGGTCATTTAAAAAAAAATTAAAAATGTATTTTTCCCTTCTGTCTCTTTAATTTAATTCAATTATTTCTTTGGCTTTTTATTAAAAAAAATTAAAATTTTTATTTACAATGACATCCAGAATACTAACTTTAAATTAATGAAGTCTGCTTGCCTGCTTGAGCAATGCAGCCTGAATCTGTGGGCGTGACTTCTCTTCCTGACAGATCTTGTGGGCGTGTCTTCTCCTGATAGACGTTTCCAGCCACATGGCAACTCACGCTGCGCAGAGGCTGCGTGGATAGCGCACATTTTGTTTCAAGTTCAAATTCAAGCAACCGGACGCCACAGAGCTCGCAGTAAGTATTTTCATGAATTAAATTCGCAGGAGCTGCGGTGAGCATTGCCTCGCTGCTCTGCGCGATTTCTGGCCCAATAGAAATTTAACAACATTATAACTAGGAAAACAAGCAATGCTCTTTAAAACTCATCCCTCTCAAGGGATCGAAAAGGTTGTAATTGGTCATATTACCCATTTTTTTAAAATTGCCCAAATATATTGAGGAAAGATGACATGGATATAAATGTTACTGTAAAGAAAATTTTAAAAAATTGTATATGGAACATAAAGGTGCTTTCATGGACTATGAAAAAAGGAGTGTGTGACCATGTTTTCTAAACATTGCTGGAGGTACAAGCACATAGAGCAGGAGGGAATCCGCAATTGGATCCAACTGCTCTACCCAAACATCAGTAGCGCAGTTTCAATCAACGGGTGGGAATCAGAAAGCTTTCCGATCAAATCTGGAGTCAGGCAGGGCTGTCCTCTCTCCTCCGTCTTGTTCGTGTGTTGCATCGAATCCTTTGCCGAGTCCATCAGGAGGGATGCGGGCATAAGAGGGGTGACGATCCCAGGCAGCGGAGGCACTCAGGTCAAGGCCTCCCTGTACATGGACGACGTCGCCATCTTTTGCTCGGATCAGCTGTCGGTCCACAGATTGATGAGCATCTGCGACCAGTTCGAACTGGCCTCGGAGGCCAGGGTAAATTGTAGCAAGAGCGAGGCCATGTTCTTTGGGAACTGGACCGACCGATCCTTTGTCCACTTCACCGTCAGGTCGGATTACCTGAAGGTGCTGGGAATCTGGTTCGGAGGGGGCCGGGGCATGCACCAAAAACTGGGAGGAGCGTATTGCCAAGGTCAAGCAGAAACTGGGACTGTGGGATCGACGATCCCTCTCGATCGTGGGCAAAAACCTGGTCATCAGGTGCGAGGTGCTCTCAGTGTTGCTGTACGTGGCGCAGGTCTGGCCCATATCTCGTTCCTGCGCCGCGACAGTCACCCGAGCCATCTTCCGCTTTATCTGGAGATCAAAAATGGACCGTGTCCGCAGGGACACGATGTACAAATCTCCAGAGAAAGGGGGGAAAGGCGTGCCCAAAGTGGCCCTCAGCCTTTGTGTGCGGCTGCATCAAGCTGTGCATAGACCCTCAGTACGCAAACACAAAGTGTCACTACGTGCTGAGGTTCTACCTGTCCCCGGTGTTGAGAAGGATGGGCCTGGCCACGCTGCCACGGAATGCTCCGTCCAGTTGGACCGTTCCGCCCCACCTGTCCTTCGTGGAAAGTTTGTGCAGAAAAACACCTTTGACCACAAGGCGATCAGCAAGTGGTCCGCACGTAACGTCCTCGAGACCCTGCGGGAAAAGGAGATGGTGGATCCTGTCGGTTGGTTCCCTGAGCAGACTGTCAATGTCATTTGGCAGAACGCCTCATCGCCAGAGCTTTCAAACAAGCACCAAGGCCTAACTAGGCTGGTGGTGAGAAGGGCCCTTCCCGTCAGATCCTTCATGCGCTCCCGGACTCTCAGCGCCACTGCGCGCTGTCCCCGAGGAGGCTGCGGTGGAGACGAGACCGTCCCCCACCTCCTTCTGGAATGTACATTTGCAAAGACGGTCTGGAGAGAGATGCAGTGGTATTTGTCCAGGTTCGTCCCGAGCAGTTCTGTAACACAGGACTCTGTGCTCTACGGGCTGTTCCCGGGGACGCACACTGAGACGGACATCAACTACTGCTGGAAGACCATCAACTCGGTGAAAGACGCCCTTTGGTCTGCCCGAAACTTGCTGGTCTTCCAGTGCAAGGAGCTGTCCTCGACCGAGTGTTGCAGGCTGGCACATTCCAAGGTCCAGGACTACATGCTCAGGGACGCACTGAGGATGGGTGCGGCGGCCGCAAAGGCTGTGTGAGGAAGGGCAACCATTTAGAGCCTTCCCACCACTGTATAGCGAGGGGCTGAAATCAGGGAAAAACACCTCGGGCAGAATGTAAAATTCAAATTGATGTAATGAAATGTAATGGACCTGTAATGAATCTGTAATGAATCACCTGTATTGATTGTGATGCAATGAGGCACCCTGGAGTGTCATGAACTGAAATTATGTCCAATATGTTCATTGAACTGTACTTGATGTAACCTGCAAATTGTATAATCTGTATTGTGTATGTTTGGAATGAGATATGACAACTGTATTGTATGTATTGTTGCAAATTTTATGAATAAAGTATATTTTTTGAAAAAAAAAATCAACTACCAAACCAGCAGAGTTTAGCATACTTAACTGCCTTCTGGGTCTTCCGCTGGAGATCCCCTTTGACCTATGCATGGGCTGACTAATTATCCTTCTGTTCTACATCGTTTTTTGGTGAATCTTCATCCTTTATTGCCAAATGCCATTTGAACATAATTAGCCATGTTCCAGAGACTATGCCAGACATTTTCAAATAGGAGGGGAAAAAATCATCTACTCTCACAGACTAAACCTAAAATGAGAATTCAAGAACCAATCAGGCAACCCAGTACCCAGTTTCCTCAGTCTCCACTCAGCTAACACAAGTGCCCTCTCCAAACCTCACCTGCCACGCTGACAAATGCAATGACCCTTTGGAATTCAATTCTATCCCAAAAAGGTCAAATGGGCAAGTTCCCCCTACTGGTCTTGACCGCTGCACTATCACAGCATCTGGTGTTAATGAAAGAAACTCGACTCATACCAGCTCAGATACACCACTGCTATGCACTTAGATACCACAATATAAAACACAACTCCTCTAACATTTAAAGATGTATATATGTGTGGATTCCAGACATCTATCTACATATGCAATATATCTATGCAGTACTTCCATATCAAGTTATATTAAAAATCCCTTGCACATATAATATTAAAAGTCTTCTGTACAACATGTACGTCCTGTAATACTTCTATCAGTCACAATACAGACATCATAATTTGGTGCATAATCTGACTCACTGAGCAACACCACAGGAGATCTGTTAGCATTTAAAAAAAAATACTTTGATCCCAGTGCTGTAATAAATCCAGGATAGCGAATATCCTGGAAAGAGACATATTCCAACTCCCCCACCCATAAAACAGTCTCTTCCTGTTGAGTTAAGATCCATCTCGCTGTTATGTGATGAAAAGATGCACTGCAATAATGATGGCAAAATTATGCCAATACGTAGTAGCAACACAAAATACAAAGCTCAATAAGGAAAAATGAAGTAAAGATTATATACATTAAACTAAAAAAATGGCAGTATGTTATGAGTTGCAACACAAGCTTGAAGTTCTGATCACTCCATAAATTCAAAATGTCACCAATCCAGGTGACAGGCCACTGCCAAATTCCAGCACTACTTTTCTGTGAACTCCATATAGAATAATAGATGATTGGTAATGTACTACAAGGCTGTAATAAAGTGAGAACAAAGCATGAAAACCTCAACATGTCAACAGACTACTAACCTTAAAATTACAACCTTGTTATTTTGAATGATATCTACCAAATGATTTATCTTCTGCTTTCCTTACCATGATGACCTAAGTAAAGGCAATATGAAGTAGGTGAAAATGTACCAGTTGGAGGCCATTTAGTCCATCTTAGCTCATCCCATCCAGGGGGATAAAGCCTAGTTTTCTGTCACATTACTCAACTGTACTGTGAATTAATCTGCTTTGGCTCCCCTACTCTATCCAGAAGGCCATTCTGAATATTGAAAACATTGAGTGAAGAAGTTTTTCCTGATATCTGTCCTAAATTGTTTTTCACCAGTTTTAGTTCTACTGTCTGGGTTTACCTCAAAGTAACGTTCCGGATTTATCTTATGTATGCCATTTAATATCTCACACACCACTTATATTCCCCCTATCACTCACTTCCTTTCATGGATAAATAGCCTTTTTTCAACCTTTCATTACAACTCAATCCTCTAAAAGTTGAGATGAGCTTCGTGGATTTTCTCAGCACCAACCTAATGGCCTGAACGCTTCCTTTCTATCTTGGTGACCAGGAGTAGACAACAGTTGCCCAAGGTGTGGTCTGACTTGCGCAGTTCAAGTTACAGTTTAAAGCCAAGTGACAATGGACATGAAGATACAGGACATCAGGTGACTGATATTTAAAATATTATCACTACTGGATCGGCAAAGAGCAAATTCTGGTATTTCCCTTCATTATTTTGGTGAAAATCTGGAAAAGTTATTCAGGTACAAATCAGTTTTACATTTGGGGGAGATCCACAAGAGCCCTGATGAAGGGCTGTATAACCTCAATTCTCCTGCTTCTACTTTAGCATGGCAGGGATTCAAAAGTAGGAATCAAAACTAAAAATCTTAAGAAGCCTTGAATTAGAAAAGGTAACATGTAAATACAGTTCTGCAATAACCTTGTACTGTAGCAATAGCTTATTGACAAGATGTAGTTTTGCAACTGATGTCAGATCACAGACAGGTCCCTTTCGCAATCTATCTGAAGACTGAAATTCTACCATAGTCAGTGGAATTCTAGAACTCCCGATGCTATCCTAATATGTATTGGTACGCACGCAAATTTCATCCTAGCTGAGGGAAGATTCGTTTAACTGTTCTTTCTCACTCGCATTGTTAACTGATGGAAGCACGTTAGATGCAATATTGTTTGCATTGGCTGGTACCGCAATTCAGCATAGGGCTGTGTGTGCAATTCCCCACATGGTGACTCTGAATCAGAGCGTTGTGGGAGGAGTAAGCATAGGCCACATGCTTCCCCATTGAAAGAAGGGATTGGGGGAGGAGAAACAGAGGAAAGAAACACTCTCATGCCATATCTAACGTCTAGTTCTAGGTGGCATTGCCGAGATATAGATGAACTATGGTACACAAAGCTTTAAAAAGGCAAAAAAAAAATTGGGGGGGGGAGGGGGGGGAAGAGAAGGAAGTGTGAAGCTATAACACTTATTTAACTGGTGGAAGCATGAATTGGATTTGATGGCTCACTGGAGTAAGTCCAGGAAAATGTGCTCGAGTTCAGCCTGTCTCCATTAATAAAAATAAATTTTAAAAATGCATCCTAAGAAAGAAAAATAAAGCCTTTAACAAGGTTAACATTTCTTCACCATCGATGTAAACACCTTGGCCAAGCCAATTAAAGCCCCAAACTGGAGGAAGATGGTATGTTCCTTATCACAAATGACCAACCTTTATACAATCCCTGAAATTTTTACTGAAATTGTTCAAAGGTATTCACCTCGACCATATCCAGTAATAATGAATTCCAGCATACACTGTTCTTGGGAACAAGCTATACCTCACTGCATTCAATCAACTGCCAAATTCCTGCTATCTATGGTTATAGCCTTGACTGATTTTAGCTGTTGTACCAAATATTCTCAGTATAAATAGCTATTCATTTATGAAATGCTTTACACCAGGCCACGTCTCTTTGTTTCCCCAATATGTTCCTGTTACTACAATTAAAAAAACGTTTTTTTTTTAAGAAAACAGGACTTTATGTTATGCTCTTATGAGTTGGACTAGAATGCAGTAAATGTACCATGTAGCTAGATAAGTATTCTGACATAAACATATAGGCCTAAAAATTCGGGGGTGCCCGTTTTTGGGCACGTGGGGGGCGCAGTGTACAATCCCTGTGGCTAAATGGTGAGGCCCAAGGTGCCCCCTGTAGTGACCTCATGTTTCATTTCCACAGAGCCGGCGAATCATAACTGATGATCGGGCTGCAGACATCGCAGCGGCTCTCAGGTAAGTGAGGAAGGGTGCGCGATCAGGTCTCGGGGCGATCAGTGGCCGGGGGGGGGGGGGGGGGGAGGGGGGAGGGGGGAGATAGCAGTGGCCAGTGGGGGTGGGGAGGAGCACTCCCGCTCCTTACGGTTCTACATTCAGGTAATTATGGAGGTCTTTCTGCTGATCAAGACTCGCAGGACCCTAATTTAAATAGATTATTCTGCACTTTAAACATTGCTGACTTGCGCTCCTGCTGCCCGTGCATCTACCTTACCCAATATGGCGGGTGGCGCACTTCCAGCCGGAAATGTGCGTGCTTCCTGCCTGCTATATTGGGAGCTTAGTTCGCCATTACGCACCCAAAAATCAGCCACACTTCAAGGCCGTAATTTGGTTTGAGAAAAGGTGAAACAATTCTACCCACAAGTTGACAAAGTGAGAACACCCAGACCACAAAATCCCAAATACAAATCTAATGCACAGAGTGAACCATGCAAGCCTCTGAGCAATCCAAGGGAATCATGATCATGGTTTTCCGTCACTAACATCAAAGCGAATGTGTTGGAGCATCAAAGAATCTCATGCACTCCTCACACTGCAATTTCCTACTGGTTGCCCCACTGCACTGATTTACTATTTGCCAAAGCAACAGGATGGCAAGTCACTCTTCAGGGCTCTGGTTTCGAACAGATTTACATTCACAGGCATTCAGACCAATAAGAAACTCCCCAAATAAATTTAGTGTAGCATTATGTAATCATTTATATTATGATGTGGAGATGCCGGTGATGGACTGGGGTTGACAATTGTAAACAATTTTACAACACCAAGTTATAGTCCAACAAATTTATTTTAAATTCCACAAGCTTTCGGAGGCTTCCTCCTTCCTCAGGTGAACGGTGTGGAAATGAGATTTTCGAATCCTTCTCATTTTAAAATCACAGAACAATGCCTGGTGATTACTGCCCGTTGCCAAGGCAATCACAGTGAGCAGACAGAAAGGTGTCACCTAAAAAGGCCACCGAATATACAAACCCCCAAAAAAAAGAGAGAGAGAGAGAGAGAGAAGGAAGACAGTCAATGACCCGTTATATTAAAAACAGATAACATTTGTTCGCTGGTGGGGTTACATGTCGTGTGACATGAACCCAAGATCCCGGGATCTTGGGTTCATGTCACACTACATGTAACCCCACCAGCGAACAAATGTTATCTGTTTTTAATATAACGGGTCATTGACTGTCTTCCTTCTCTCTCTCTCTCTCTTTTTTTGGGGGGGTTTGTATATTCGGTGGCCTTTTTAGGTGACACCTTTCTGTCTGCTCACTGTGATTACCTTGGCAACGGGCAGTAATCACCAGGCATTGTTCTGTGATTTTAAAATGAGAAGGATTCGAAAATCTCATTTCCACACCGTTCACCTGATGAAGGAGGAAGCCTCCGAAAGCTTGTGGAATTTAAAATAAATTTGTTGGACTATAACTTGGTGTTGTAAAATTGTTTACAATCATTTATATTAAGCAGAGCCGTAACTAACCAAAACAAAATAGGTAGTCAGTTTGGGGAGTGTGATCTAGATGTTGCATACAAGCAGTTTGAGTAAAATTCAAAAACATGTCTTATAGAGCTACATAATAGCTTTTTTTATTTTTCTAAATAAATACTAAGTTAGGAACCATAAACCAAACACGAAAACTGTGAATGATATGGCTCCAAACCCAATGGCATCAAATGTGCTGCAATATTATGGGTCTGAGCACTTTACTTTGTTCTAAAGTTGCAGCAGGCTCTTAGGCAATCATGGACAAGTGGCTGCAAAAAGCAGCAACCCTCTGTAATTAACAGTAATACAAAAGGTATTTATGCTCTTGGGAGTCTGCAGAAACTGAAGCAATAGCAAGGCTTATGGAGACAGCCATGTAATTGCTAACTAGAAATTTTCTTAATTGAAAGACCAATATCTATCACCATTATTTCTATAACAATCACCTGTGGGTCTATTAAAAAAAGAGCATGTAATTTTGTTCATATATCTTAAAAATGGAAGTTTTTTTTAATTGGGGGGCGGGGGAGGGGGTTGTAAATAACAAAGTTGGCCAATTAACACTTCACCAACACCAACAGGCAAATCCTGGTGAGAGTGACGACTACAAGGATTGTTGATGTACTCCAGAATAGCAAGATTTGACAGAGCTGCCTTAATTGTACAGGGTGGTCTCAATGGGGCAACCCTACACTGAAACTGGTAATCATATCTTCTCCCCACCTCCCCAGCAACCCCCACCACACACACAGGTGTGCATGCTCCACACATCTGCAGTGTGTTCAATGTTGTCTTGCATTTAGAAAGCAGAAGCACACCAGATTGGAGATGGAGTGTAGCGGACTTTTTGACGGATGCGGAATGGTTGGGAAGACGGAGTATTATGGATGAGGTCAGCTGCAAAATCAGACTGACATACATCTGAATCTATGCCAGTATGAAACCAAACCTTGAACTGGGTCTGGTTTACCGTGACACTCAGAATTCACGTTATTTATTCAAATCAGTGTGCAGAGAATTAAGTGTAGCTTAATGTGTCCCATTCAACCAATGTGTTGGTTACACAGAAGTCCAGAATTGCATTTCCGATATTCCAGTACTTACTAAATCACTGAAATCTGTTAATTCATTATGAAATTGTAGATCTTTAAGCTTCTGACTTCTAAGGCTGATTTATTTCTTTGTTTTTAAACCAAAAAATGATTTAAATGGAAGGATTCTGGGAGGGCCAAGGTTTACAACACAGTTGTGTCACTTATTTTAGACCAGATCAATAAATAGTCAAAGATTTTATGTTAGTAGAAAGTGATTTGAAAAGAATACATTTTTTAATTGCAACAGTTGGATGAGATTTAAGTGCAATATTGAAATAAAGGTCATCATATTCTGCAGCTTCCTCATCCCAAACCCAAAAATATAGTTATTCCCCTTCCCTACGGGCAATTCTCCTATAACTAGCATAACAGGCGAGGACATTTCAGGACCTTTCCCACTCCTTGTCTGAGATCGACGTATAGGGAGGCAAGGTGGAAATTGGCACTTCTGCCTTGCTCTTCTCCTCACCCCCCGCAATCCATGGAAACTGGTTGTGACCTGAGGCTATATTCGTCTCACTGAAAGAGAACTCAATTTTCATCCTCTCCACGCAAATAGATGTTCTACAGACAACGCGTGAAATCCCTGGACACAAAAACAGCTAGCAAAAGCCCACAAACATTCATAACCCATGTCATATTTGTACTGTAGAATCTCACCACAGACAGTATGACCTATTACGTTATTAATTTTGAGCCTGGCTGATGCTCTCAATTCTCACCATAGGTTACATCAGTCAAACTGAAAATAAAAATTGAGGCAAAAAAACAGAGCAAGGGTTCAATTATGTCAGATGTAAACTTACGTATGCAGAGAATGGATAATGGAACTAGCCCAAAGTAACTCTGGAGAAACACCAAGATTGTGAATAACTGCCTCAGCCATGTTCACAAAATATGCTCTCTTTTATCTCTGTTATGAGCAAAACATGCACAGTTCATTTTGATGTATGTTCAGTGTCATGTTTTAGGATTTCTGATCACTGCTCCATGATAGGTTCCATAATGAAATAATATCATTGAGTTAAATTTAGCTCAAAAGGGATTAAAATCCCCCTTAGCTGCCAAAAGCAAGAGGGAGTGGGGGATGTATTAAAGCTAGACAAGATATAAGCCTGTTCTGCAATTCAATGAGATCATGGATGATCTGTATCCTAACTCCATCTAACCACCTTGGCTCCATATCCCTTAGTACCCTAGGTTAGCAAAAATCTATCAATCTCAGATTTAAAATTACTAATTGAGCTAGCATCAACTGCTTTTTGTGGGAGAGAGTTCCATACTTCTACCACCCTTTGCGCGAAGAAGTGTTTCCTAACTTCTCTCCTGAATGGCCTGGCTCTGCGGAAAAAGTTTCTCTCTATGCACCCAGTCAATTCCTTTCAAAATCCTAAAAACCTGAATCAAATCATCCCTTAACCCTCCATATTCCAGGGAATACAAGCCTAGTTTATGCAATCTCTCCTCATAATCTAACCCTTGGAGTCCTGGTAGCAATCTGGTGAATCTGCGCGACACTGCTTCCAAGGCCAATGTATCCTTTCTTAGGTGTGGTGCCCAGAACTGTACACAATACTCTAGATGTGGCCTAATCAGGGCTTTGTGTAGCTGTAGCAAAACTTCCTCCCCTTTAAATTCTAGCCCTCTAGTTATAAACGCTAACATTTCATTAGCTTTTTTGATTATTTTTTGTCAGTGACTACTACATTTTAGTGATGTGTACATGGACCCCTAAATCTCTTTGGGCCTCTACTGTTCTTAGCTTTTCACCATTTAAAGAATACTTGGATCTATCCTTTTGTGGTCCAAAATGGATGACTTCACAATTACCTGCATTAAAATCCATCTGCCACAGTTTTGCCCACTCACTTACTGACCCTTTGTAATTTTATGCTTACATACACTACTTACTATGCCACCAATCTTTGTGTCATCGGCAAACTTGGATACACGGTTCTCTATTGTGTTATTTAAGTCATTAATAAATATAGTGACTAGTTGAGGCCCCAGCACAGATTCTTGTGGGACACCACAAGTCACTTCCATCCAATTCGAGTGCATACACATTATCCCTACTCACTATCTTCTACCGCCTAACCAGGTCAATAATTTGCCTTCTATTCCATGAGCTTTAATTTTAGATAACAGTCTCTTATGTGGAACCTTATCGAATGTCTTCTGGAAGTCCATGTAAATTACATCCATAGACATTCCCCTGTCTACTACTTTAGTTACTTCCTCAAAAAATTCAATTAGGCTCCTCAGTCATGACCTACCCTTTACAAATCCATGTTAACTCTCTCCAATCAGCTCAAATTTCTCTAAGTGCTCAGTCACACTGTCCTTAATTATAGATTCCAATAACTTCCCCACAACAGATGTTAGACTAACAGGTCTATAATTTCATGGTTTCTCTCTCTCACCTTTCATAAATAATGGAGTTATATTTGCAATTTTCCAATCTAAAGGGACAATTCCTGAATAGAGAGCACTTTGGATGATTATGGCTAAAGCATCTACAATTTCCTCACCTATTTCCTTTAAATCCCGGGGGTGGATACCATCAGGTCCTGGGGATTTGAGAGTCTTTCGGGCCATTATTTTTTCTAATACTGTTTTCTTGCTTACGTTAACTTTAGTGAGTTCCAGTCCTTGATTCATAAGAACATAAGAAATAGGAGCAGGAGCAGGCCATCTGGCCCCTCGAGCCTGCTCCGCCATTCAACAAGATCATGACTGATCTTCCACCTCAACACCATTTTCCTGCACTATCCCCACATCCCTTGATGCCTTTAATATCTAGAAATCTGTCAATCTCTGTTTTGAACGTACTCCACAGCCCTCTGGGGTAGAGAATCGCAAAGATTCACCACCCTCTAAGTGAAGAAATTCCTTCTCATCTCAGTCCTAAATGGCCTACCCCTTATTCTGAGACTGTGAACCCTGGTTCTAGACTCCTCAGCCAGGGGAAACATCCTCCCTGCATCTACCCTGTCGAGCCCAGTAAGAATTTTGTATGTTTCATTGAGATCGCCTCCCATTCTTCTAAACTCCAGAGAATACAGGCCTGGTCTACTCAATCTCTCCTCATACAACAATCCTGCTCTCCCAGGAATCAGTCTGGTGAACCTTCGTTGCACTCCCTCTATGTCAAGTATATCCCTTTCTTAGGTAAGGAGACCAAAATTGAACATAATACTTGAGGTGTGGTCTCACCAAGGCCCTATATAATTGCAGTAAGACACCTTTACTCCTGTACTCAAATCCTCTTGTAATAAAAGCCAACATACCATTTGCCTTCCTAATTGCTTGCTGCACCTGCATGTTAGCTTGTACAAGAATACCCAGGTCCCTTTGAACATCAACATTTCCCAATCTCTCACCACTTAAAAAATACTCTGGATTTCTGTTTTTCCCACCAAAGTGGATAACTTCACATTTTTCCACATTATATTCCATCTGCCATATTCTTGCCCACTCACTTAGCCTGTCTATATCCCCTTGAAGCCTCTTTGCATCCTCCTCACAACTCACATTCCCACCTAGTTTTATGTCATCAGCAAACTTGGAAATATTACATTTGGTCCCCTCATCCAAATCATTGATATAGATTGTGAATAGCTGGGGCCCAAGCACTGATCCCTGCGGTACCCCACTAGTCACAGTCTGCTAACCTGAAAGAGACCCGTTTATTCCTACTCACTATTTTTTGTCTGTTAACCAATTCTCAATCCATGCCAGTATATTACCCCCAATTCCACGTGCTCTAACTTTGTTCACCAACCTCTTGTGTGAGACCTTATCAAAAGCCTTCTGAAAATCCAAAACCACCACATCCACTGGTTCCCCCTTATCTATTCTACTTACATCCTCAAAAACTCCAATAGGTTTGTCAAACATGATTTCCTTTTTGTAAATCCATGTTGACTCTGCCAAATCCTATTATTATTTTCCAAGTGTCCTGTTACCATTTATAATAGATTCCAGCATTTTCCCTACTACTGATGTCAGGCTAACAGATTCATTATTAGTTTCCCTGAAATGTTTATATTATTCTCTTCCTCTACTGTAAAGACACAAAGTAATTATTCAGCTAGTCTGTCATTTCCTTATTTTCATTTGCAATATTTCCCACATCTGTTTTTAAAACGCCCTCTTGACAACTTTTTTTTCTTCTAATATAATTGTAAAAAATTTTTGTGCTAATCTTGATAGCCCTCACAAGCTTCTTTTCATATTCCCTTATTGTAGCTCTTACTATCTTTTTTGTCTTCCTTTGCTGTTCTTTATATCTCTCCCAATCCCTTGGATCTACGCAATTCTTTGCACTTTTGTATGCTCATTCCTTTAGTTTTATGTTATCTCTCACCACTGTGGAATGGTATTTCTCACATACCTCTCCGGCTTGAGAAAATGAAGGTTTTTAGTTCTTCCTGTGAGCCGTCCAGACTCATTATGCAAAACGTTCCTATCTATTTGGGAACACCAGGAGGTAGGTTCCAGGGAACCCCACCTGGAGGACTGGCAGTCGGCAGATAACTGGCAGTTGTACTGGCCCACCCCTGGACAGGAGAGATGGGAGTGAGTTAGAGGTAAAACTGCTGGTTTCCTGTCCATCTAGGGACAAAGGACAAATGTAAAACTCCATTATAGATAGTCTGCTAAGGGACACACAGGGAGTGAACAGTTCCATCATTTAATATAGAGCTGACCAGGGCCAGAGGAAGCCTTGGTCAGCAAAGTTTTATTTTAGCCCAATAACATGGACAATATGGGTGTCATGTTATTTTCTATACTATGAAGGGGTTTACTTAATTAAGTTGAAGTCAGGTGAGATTTACTATAAATGTTATGTTCACTTAACAGATGTAAAATAGTTGATTTATTTTTAGTGTCAATTCAATAAAGTGCGAATCAGTTCGCTTTTCAGAAGAGGGGAGGAGCGCATGTGAAGGCATATGTGAGAACACAATATCCAGCTCATGTAACAATGGGTTTTCATTGTTACAACCCATTGGGTCCTGCTATTGTATGATTATGTAAATAAACCTCTGATCATAAGGGATGCAGGATCCACTTATGGGAGAAACCTGTGGTGCTGAACCTGACAGAGTATCTGGAGCAGATACAACATTTATAACAAACAAGAGCACTTTTTTCACAACATTTTGCTCGCATCCTGAAGGTGCTGACTCTTGCTAGGAGAAGATTGTATGGGTGCTAACAGGCTTCTCGTACCTTACCCATGTGGCCATTCTTCGTGTTTGATCCTGGGCACTGAGTGCCAGTAGGCTTTCTGATTTGTGGAGAGCATCACAGTTGAGCCAAAGTGTGTCCTCAACTCATGTTAACATGCAAGCTATCCAGCAAGGATCATTGGATAGTTATCAAGAATGGGAACTCTGACTAGTTTCTGCCCTCCCTGGCCCAGGGGTGCTGAGGCCAAGAGTAGTGTCCCAACTGCTGACTTCCTGGTCAGTATGGCATTGTGCCATGCAATGTGGTGCACTTACCCATTAAGCCAGTGGGGTGGGGGGGGGGCATTAAAATTATCTTAATAAGTAAATCAATTAGCTCAGTACAACTAAGCTGGGAACGCTTTGATGGAATGTTTTTCAAAACAAGGTAACTACAAATTGTCTAGAATTGACCTAATGTGGTAAAAATAAGGTTTTATTCCTCTATTGCAGTAAGAATCAACAAGGTCAACTCCAATAACTGACTTTAATGCAATTCTGCTTCAGTTCAATTCAATTCTGTTCTCCACAGGTTTGTTATTCTAAAATGATTTCTTTGCACAATGTAAGATACTAGCTCTATATTCTGAAACGTTTTATCAGTAACACAGCATTTCTACTTTTTATATATATATATATATATAAAAAAAAACTTACTTTTCACAATTCCTCCCTCTCCTGAGAGGAAAGCAGAGTAATCTGCATTGTAATTGCAGGGCTGCACATTTACATTTCAATGGAATTTACCAGCTGAAGACAGCCTATTACATTATTTTCTGTGCAAATTCCTCAAAATCAGATATCCAGGCATAAATCAGCCATGCTTTAAAAGCTGGAAATGTCATAAACCCATCTCAACCACTGGTGTAAGAGCCAGACCTATTTGAAGGCAGAGTAAATGGCCAGCAGAGATTCCAATATCAGGTTGCAAACTTCCTGAAATTTTGGCCATCGCTGCCCTCACGTACTCAACCTTGAAGTCCTGTCTAGTTGCATTTACAAGAATTATTTGGAGAACACATCATCATACATAAAGGGCAAAAGAGTAACTAGGGAGAGAGTAGGGCCTCTTAAGGATCAACAAGGTCATCTATGTGTGGAACCACAAGAGATGGGTGAGATCCTAAATGAATATTTCACATCGGTATTTACGGTTGAGAAAGGCATGGATGTTAGGGAACTTGGGGAAATAAATAGTGATGTCTTGAGGAGTGTACATATTACAGAGAGGGAGGTGCTGGAAGTCTTAACGCGCATCAAGGTAGATAAATCTCCGGGACCTGATGAAACGTATCCCAGGACGTTATGGGAGGTTAGGGAGGAAATTGCGGGTCCCTGAGCAGAGATATTTGAATCATCGACAGCTGCAGGTGAGGTGCCTGAAGATTGGAGGGTAGCAAATGTTGTGCCTTTGTTTAAGAAGGGCGGCAGGGAAAAGCCTGGGAACTACAGACCGGTAAGCCTGACATCTGTAGTGGGTAAGTTGTTAGAGGGTATTCTGAGAGACAGAATCTACAGGCATTTGGAGAGGCAGGGACTGATTAGGAACAGTCAGCATGGTTTTGTGAGAGGCAAATCATGTCTCACGAATTTGATTGAGTTTTTTGAAGGGGTAACCAAGAAGATAGATGAGGGCTGTGCAGTAGACGTGGTCTACATGGACTTCAGCAAAGCCTTTGACAAGGTACCGCATGGTAGGTTGTTACATAAGGTTAGATCTCACGGGATCCAAGGTGAGGTAGCCAATTGGATACAAAATTGGATTGACGACAGAAGACAGAGGGTGGTTGCAGAGGGTTGTTTTTCAAACTGGAGGCGTGTGACCAGCGGTGTGCCTCAGGAATCGGTGCTGGGTCCGCTGTTATTTGTTATTTATATTAATGATTTGGATGAGAATTTAGGAGGCATGGTTAGTAAGTTTGCAGATGACACCAAGATTGGTGGCATTGTGGACAGTGAAGAAGGTTATCTAGGATTGCAACGGGATCTTGATAAATTGGGCCAGTGGGCCGATGAATGGCAGATGGAGTTTAATTTAGATAAATGTGAGGTGATGCATTTTGGTAGATCGAATCGGGCCAGGACCTACTCCGTTAATGGTAGGGTGTTGGGGAGAGTTATAGAACAAAGAGATCTGGGAGTACAGGTTCATAGCTCCTTGAAAGTGGAGTCACAGGTGGATAGGGTGGTAAAGAAGGCATTCGGCATGCTTGGTTTCATTGGTCAGAACATTGAATACAGGAGTTGGGATGTCTTGTTGAAGTTGTACAAGACATTAGTAAGGCCACACTTGGAATACTGTGTACAGTTCTGGTCACCCTATTATAGAAAGGATATTATTAAACTAGAAAGAGTGCGGAAAAGATTTACTAGGATGCTACCAGGACTTGATGGTTTGACTTATAGGGAGAGGTTGGATAGACTGAGACTTTTTTCCCTGGAGAGTAGGAGGTTTAGGGGTGATCTTATAGAAGTCTATAAAATAATGAGGGGCATAGATAAGGTAGATAGTCAAAATCTTTTCCCAAAGGTAGGGGAGTCTATAACGAGGGGGCATAGATTTAAGGTGAGAGGGGAGAGATACAAAAGGGTCCAGAGGGGCAATTCTTTCACTCAAAGGGTGGTGAGTGTCTGGAACGAGCTGCCAGAGGCAGTAGTGGAGGCGGGTACAATTTTGTCTTTTAAAAAGCATTTGGACAGTTACATGGGTAAGATGGGTATAGAGGGATATGGGCCAAGTGCAGGCAATTGGGACTAGCTTAGTGGTATAAACTGGGCGACATGGACATGTTGGGCCGAAGGGCCTGTTTCCATGTTGTAAACTTCTATGATTCTATGATTCTAAGAGCTGGTTGTTTGCCCACCCCTCATCTTGCCTCCATTAAAACCAGAAATGAGCGAGTTGGAGGCAGGTTGGGGGTGGGTTATAGATTTTTTTTCAACCTTTACTGCCGCTACCACCCCCGCCCCAACCCACCCGTTTTTCTGAGTTAAAATTTGGGCCAATGTTTCAGAAAGCTATTTGACAATGGGAAACATTACAGCTCGCCAAACTCTATCCTCCACAAGTGCAGAAGACATCTGGAGTGGGAACACTGGATCGTTTCTTTCTCGCCTCATAACCCATAAGTACACCAAGGTCAATTATGGCACTTAGCACCTATCCTGGCTGAAAGCGGCCAATTCAGCACAGACTAGGGATTGAACATGGAACCTTGTTTATCATCCGCGGAACAGTACTGAGTATGAAAGCCATTCAACCAATCTTGAGTTTCTCTAAAGTTTCCTCACAAACCAGTCCTCCGACACAAGGAATCAGTCTACTGGCTTGTGTCTCCGCCACTTCCAGAGCTTGGATTATTCCCTTGTGCCTTGGTGACTAGAACTGAATGCAGTACTCAAGGCCTGACTAAAGCGCTACGCAGTGTCAGCATTATATCCTTAGACTTCTACTCTACTGATTTACTTAGATTAAGAAAGTCACTCAGCCCATCTAATTCATCCTTCTTCGAAAACAATGCCCCCCACAATCACTGCATCCAATTAGCTTTTGAACAATTGATATTTTTACCTCCACTACCCTACCCAGAAAATGAGTCCAGGCATTAATCACTCTTTGTGTGAAAAAGATCTTCCTGAGAAATAGTTCTTTGTTGATTATTGCTCTGCAATGTCTCGACATGGAAACCTTTGAGTCCACAATCACTCCCAGATCTCCTTCAAATCTTCCCCACACAGTTCAATATCATTCGCTGAGTATATATCTCTATTTTTACTTCCTGTGTGTAACAGCGTACACTTCATTGTGTTGATTTTTTGTTGTTATAATTCTGGCTAGTTGCAAATGTTGGATTGTGTTCCTGAATCCAGGTCATTGAACAGTAGAGCCAAGCACCGATCTCTGCTCCACTCCACACTGTGCATTTCCACATACCCTTAAATAGTAACCCTTGCTTCCTCTCCTTCAGCCAATTTCCTATCCCCTCCAAATGTTACCTGACACCACTGCCTTAAGGTCATGTAGTAACCTTTCATGTGGGACTTCATCAAAGGGTTTCATCACTGGGATTTCTAACATCACCTTCTCAAAAAAGTCAACAAGGTGAATCAGGCAGCTTCTTCCAAGACAGTGTTGACTGCCATTTAATATGTTATTTTCAAATCCTTAAGTTGGTTCCTAATGACCAATTACATTATTACTGGTGTCTGACTAATAGGTCTTCAGTTATCTGGGTTTATTTTTATCACCCTTTTTGAAAATATGCATCACCTTGCCTTGTTTCAAATCCAGTGGGACCTCCTCTGCATTCATTGGCGCCTTCATAATGACCATCAACTCTGTAAATTTCATCCCTGGACTCACTTATAAGCCTTGGGTATATAGAGCTGAATTTTCATCTGGGACAGGTTCGCCATCCACTGTGACCCCAACCAATTTCCTGCGACGGGGGTGGGGGGGGGGGGTCACTAAATATGCAGTGCAGATCCCCGCTATACAGAGGAAACCCCCTGCAGCTGGCCATGGTAATGCAGCAATGCTGTAATGGGATACCTGCTGCAGTTCAAGAGAGAAAGGTGCCAATGTTAAAGGGAGCAGGAGTGCACCGAAGATCTTCTCCCAAATTTAATTCAAGGCCTCGGACCGAGCCAAGGCCCATACAGGGCAGAAAAGAGAGAGGTACTCACTAAGAGGCCATCTCCCTCCAAGTGTCTTGAGCAGGCTTTCCATTTCTGTCCCAGTGCCCACCGTCACTCCTTTCCTGGCAGTCCCTAGGGTCAACTGCAGTAGAGGCTGGTTGGTCTGCCCCATGTACCCTCCACCATTAAAATGCACCGTACTGGGCAAGGATTCGGAAGCCAAGATCCCTGAGGTGGGGAAGGCGAGAAATCAACTACATTGATGATAGGAACGGGGATGCAGCAGTAGGCTCCCTCACACGATTTCCCTTCATTTTTTGCTGCTATACTGCCCAATTCTGGAGCAAAATCCTATCCCCATTGTCCATTTCTGAGTATTTATTGCTTTGAGACTGTCTCGGACTTCCATGCAGGTGATGTCAAAGTTATTAAGTTTAATCATAGTGCCTCCTTTAATGGATGGCATGCTTTCTGTGTCTTCACTAGTGAATATTTTTGACAATTTAACTACTTTTAGTTCATCCGAAGTTTAGTCCCGCATGCATCCTTAAGGGATCTCAATTCTTTTTTGATGACCTTCTTGCTGTTACAATATGGGAAGAGATTCTTACAGTTTCATTATCTCTTCATAGAATACTTTGTTATTATCCTGTTTTGACCAGATAGTTTATATCAAAACCCTACAGTTGTCTTTGCTGCTTTTGTATTAAATGCTTCCAACCATTCTAGTATGTTGGGAAGCGACTTCCTTTACCTCTCAGGTGTCCAACCATTCTAGTATGTTGGGAAGCTACTTCCTTTACCTCTCAGGTGTCCTTAACATATGGAGGTACTCTGGTCTGACCCTCCTGAACATCTATGTCCTAATGCGTTGTACTCATCTCCATCATTGGGGTTAATCATGTTTCTGAAATCCCCAACTGCCCCAATAGCGGCAAGTTCAATCCATGATTCCATGCTTACAGCAGAAAAGCTATGCTTGGAGGGAGTGCCAATTGGACTTCAAATTATAGCCCCGATTCCCAGACACCCACTCCCTGCTGGATTTGCAGGATCATAGGATCACATTTTATATATAGATCTAAATAGGTTAAGCCCATTCTTTAAAACATTCCTGCTCTCATTTGGTCTATTATTGATATCATTTTCTTCTTTTCTTTTTGGTCCATTTTATTTATCTCTTCCTCTCATGTTACAATTTAAATCCTTCCCCACTGCCCTATTTGCCCTCACTGCATTGATACCAATCTGGTTTAAGTGAAGCTCCATCCCATCTGAACTGATTGGGACAAATTCTGTGGCATGGACAATGTGCGAGGAATCTGAACCCCTCCCTTCAACATCATCTCTCCAGGTTGATATGCCTCATCTGTTTTTTCAACTAAGCCAGCAAGGAAGTGCTATGAGATTTTGTGTATCTACATTACGTGGAATAGCACCGGTTGGTTCCTCTTTCAAGGGTGCAATATCTATTGAGCTTTGCTGTCACATTTCACAATGTTGCCTTATAATATTTTCTAGCTGGGTTTTATTCTTTATCATGAGTCGTGATATTGAAGGAATCTGCACTGTAGTTAGTTACCCTGAAAACAGACTTTGTCCGGGCAGAAATCCTTTTTAATGGTATTTTTAGACTCTTTTCTATGGATTTTCCATCATTATAACAAGACTGTCAATATAGAGAGAAAGCCAGGCAATATGATCCTGCTTTTTTCACTATTACACAGGAACATCTCATGATACTGCAGCACATGTGATGATTTTAATGCAGTGGTACTCTTTCTTACAGTTTAGAGTTCAGGAAGCAGACAAGCTGTAGACAGGAAGAAGAGGTTTTGTTTCAGTTTAAGTGATGGAAAGTTATTTTTACAGTTCATATAACTGTCGACCACCAGTAAAGGCAGCACAATCTGATACTAATCACTTAAAATTTACACATGCGTGGCGTGCCTGGGATCTGGTGCCAATTGTGTTTTATTTTGTTATACACTGTAAATCGTGAACAAATGTCTGTTCAGATTAAGCTTTTGGGAGATAAAATTGGCTTCTCACACAAAATGATATTTAAGATAACCAGAATGAGGAGAACAGAATACTCGTAAACCGAAGTTCCAAAAGTAAAAAGAAATTCAATTCCAAAAAAGCATGAACTTTAGAAAGTCCTAATGTGCAAACTGGAACGTAAATGTCAAAAAGAAATGAACTGTTAGCACTCAACACATAGCATTTATACAGGACGTGAATGCACAAGCTGGTTTAATTTCAACCACTTCAATGGAGAGTGAAAGAACTATGTGAAGGGTAAAACCCCACCTGCTCCGTGGAGCATTTTCTCACATTAGTACAGTTTATTACACTCAGGAGGGGCTCAGTATCTTTCTGCCTCAAAATTAAGCTAGCTTGCAGAAACAAAATACTAGATAGAAACTCGATTCAGAAATATCCACTATGGTATTGGTTAAGATTACTACCCAAAAATTTCAAAATACAAGTAATGACATTTCTGTGGAATTTCAAAGATGGATCTGGGCTGTATCTTTATAATACCTGAAAAGCATAATTCTAAAACATTATACCAGCACACCACATACCCGCAAGTTGGTGTAATATTTAGAGCCGTAAGTTGTTTTCTTAACAGTGCAGCTTCTTTTGAAGGTCGCAGTATAGGCCTTCCAAGAAGCAAACTATCCTCTTGTCTGAAACTCTACAGCCTTTAAAAGCCCAACTTAAACAAAAAAAAAAGTTGCAATGTAAATGGCACAACTGATTTTGTTCAGCAGCAAAAACTCTCAAATTACTCTATATATGCCTACATGGTTATGCGTCAGGTACTAATCTCGGGCCCCCTTCAAGAAACTTGTAATCTCTCCTCTTATACTGCAAACAGTATTCAGGTTTTTACAGGACAGAGTATGCGTGTGCATGTGCATGCATTAATCTCGCATTAAGAGAAACTTTTTGATTGATATTTAGTCACAGACAAATCTGTGAAAGTAATTGAAGAACTACAATAGCTTTGTCATTTTATTAAAGAGGTGTTTGGTAGTTCTGGCACATCAAGTAACTGGACCTCTGCTGACCCTTTAGTGCCAGCTTTTCAGCATAACTAGGGACCCACACAGCCAGTCTGTAGGCGATTTAATAGGTCTGAGCATGTTTTAACTTCATTAACTGCTGGGATTGCTCGAACTTTGCACATTTCTTTATATAAATATAGCCATAAAAACAATCTAATAGACATGTGATCCATTTTTTAAAGTTCATCACACGTGGAACATCTTAACTGAGACTGTTTTTCCATGCATTCTCCTGATAGACATAATTTTATTTTAAAAGCAGCTGTGTGTCTGACTTCCGAGTACCCAAGTGGCTGTCACCATTCTCACCTTCCATTACTTCCGGGCTACAAATTCCTAATAAAGGACTCCACTTTTAACAACAAATTTCAATTGATCATTAGTTTTGAAATGTCACAATGCCAAGATTGGGTGGTGCAGAGAATTAGCAGACCAGAATTTCAACCTCTGGGGCACTGGTTTGAATTCTGCCAATAAGATGTAGTCTTATTCCTCAACCAGTTTTAAAAGAGGCCTATGTGAAATTCGTTTAGGATTAAGGCAGCTCCTACTGGGTGAGAGTCTGCAAAATTAAACTGCTCACAATTTTGAACTAAATTGGGTGCCAGATTCAGACAGGCCAACAGGGTGACAGTGTAAGAATGCAAAATGGCAAATGTAACACTATCTCAGCAAGACCTGCTCTTTGGAGGTTAGTGTGAATACTTTTTAAAAAATATTATTATTTTTATGCAAAGTTCACAAATGCAATGGTCTAAATTTGGCATAAAAATTGTAACACAGAGTTTGCAAATCTCACTAAGCTTCAGCTGCACTGCCCCGGAGAGACCTATCCAAAGTGATGGTCTGGAAGCAAGAAATATTGTAGCAGGTTCTACTGGTGGACAGCATGCAATAAGAGTCCAGTCTTCGTCTCACATTATGAGCACTTCTGTGCACGTGCAGTCATGTATACGCTAGATCGAGTATGAGTGACAGAGTGGTGCGACAAGTCTGAGATGAAGCTGGAGTACATAGCACAATTTGGCTGTCGGGCGACACTGTTATTTAATGCACCTCATTCACGTGGCCAGATTAGTATTAGTATGACAAGGGCATAAGAACATTGTTGTAAAATGTCTAGCAACAGATTTGTATTGTAACTAAGCTGAACCTGTCAATTCCTTAAGTTATGCTGAGTTAGGTGATCTAAGCTGGGCCACTTATAGGGGTGCTAAAATTAGCCTTAATGTCTGAAGGATAAGGGAAGTGGAGGAAATGGGGGTTAGTGAAGGGAAAAATAGGAGCCAGGTTCCCCTCCAGACCACTACCTCTCTCTCCTCCTGTACGTTGCTCCTTATAACCTACCTCTTTGACCAAACTTTTGGTCACCTGCCCCAATATCTCTATGTGGCTCGGTGTCAAATTTTGTTGATATTGCTCCTGTGAAGCACTTTGGGACGTTAAAGGTGTTATATAAATGCAAGTTCTAGTAGTAGTAGATGAACTGATAAGGGAATAAGCCATACTCAATTTGGTGATAGGTAATAAACCAAAATTAGTGAACAATCTGACGGCAAGGGAACATCTTGCGAATATAACTGAATTTGATATTAGGCTTGAGGGGGAGAATGTAGGGTCACAAAACAAGGTACTAAATTTAAGTAAGGCAAACTTCGAAGGCATGAGAAATAAATTGGCCAAAGTAAACTGGGCTGAACAGTTAATGGGTAAACCTACAGACAAATAGTGGGAAGAGTTCAAAAAAGTATTTGGTCCAATACAAACCAGTACATACCCCTAAAAGGCAAAACATCCACTTGTGCAGCTAAGGTCAAAAAAATGAGGTAAGAGACAGTATCAAGCTAAAAGAAAAGGCTAACAAAAATGCAAGGAAAAGTGGAAAACCAATGGACAAAGGGATGGAAAGAAATTGCAAGGAATATCAAAGTTAACAGCAAAAGTTTTTAGAAATATATTAAGAGAAAGGGAGTAGTAAGGGGGAATGTGAGCCCATTAAAGACTGATGCAGACAATAAGGAAATGACAGACTTGTTAAATTAATACTTTGCATCCGTTTTCACAGTAGAGAAAAAGGATAAAATACCAGTGGTAGAAGAGAACCTAAAAATAAGCAAAGGGGAGGAACTTAAGTTAAAAAAAATGGTAATGGGAAAAGTAATGTGACTTAAGATAGACAAACCTCCAGGACTTGATGGTTTCCGCCTCAGGGTATTAAAAGAAATAGGTGAGCAAATTGGAGATGAATTAGTCATAAATTTCCAAAGCTCTCTAGATTCAGGAATTGTAGCTTTGGATTGGAAAATTGCAAATATCACTCCACTATTTAAGGAGGGAGGCAGAGACCAGGAAACTATAGACCTATCAGTGTCACATAAGTTATGGGGAAGTTGCTAGAATCTATCATCAGGGACAGAGTGAGTGAACATTTAGGCAAGTATGAGGTGATCAAAGAGAGTCAGCATGGATTTATGAAGAGTAGTTGATGTCTGACTTATCTAGCTGAATTATTTTGAGGAGGTACGACCATGGTGGACGGAGCAGTTTCTATGGATATTGTCTACTGGATATTTGATAAGGTTCCACACAAAAGATTATTTGCAAAAATAAAAGTGCATGGAATTGAAGGTAGCCTTGTGGCATGGCTTAGGACAGGAGATAGAGAGTAGGGATAAAGGCAATGTACCCTGATGTGACAAGTGGTGTGCCCCAGGGATTTATACTGGGGCCTCAGCTTTTCACCATATATATATCAATGACTTAAATAAAGGATTAGAAAGTTGTGTATCCAAGTTTGCAGATGACATGAAGTTAGGAGGCACAGTAAGTTGTGCAGCTGGAAGCAGGAAGTTACATAGGGGCATAGACAGATTAAGTGAGTGGACAAAACTGTGGCAGATGGAATTCAATGTGGGGAAGTGTGAGGTCAAATCAGATTATTTTGTTAAAGGTGAGAGACTTGGAACTAGGCGTAGCAAAGGGATTTGGGCATTCAGGTACACAAATCACAAAAAGCTAGCGCACAGGCATAAAAAGTAATCAACGAGGCTAATGGAATGTTGGCCTTTATCACAAGGGGGCCGGAATACAAAAGTGAGGAAATGATGCTTCAACTGTACAGCACCTTGGTCAGACCCCATCTGTAATACTGTATTCGGTTTTGGGCATCGAACCTCAGGAAACATATACTGGCCTTGTAGGGGATACAACGCAGATTCACGAGAATGATATCAAAACTTAGAGTTAAATAACGAAGATAGGTTGCATAAACTTGGCTTGTGTTCCTTTGAGTTTAGAGGATTATGGGGTGATTTAATCGAGGTGTTTAAAATTATGAAAGGTTTCGATAGGGTAGATACAGAGAAACTATTTCCTCTGGTGGGAGAATCCAAAACAAGGGGGGCTCAACCTTAAGGCTCGAGGGGCTGAATTGCCAATTCCTGTTCCTATGCAACGATCTGCTGCCACTACTGCCACTACCTCCACTACTCGCCTTTAAACAGCCACCCAACCTCAAACAAACCATCGTTCGCAGCAAATTACCCAGCCTTCAGGAGAACAGTGTCCACGACACCACACAACCCTGCCACGGTAACCTCTGCAAGACATGCCAGATCATCGACACAGATACCACCATCACACGAGAGGACACCACCCACCAGGTGCACGGTTCATACTCCTGTGACTCGGCCAACGTTGTCTACCTCATACGTTGCAGGAAAGGATGCCCCAGAGCATGGTACATTGGCGAGACCATGCAGACGCTGCGACAACGGATGAACGGACACCGCGCAACAATCGCCAAACAGGAGGGTTCTCTCCCTGTCGGGGAACACTTCAGCAGTCATGGACATTCAGCCACCGACCTTCGGGTAAGCATACTCCAAGGCGGCCTTCGAGACACACGACAATGCAAAATCGTTGAGCAGAAATTGATAGCCAAGTTCCGCACCCATGAGGACGGCCTCAACCGGGATCTTGGGTTCATGTCACACTACACGTAACCCCACCAGCGAACAAATGTTATCTGTTTTTAATATAACGGGTCATTGACTGTCTTCCTTCTCTCTCTCTCTCTCTCTCTTTTTTTGGGGGGGTTTGTATATTCGGTGGCCTTTTTAGGTGACACCTTTCCGTCTGCTCACTGTGATTGCCTTGGCAACGGGCAGTAATCACCAGGCATTGTTCTGTGATTTTAAAATGCGAAGGATTCGAAAATTTCATTTCCACACCGTTCACCTGAGGAAGGAGGAAGCCTCCGAAAGCTTGTGGAATTTAAAATAAATTTGTTGGACTATAACTTGGTGTTGTAAAATTGTTTACAATTGTCAACCCCAGTCCATCACCGGCATCTCCACATCATGGCTACCATCGACACCACAAACTGCCGGCTCACAGTGGAAAGGATATCCAAGAAGATCGCGCATTTAGACACAGACATCAAGTTTTTACAGAGCTGTAAGAAAGCAGACAAGATCCCGAAGGGACTACAGATCATGAACCCACTCAAGTCCACATACAACTCGGATTACGCTGAGAGACTCTGCCGTCGTACCTCTCGCACACTCCGCAACCATCTCGTACACCAACTCTACAGCAGACGCCGCAACCTCGAAACTAAGATAGAGTCCATACTCTCAACCTGTACTCAGGACACTGCAGACCAGCTACGATATACCGCCAAACAGACGAGGCAACGGAACTACGCAGCCTACATGAAAACCAAGAGCAGGAAGCTTGAGAAACTCGGCATCACCACCAGCATCGACCAAGCTTCCCCTGGTACCACGGTTGCAACCACAGGGAAGTCTATCGTCAATCTGTTCGACCACACCCTTCAACCAGACAAAATCGAAGTTCTCAGCCGAGGGCTCAATTTCTGCCCCACTACCAAAATGGACCCCACGAGTCTCGCGGCAGACACAGAGGAATTCATCAGGAGAATGAGGCTCCGGGAATTCTACCACAAATCCCAAGATTTCAGCAGCGAACCCAATGAGACAATCAACGATCCGGAACAGCAGACAGAGGGATCCGCGGTACAGCAACCGAAGAGGAAAGAGTCTCACTGGACTCCTCCAGAGGGTCGCTGCCCTCAGCATGACATGTACGCTCAAGCTGTCAGGAAATGTGTCTATGCCAGATTCATCAGCCGCACTCGGAAGACAGTCCAGAATGTCACCCGAGCACAACGCAACGCCATCAAAGCTCTCAAGACCAACCGCAACATCGTCATCAAACCAGCGGACAAAGGAGGAGCCATCGTCATACAGAACAGAACGGACTATTGCAAAGAAGCATACCGACAACTGGACAACTAGGAACACTACAGACGGTTACCCGCAGATCCGACCAAAGAACACACCCATCAGCTCAACAAACTGATCAAGACCTTCGATCCAGACCTTCAAAACATCCTACGCACTCTCATCCCACGTACTCCCTGTGTGGGAGACTTCTACTGCCTCCCAAAGATACACAAAGCCAACACACCCGGACGTCCTATTGTATCAGGCAACGGAACCCTGTGTGAGAACCTCTCTGGATACATCGAGGGCATCCTGAAACCCATCGTGCAGGGAACCCCCAGCTTCTGTCGCGACACTACAGACTTTCTACAAAAACTCAGTACCCACGGACCTGTTGAACCAGGAACACTTCTCACCACGATGGACGTCTCGGCACTCTACACCAGTATCCCCCACGATGACGGCATCGCTACGACAGCATCAATACTCAACACCAACAACAGCCAATCTCCAGACGCCATCCTACAACTCATCTGCTTCATCCTGGATCACAATCTCTTCACGAAGCTTCAATAACCAGTTCTTTACCCAAACACACGGAACAGCCATGGGGACCAAATTCGCACCCCAATACGCCAACATTTTCATGCACAAGTTCGAGCAGGACTTCTTCACTGCACAGGACCTCCAACCAACACTATACACCAGATACATCGACGGCATTTTCTTTCTATGGACCCACGGTGAGGAATCACTAAAGAGACTACACGACAACATCAACAAGTTCCATCCCACCATCAAGCTCACCATGGACTACTCCTCAGAATCAGTTTCTTTCTTGGACACACGAATCTCCATCAAAGACGGGCACCTCAGCACCTCACTCTACCGCAAGCCCACGGACAACCTCACGATGCTCCACTTTTCCAGCTTCCACCCTAACCACGTCAAAGAGGCCATCCCCTATGGACAGGCCCTGCGAATACACAGGGTCTGCTCAGACGAGGAGGAACGCGATGGACACCGACAGACGCTGAAAGACGCCCTAGTAAGAACAGGATATGATGCTCGACTCATCGATCGACAGTTCCGCGGGCCACAGCGAAAAATCGCATAGACCTCCTCAGAAGACTAACACGGAACGCAACCAACAGAGTACCCTTCGTCGTCCAGTACTTCCCCGGAGCGGAGAAACTACGCCATGTTCTCCGCAGCCTTCAATATGTCATCAATGATGACGAACACCTCGCTATGGCCATCCCCACACCTCCACTACTCGCCTTTAAACAGCCACCCAACCTCAAACAAACCATCGTTCGCAGCAAATTACCCAGCCTTCAGGAGAACAGCGTCCACGACACCACACAACCCTGCCACGGTAACCTCTGCAAGACATGCCAGATCATCGACACAGATACCACCATCACACGAGAGGACACCACCCACCAGGTGCACGGTTCATACTCCTGTGACTCGGCCAACGTTGTCTACCTCATACGTTGCAGGAAAGGATGCCCCAGAGCATGGTACATTGGCGAGACCATGCAGACGCTGCGACAACGGATGAACGGACACCGCGCAACAATCGCCAAACAGGAGGGTTCTCTCCCTGTCGGGGAACACTTCAGCAGTCATGGACATTCAGCCACCGACCTTCGGGTAAGCATACTCCAAGGCGGCCTTCGAGACACACGACAACACAAAATCGTTGAGCAGAAATTGATAGCCAAGTTCCGCACCCATGAGGACGGCCTCAACCGGGATCTTGGGTTCATGTCACACTACACGTAGCCACACCAGCGAACAAATGTTATCTGTTTTTAATATAACGGGTTATTGACTGTCTTCCTTCTCTCTCTCTCTTTTTTTTTTGGGGGGTTTGTATATTCGGTGGCCTTTTTAGGTGACACCTTTCTGTCTGCTCACTGTGATTGCCTTGGCAACGGGCAGTAATCACCAGGCATTGTTCTGTGATTTTAAAATGCGAAGGATTTGAAAATTTCATTTCCACACCGTTCACCTGAGGAAGGAGGAAGCCTCCGAAAGCTTGTGGAATTTAAAATAAATTTGTTGGACTATAACTTGGTGTTGTAAAATTGTTTACAAAAGTACATGTTGACATCAAGTGAGGGTAGGACTGGGCTCAGCTGTGATGCTTCCCATGGTCCAGCAGTTTGCCTGCACTTACACATGAAGAATAAGCCTTTGGGCGAGGTACCTAAGGGCTGCTGGAGCCCATGGAACCAAATCCCAGCAAGAGTCTGTGCCTTCAGGAAAGGAGGGGAGGGAAGAAAATTGAAAAGAAAAATAAAATTCAGTTCTGCTGTACTGGCATCTCTCACTTTTAGTAACGTATTGCAATACATGATTCACTTTCTTGATTATTGTGCTTCCTTAAACTCAAGCAGCTAAAAACTCCGCTGTTTGGTAGAACTCATTCTCTTGTTCATCCTGCCGAAGATACAGTGCCTTTTTGTCTTCCTGCTTTGCCAGCTTTTACTCTTTATATCTGAATTCAACGTTTTAGGATTTAACACAGGTCTGGTCCAACACCCCACTCCCAGTCGCAAAGAAATGAGAGCTAAGAGCCAACACCTTGTCGAGATTAAAAACAGAAGCAAAAACAGAAAACAATACAACAGTCTATCAGTCTATCTCCTCAAAGAGACTATAAAAAACACATTCCAGTATTCCATTGTACACCCGAGTCAAGTGATGTGTTTGAGCTCCACAGATCAACCACTATATTTGAACACTTATAACAAAACGAGGTAGCTCTTTGGGTCAGAACTTACTTGTCGGTTCAATTCCATCATAACCAATGAAAATCACCTCTTTTTGGAGCTATGGCTCCCAGCAATTGGTAGCCATTTGTGAAAACCCCTTTCTTGCATTTAATTTGCCAAACTCTGCTGCACCGCAGTAGATAGTTTAATCTGTTAATGTTTTGGCAAAAAGGAACATGGCATCTTGTACCTAATCCTTATTTCTAGGCATCCTGCGCCTGCTATAAGTGATGCACAATGTCTAACTTCATAAATACTTCATAAAATACCAATAACTTTAAGAGCGTGACCAGAATGCATACCATAGCCGTCTTACCTTGTGATCATATGGGGTGTAGGACTGAAATAGCTGGGACAACTCTCTAGTTCTCTGCTTTTTCTGAAACAAAAATGTGACCAATATTTAGAAACAATCCAAATAATAAATAGCACAAGAGAGACAATTGGTATATTATTTCTATGTATGATTTCCAATGATTCATACACAGTTGCATACATTGAACAATGTATTTCCCAAATCCTCCAATAATGGTGTACAAAGCTCAGAATTGGCTCTAAGAATGCATTCTTTGTGGAGGTTTCAATACAAACTGGAATCGTGTTGTTCGTGATAGATATCCAGATGAAACACTGAAAAATTCCAGTAATAAGACAGCAATTTATTTCACTGTAACAAAAAGTCTGTCGTATACATTGCTTGAGTCAGAGAAGTTTATGGCACGGAAGGAGGCCATTTGGCCCATCGTGTCTGTGCTGGCCAAAAAAGAGCTATCCAGCTTAATCCCACTTTCCAGCTCTTGCAGATTATGGCACTTTAAGTGCATATTCAAGTAATTTTTAAATGCGATGTGGTTTCTGCCTCTTCAGACAGTGAGTTCCAGACCCCCACCACTCTCTGGATGAAAAAAATTTTTCCTCAACTCCCCTCTAAACCTTCTACCAATTACTTTAAATCGATGTCCCCTGGTTATTGACTTCTCTGCTAAGGGAAATAGGTCCTTCCTATCCATTCTATCTAGGCCCCTCATAATTTTATATACCGCAATTAAATCTCCTCCCAGCCTCCTCTGTTCCAAAGAAAACAACCTCAGCCTATCCAATCGTTCCTCATAGCTAAAATTCACTCCTGGCAACATCCTCATAAATCTCCTCTGTAGCCTCTCTAGTGCAATCACGTCTTTCCTGTAATGTGGTGACCAGAACTGTGAGCAGTAATCTAACTGTGGACTAACTAGTGTTTTTTTACAGTTCTAGCATAACCTCCCTGCTCTTATATTCTATGCCTCAGCTAATAAAGGAAAGTATCCCATATGCCTTCTTAACCGCCTTATCTCCCTTTCCTGCAACCTTCAGGGATCTGTGGACATGCACTCCAAGGTCCCTTTGTTCCTCCACACGCTCAGTATCCTCCCATTTATATTGTATTCCCTTGCCTTCTTTGCCCTCCCCAAATGCATTATCTCACACTTCTCCGGACTGAATTCCATTTGCCACTTTTCTGCCAACCTGACCAGTCCATTGATATCTTCCTGCAATCTACAGCTTTCCTCCTCACTATCAACCACACGGCCGATTTTTGTATCATCTGCAAACTTCTTAATCATGCCCCCTACATTTAAGTCTAAGTCATTGATATATACCACAAAAAGCAAGGGACCTAGTAGTACTGAGCCCTGTGGAACCCCACTGGAAACAGCCTTCCAGTCACAAAAACCTGTCGGCCGTTACCCTTTGCTTCATGCAACTGAGCCAATTTTGGATCCAATTTGCCACTTTCCCTTGGGTCCCATTGGCTTTTACTTTCCTGAGCAGTCTGCCATGTGGAACCTTGTCAAAAGCCTTGTTTGAAGAAAATACAGAAATTGGAAAAATGGCATTTGTTTGTGGTTTTTACTGTTTTTTAAATTCACGGCTAACAAATGGAAGGCAGATACGTGGGACTGATTACAAGATAGTAATATAATGGTGAGATTCAGATGGTGTTGCTCATCATAGCAGCAAAGCTCAAGTGGCTTTTAACTGTCATTTGAACTCAGATTAGATTGCTGCCTTGAAATTACTCTAGGGTATTTTAAAAAAATTATATAAAATATCAAATGAATCAATTGATAGTTTGTGACTCCACCACTGTTGGAACAATTTCCAAAAAACAGGTCAAAGATACTAATGTTGTGGCAACCATGACTCCTTAACCAATGCGAATGTTACAGAGCTCCCACATAACTTAACAGCCAAACTGTGCACATATCAAACTGGACAACTGCACACGATGTTACTATAAGTGTCATTCCATGGCTTCTCTCTATGTCCAAAATGTTAAGTCCACTTGAAATTGGCAATAACGTTGGAAGAATGCTTAAGAAGAATACCAAAACATTTCTATTGCAGTAATGTTTTCACAATGCAATGATTCAGATTGGTATTTAATGTTATAAATATGCATCAATATGTTGTTAAAAGAATGTAAGGAATCTTACAACACCAGGGTATAGTCCAACAGTTTTATTTGAAAATCACAAGCTTGCGGAGATTATCTCTTTCGTCGGGTGAGTGAGTGAAAGGTTCTCAAATCGCATATCTTATATTAGGCTGGGACACGATCACACCAATCAAAGGTGTCGTTGGTGTTCAGACAGGTTAGCCACGGAAAACAGTACATCCCAGTATACTGAATACACAATGGGTCAGATTACAAAGCCAGAGAGAGAAAGAGACCCAAAAGGCAGAGAAAGAGAGAGAGAGAGAATGTCCAGTTGTATTAAAAACAGATAACTTTTTTTCCAGCTGGTGGGGTTACATGTAGCGTGACATGAACCCAAGATCCCGGTTGAGGCCGTCCTCATGGGTGCGGAACTTGGCTATCAATTTCTGCTCGACGATTTTGCGTTGTCGTGTGTCTCGGAGGCCGCCTTGGAGAACGCTTACCCGAAGATCGGTGGCTGAATGTCCTTGACTGCGAAAGTGTTCTCCGACTGGGAGGGAACCCTCCTGTCTGGCGATTGTTGCGCGGTGTCCGTTCATCTGTTGTCGCAGTGTCTGCATGGTCTCGCCGATGTACCATGCTCGGGGGCATCCTTTCCTGCAACGTATGAGGTAGACAACGTTGGCCGAGTCACAGGAGTATGAACCATGTACCTGGTGGGTGGTGTCCTCTCGTGTGATGGTGGTATCTGTGTCGATGATCTGGCATGTCTTGCAGAGGTTGTCGTGGCAGGGTTGTGTGGTGTCGTGGACGCTGTTCTCCTGAAAGCTGGGTAATTTGCTGCGAACGATGGTCTGTTTGAGGTTGGGTGGCTGTTTGAAGGCGAGTAGTGGAGGCGTGGGGATGGCCTTAGCGAGGTGTTCGACGACGAACACCTCGCTAAGGCCATCCCCACGCCTCCACGACTCGCCTTTAAACAGCCACCCAACCTCAAACAGACCATCGTTCGCAGCAAATTACCCAGCTTTCAGGAGAACAGCATCCACGACACCACACAACCCTGCCACGGCAACCTCTGCAAGACATGCCAGATCATCGACACAGATACCACCATCACACGAGAGGACACCACCCACCAGGTACATGGTTCATACTCCTGTGACTCGGCCAACGTTGTCTACCTCATACGTTGCAGGAAAGGATGCCCCCGAGCATGGTACATCGGCGAGACCATGCAGACACTGCGACAACAGATGAACGGACACCGCGCAACAATCGCCAGACAGGAGGGTTCCCTCCCAGTCGGAGAACACTTTCGCAGTCAAGGACATTCAGCCACCGATCTTCGGGTAAGCGTTCTCCAAGGCGGCCTCCGAGACACACGACAACGCAAAATCGTCGAGCAGAAATTGATAGCCAAGTTCCGCACCCATGAGGACGGCCTCAACCGGGATCTTGGGTTCATGTCACGCTACATGTAACCCCACCAGCTGGAAAAAAAAGTTATCTGTTTTTAATACAACTGGACATTCTCTCTCTCTCTCTTTCTCTGCCTTTTGGGTCTCTTTCTCTCTCTGGCTTTGTAATCTGACCCATTGTGTATTCAGTATACTGGGATGTACTGTTTTCCGTGGCTAACCTGTCTGAACACCAACGACACCTTTGATTGGTGTGATCGTGTCCCAGCCTAATATAAGATATGCGATTTGAGAACCTTTCACTCACTCACCTGACGAAGGAGATAATCTCCGAAAGCTTGTGATTTTCAAATAAAACTGTTGGACTATAACCTGGTGTTGTAAGATTCCTTACATTTGTCCACCCCAGTCCATCACCGGCATCTCCACATCATTGTTAAAAGAAGATAGATTTGCTGGAACATTAATTATTTTTGAACTCGGGATGTGGCGAATACTGGCATTTATTGCCCATCTGTCGTTGCCCTGAGATGGTGGGTCTTCTATTTGAACCATTGCAGTCCTTGTTGTGATGGTGCTTCCACAACGCTGTTAGGTAGGGAATTACAGGAAGTTAACCCAGTGAAGTAACGGCGATCTGTGTCTAAGACAGGATGGTGCATGACTTTGAGTGGATCTAGGAGGTGATGATGCCCACAACATTGCTGCTCTTGTCCTTCTCAGTGGTAGAGATCTCAGGAGAAAGAGGTGACCTTGATGTGTTGCTGCAGTGCAAACTGTAGATTGTGCATACTGCAGCCACAGTGCGTTGGTGGTGGAGGGGGCAGACAATGAATCCAGTCCCATGGACACCAAACAAATTGTCTGAAAGTATGAGGCAGCTTTGTCTTGGATTTGTTTTTCTGGTTTGTTAAAAGTTCTTCTATTTACATGGAACTCAAAGGTGGTACACTATCTCAATATGGGCGGCTTGAGGAACTGATTGTACTTCAACTTGTCTCCTTACTGCCCAAAGCCAATTGGATCTGCATGGGTGGTCCAACCATCTTTCAGTTAAAACAGTTAAACTGTTTGTCCCTAAATTGTTATAAACTGTTATGTTAACTCTGCAATATAACTTCACTCACACTATATAGATTCTTTTTATTGAAATTAGACAAACATTTAAAAAACAGAATTTGACTTATTCAGTCACTGTGAACCAGTGGCCCTGAATATGACTCATTTTCAGTTAAAAATACTGGTAAAAGACAGGGAAAATCTTATGGTTATGTGATGTTACCACCACTGCTTTCAAGTTTAAAACAAAACTTCTGTGTGCCCTATGTGATGTATTAAATGACAAAGTTGCTCATATTGCTTCACACAGTTGAGCTTTGCAACTGTATATCACAATTAGCATGCTACCAGTCCCAGTCAGCATGTTAAACTATTATTCAAGCACCAGATTTAGTGAGCAACTACCTTAAACAAGGACCTTCTTAGAAATATTTCTATTTCACGGTTTACAATTTAGTTTTTGTTTCATTGGAGATGAACAGTCACACATTCATTTAGCCAGTAAAGAATTCAGACATTTGTTTTTCATTTGCATTTACTGTACTGAATCATGTGATGTTTGTCACTAACCCAAATGTCAATTTGTGACAATCTCCCCACTGAACAGTAGATGAGAAAAATTATGAACTATTAAACCCAGTGAGTCATAACTCCAATTTTTGGCAGTTCGTCACAATATATGTCACAGCCAACATGAGCTCACTTGAAACACATCTTCATTATTTTATACAGCTCTCTGAAGTCATTCATTCAATTCAGAAACTGAGTCGATTCATTTTCACCAGACAATACAGCTATTATAAAACATTTATGTTTGCAACAAAAATGGCACGTGTAGACACACACACACATATATGTGCTTCATTGTGTTGAGACCCAAAGTCAGCATCAGGCACTCCCAGGTCAGGCACAGCAAGACCATATGCAAAGGAAAACTCCCTCTGCTCTGTCCTCGCAATATGCCATAACCCATCCTCAAAAGAATATTTGCCACCAAAACAACATGACTACATGGAGGGGCAACCCTTAACCCATGGCCCCCAAAAGGATCTTTAGTCTGCCCACTTTTTTCTTCCTCATTAAAGTACATTAAATGTAAACATTCTATATTATAGGATTATATAACATTGCTTCTTTGAACTCACATTCTCTGGATTATTCGTCCAGGCCTATGGGTTACCAGTCCAGTAATATAACCATTACACTACCGTCCCATTTGAGAAGTTGTATTATGTTATATATACTTTTATGTGCTGCATGTTCCACTGGGTCAAGAATCAGAAAGTTCCTCTCATCGTGTAGGTGAACCCAAAATTACCCAAAACTAAACTCACAGGATCTCACTACACAACCAACATGCAGCACTCTTAATTTTATACCACTTCTGTCCAGCTGCAATGTGTTTAATTCACAGCTAATGGGTAGTACTGTACTCTAGATCCTCTTCCCCACTCGCTCACTGGCACAGTTTATTAGTACACAAATAAGCATTTGCACAATAATTTAAAATATGTATATAATTAGTTTTACTATAAAAATTCTAAGTAACAGTTACCTTTAAAACTGGGCCAATTACTATGTGGCTTCATGGACTAAATCTGCCCAGTTTGGAGAACAACTCACAGAAACTGAAGCATATGCACTTGAGCAATACAGGTGACGTCAGCCATGTTTGAACAATATGGGTGAAAAGAGTAGCCTTCGATCTGGGTGCCTGCACTTCCTTCCCTTCCTTCCTATGGCATCAGGAAAACATGGTTTCCCCTTCACAGGACTGCTAAAAGTATTTGTTAACCAGTGGACGAAATACTGGTGTTCTGATCATTGGGTACAAGATGGGCAGTGACTGGGAAACTGGACTCCAAATGCCAGATATGCTCACTCCTCCTTTACCAAAGTCTGAATGTTATGACACGTGCCAATCCACAAGCCAGCAGGGTTTACTGGGCAGGTACTTTTGTTTTCCTGTTGTTTCACTGCTAATTTATTTCCTTTGTACCAGTCAGAAAACTGTGTCAAGGCTTTCTCTAAGAACAGGGCAATAAAATAAAAAGCTGCAGTGGAAGAACCAGTAAAATAAATTATCTTTTCAAAGTAGAAAAACAAATAAGACGAAAATATTCACAAAGGTCACAGCCCTTCGCTAACAGCTGCAAACAGTCACAAGTAAAATCTCGCTTACTAAGCCGTGCATAAATCCTGTTATTTCAGCAATCTTAATTTCAGAAGGTCTGGAATGAAGAAAGGAAGAATGGAGCCATCAATCATGATAACCTCCTGCTCCCCCACCTCTTGTACACACACACACACACACACACACACACACACACACACAGAGTTCATCCCATCATTGGTTTACTGATTTCTAAAGCTACTATTTTCAAATTACATTGCTAACTTAACCTCTTTTTTTGTCTCAGTGAGATTGCAAAAGCCGTTCTCTATTACTTTTTACGTTCTTCAATTGGGTCTCCATGTGGGATGTCCCATCTCCGTTCAAGAGGGTGGACAAACTTTCTCCCAGGCCCCTAGCTTTTCCAGTCTAAAACCAGACATTCGAAGCTGTGCAAGTGCAGTCCAGGCTGACTCTCTTTGTGATTCTATTTCGTTCCACGTGCGAAAACATGTGGCCTCTGCTTCACGTTCCTACACAGCCAAGTGGATGAAATCAGGGAATGGGTATATGAGGATTGCAAGGGGATATGAGGATCCAAAATGCACCATGTGTTGGCACTGTAATGTGTTGTGCTACCGTAACACATTATGTTCTTGGCATTTAACAGAACTCAATGATAGAGTCATTAAAATGACTCAAAATCTGGAGCAGCAGTCGGGCACTACAATTGGCATTCGTGACCCAGGATTAGCAAAGGTGACAAATCAGCCAGGGTTGCCGTTGCTTATCACTGCTGGTAAGGATCAGATCGAGTTCAGCTGTGATGCCAACCAAGTCCGAATAGCCTGTCAGCACTCACTGTCTGGGTTTCACACATTAAGAGTGGCCACTTGGGAGAGGTCGTGGAGGCTACCAGGTACCAGGGCCTAAATTTTAACCCCACGAGCGGGTGGGCTGGGGCAGGTGGAAAGGTAAAAATTGTAAGAAATTAAAACCCGACCCCAACTTGCCTCCAACCCGCCCACTTCCAGTTTTAAAGGACGTGAGACGAGGGGCGGGCGACCAACCCGCTCTCAGGAGTCGGATCAGTCAGTGAAAACTTTTAGGGAGGCTGTGGGCCTCCATTTTGACAGGTTTTTTATTTTTAACTCCTGGGGGCCGGGATTCCCAGGCCTTCTACTTCACGCCACGTGAGAGGAGGCCTGGCTCAGCAGTTAAGTGTCTTTATTGCACAGCTTGTGGGCCCAACAAGGAAGGAGCAGGAGTGCTTTTCCCAGGCCCAACAAGTCCAACTGCAGCGATCCCACACATGCGATCGACCGACCCTCCTCCCCCCCACCCACCTCTGACCCCCAATGATGACCCCCTCCCCACATGACCGACCCCCCCCTCCCCACCATCTAAGACTTACCTGCCGGCATCTGCTTCCTGGCTCTTCTCCCATCCGATTTATGGCCAGCCTGTCAATCTGGCTGGCCTGTCAGGTGGGAAATCGATTAAAAAAAAATTAAAAGACGTCCTTACATCAAAATTGTAAGGACATCCGGAAAACCCGAACTTCCGGGTTTCCCATCAGGAAATCACCCCCTCCGCCCTCTTCCCGGCTCCGGGTAAAATTTACCCCCAATGTGCCGAACCAGGTCTCGGCAGGAGTCAGTCAGCATCTTCAGGAGAGGACGGGGGAAACATGAAATCACAATATATTTATTCTTCACTTCCTGCCAAGCCCCAACCACAAAAGCAATTTAAACAAATTGCTCTTCTGTTTATCCTGATTATTTCAAGCACTTCAGGCCAAGTATAGATATCAATTCTTTAGGACAGGACTTAATAAAACCTTAGAATAGGCTTATGAGTACTAATGACCCAATCCCAAATCACACATATTGAACATTCATTGGCTTTCATCGTCCTGCATAATGTTTAAAGCTGCAGTTAAAATTGGAACCTTAAAGCAATGTAAATTACATTACACACCAACAAAACTCTTTGTCCGATTCTCCGGTCTGCGTTCCGGTCGAGTGAGTCTGCATGCTGGAAGTGGAGTCTCACAATTTGAAAGAGACTTTTTTAAACTGTGAATGCAGTTTTTTTTAGTATTTGTCAGTGACAAAAATATAACGGCCTAGATTTTGTTGTGGCAGGACATCTAACGGCATCTGCTGAGTAAACAGGGCAACTAACTGTGTACCTCCTTAACCAATGAGATTTAAGGATTGGGAAATAAACAGAAGGACTGAGAAGGAGGGTGAACTAAAGGGGATGAATTAAATGTCAAATCAGGTACAGAAAGAGAAATAAAGAGAGGGAAAGAAAGATTGGATTAAGAGAGAGAAAAGAGAGACAAAAGGAAAAGAAAAAAATGTTTAAAATTAAAATTTGACATTTTTAAAATCTCCCCAAAAAATTCAAAACCTGAAGGAATGAGACTCCTCCACACATGTAATAGCTAATTTTCGGTGCCAGAGAGGTTAACTGGCAGTCATCAATACTTACGCTTATAATTATTAGCCCTAAATATCTGTGGCAAGTTTAGTTTGTATCTATCGCGCAAATACAGCAACTTCACACCATTCAATGGATTTCGATGGTGAGGCAGTCGGCGAGATGGCGTTTTCACGAAACTAACGGCGCAATTTGGACAGCAACTTTTAGATATTGGCATTTAACCGCACATCTGCTCCTCGTCTGAAGTTGCTGACTCATTTACGCATAAACAACGGCGAGCGCCATTAGCCTCACCATTATTTTGACAGCAAAATCTAGCCCAACACAACTGCAATTTGTCATTTTAAGTGAATTTTAAAAATTTTCTCGATAACTTTTTCTCCGCCTCTCCTAAAGGTGTCGACTCTGTGCCAAGGTAAGTCTATGAGTGCCAAGTCACTTTCAAATATGCCTCCCAAGTGACTTTTGTTTGTCCGTGAACCTTGACCGTGGGTGCATCACATCCAAGCCTGTTCTTGATCTCACCTGACATCAACAATGACATCTTAAGCCTTTAACGTAGTAAAATGTCTCATGGCGTTTCACAGCAGCGCTGCCAGACAAAACTTGACACATGAGCCACAGAGAGATATTAGGACAGGTTGTCAAAGGAGTAGGTTTAAAGGAGCAACTTAAAGGAGGACAGAGAGGTAGAGAGGCGGAGAGGTTTAGGGAGGGAATTCCAGAGCTAGGGTCTAGGCAGTTTAAGGCGTCCACACACATGCCCTTCCCAGCACGGCCAATGGATAGTGATCACAAGCAAAAACCCTAACCAAATTCCCCTTTCCCAAAACCTGGGCACTGGGCCTAATCCTAACACCCCAAACTGTTGGCCTGGCCGAGATCAGCTAACCCAGCACAGATTACAGATTGAACCTGAGATCTTCCTGGTCTGTACGGCTCAGCTACTCACCGAGAAGTCTCTAACCCAATAGGAGAGCAGCAACTTAAGTGTTACCAAGCAATTATATTTTAAGTTACATATAACAAACTACCATGCGAATATTTTTAACTGGTAAATAAACAATTAAGATAGCTGCATCAAGGGGAAGCTAGATAAGTACACGAGGGAGAAAGGAATAGAAGGATATGTTGATAGAGTGAGATGAAGGAGGGTGGGAGGAGGCTCATGTGGAGCATAAACACTGGCATAGACCAGTTGGGCCGACTGGCCTGCACTGTAAAATTCTATGTAATTCTATATTATCAAAAGCTCAGTTTTATCATATTAAAAACTTACCTTGTGGCAGATCGGGTCTGTTATAACTGTCTTGTATATTTAATCTATCATTGAAAATAAACAGTCTCCCAACACCTGGAGCAGACATTCCAATGTGTCCACCTTCAGAGTGGTGGGATGCAGGTTCAATCCCCCTACCATTGAATTCTCAATTTCACTCAGAGCGACAGACAGGAATAAAGAAAGGTACTTTACTGGCACTTTCTCACTGGTTATAGGGAAAATCAGAGGATAGTTGTTCAGAATCAGTGGGAGAGGTCTTGGATGAGGCTACCTGCTACTCACTTGCCACAATAAAGAACAGAGAGCAAATTAGGGTGAACTCTTTCCCACATATCGGCCTCGATTTTAACAACCCCCCACCCCCCTGAGGGCTGGAGACATCAGAGTTTGGGGGGGGGGGGCGGTGGCGGTGTTGGTTAAAATACCAGAATCGTGCAACCTGACCCCAAACCGCCGCACTCATTACGGTGGTGATTCAGGCCCTGGACGAGGCTCCCGCTAAAAGCAGGTGGCTTACTTAAGATTCAGAAGTCGTGGCCCAATGATTTCGTCAGCACCGCAATGTATTTTTAACCTCACCACAGGGGGAGTCCCACCCTGTCCGCTGCTCGACAGATTCCCGCCAGACGACCAGGCTGTCAATCTGGTCAGGTGTCGGGCAGGTGTCTGCACATATTTATTTAAATGAGGCCCTGCTGTTAAGATCGGCAGGGCCTCCATGTTCCCAGCCTCACCCGGTTCTTCACCCGCTACCGGGCTCCCTGTTAACATCGGGGCCAGAATTTTTAAAAAAGCCTTCCGTGACAGTAAAAAAATACATTTTACTTGTAGGCTGTTGGTTGATAGTTCTGACCCAGATGAATTTGTTTAAAATGAAAAAGTGTATTGTTGATAGATATGCTTAGATACATCTATCCTTATTCAAGATATATTTCATTACTAAAAAGAACACGACTGAAGTGCTAGCAGAATTTTCAGGAGATCCTAGAAAATGTAGGGATTTTTTCCAATATCGAAACATAAACTTTCACAAAGAACCTCAGCAACAGAGGATCAGGTAGGATTTTGTATTCCATCAAATGCTCCCTCCTAGTTATATGCAGTACTGTACCCATGAAATATTTTTGAAAACATTTTTGAAAACTTATCTGCACTCTTTGCAAGAAAATCAATAAAAACGTTAATTACAAGAAAGCCACACACACACCCCTCATGCCTATGGATCACTGCTTTTTTTGTAGTGGCTGCCACATCTGTGTTACATCCATAAAAGTTGATTGTGCTATTTATAGAGTTGAACTCCTATGCATACAATGGAGCTGGTTTCATGTTTTTAAGAGTCTGACTGTGACTGAGATCATGGGCTTTATTCTCCTGACCAGCAGCTGAGTTGTATGTGTTGATTTTAGAGTCAACAACTCTTAATATTTTAGACCACTGGAGCCGTTGACTGTGTCACAGTCCAACAACTCTGAAGGTTAGATACAGACCAATGACCAATCCCACACGCATTGTTTCTTTTGAAGAAAGGCCAGCTTTGGACAGTCTAGAAACTTGTGGCTCAAAGATAGTTGGTGTAGGTGTGCTGTGCATCAGATATTTTAATTATTTTGTACTATCAACTTATCAAGATAATTTGTACACACTACCAGAGTGTGGAATCAGATCTTCTCCTAAGTCTTTTTCAAAGTACAATACTGATATAAGATTTGACAGGTTCCTTTCTAAATTTACAACAAAGGAAGTGAGTTGCCTGAACAAATGTGTGTGGGCCAGTGAATCTCAACTTGGCTCATTTGGTAGCGCGTTCGCTTCCAAGTCAGACGGTTGTGGGTTTCAGCTCCTGAGGACTTGAGCACACAATCTAGGCTTACACTTCCCATCTTCCACCCTCCATAAATTTGAGTTCATCCAAAACTCTGCTGTCTGTATTCTAACCTGCATCAAGTCCCGATCACCCATCACCCCTGTGCTCGCTCCTGGTGCACCAACGTTTCAAATGTAAAATTCTCATTGTGTTCAAATCCTTCCATGGCCTCACCTATCCCTATCCTCCAACTCTACAATCCTCTGAGAACTCTGCGCTCCTCCAATTGTGGCCTCTTGCGCATGCCCAACTTCCTTCGTCCTACCATTGGCAGCCATACCATCAGCTGCCTCGGCCCTAAGCTCTGGAATTCCCTGCCTAAGCCTCTCCACCTCCTTTTTTAAGACGCTGCTTAAAACCGACCTCTTTGACAAAGCTTTTTGTCACCTGTCCCAATATCTCCTTCTTTGGCTTGGTGTCAATTTTTTTGTCTGATTATGCTCCTGTGAAGCGCCTTGGGATGTTTTACTACATTAAAGGAACTATATAAATGCACGTTGTTGTTGTTGTTGTCGTCGTCGTCGTCGTCGTCGTCGTCGAAGTAATGTTATGTTGGAGGTGTCGCCTTTCAGACAAACCTTTAAACGGGTGGACGTATAAGATCCATTGGCACTATTTGAAGAGGAACAGGGAGCTCTCCCACTGTACCAGCTGACATACCTCCTGGAGCCAACACCACCAGAAACAGATTAACTAATCATTCATGACATTTGTTTTTGTGGGACCTTACTGTGTGCAAGTTGGCTGCCATGTTTGCCGATATAACAAGAGTGACTTTACTTCAAAAGTAATTATTTGGCGAAGTGTTTTGGGATGTCTCAGGATGTGATATAAATGCAAGTTCATTCATTTAGTGATTTTTCTAACAAATGACGACTGACTGTACAGTGATGCATTAATACAAACATACGAAATTGATGAGCAGGAAAAGACCAGCTGGTCCATCAAGCCTGCCCCACACACCATGATGGCTGGATCATGGCTAGACATTTTGATGCTTCTCCCCCTCTCTCCGTGCCCCCCCCGCCCCCCCAACAGCCATGTAATCTCCCAGGAAAGGCAAAAGAAGAGAAAAAACCCAGGGCCAATAAGGAAAAAAAAATCCAGGAAAATTCCTCTCCAAACCCCTCAGGCGATCAAAACCAGTCCAGAGGATTACATGAACCAAGTGCTATCTGTAAAGACACTTCTATATGATGTGATCACTGCCTCAGTCAAGAACTGGTCCAGCTCCCTCTTGAAGGCAATACAGAGAGTCAGCACCCATCACACCAGCTGGTAATGTATTCCAGAGGCTCACAATTCTCTGGGAAAAGAAGAACTGCCTAACATCCAGTCTGTTCCCAGCCTTACATAGTTGAAACTTTTTTTCCCCGGTCCACTCCAATCTGTTAAAGTAAAATAATCTATCAATAGGAACATTATCCAGCCCTTTAGGAGCATAGGAAAAGTCTATGCTGCTCTAAAGTAAATAGACCAAGGTCCATGAGCCCATCCGAGTAGCTGAGTTTCTTTAAGCCAGGAATCATTTTTGTAGTTCTCCTCTGGACCTTTTCCAAGGCCACTATATCACCCATCATGTGGGGGGACCAAAACTGGGCACAGAGCTCGAGATGCAGTCTGACCAGTGACCTGCATTGTGTCAAGATGGTGTCCTTTGATTTATACTGAATGGTTCTATTAATACAATCCAATACCCTGTTAGTTTTGGCTAGAGTTTCTCTACATTTGTCATGAACCTTCAATGGTTCATGCACAATAACACCAAAATCTTTTTTTCTCTCAATCTTTTTCAGTTTTGTTCTCTGCAAATAATATGTGTATTCTGTGTTGGCCCTACCAACATGCATGACACTAGATTTATTTAAATCAAACGCCATTTGCCACTCCCCTAGCACATATAAATCTTTTTGGATTTGTTTGCACTCCTATACCGTCTTAAGCCTTTCACAGATCATCTGCGTACTTACTTATCATACACTCAACACCACTGTCCAGGTCATTAATAAAGACCAGGAAGAGTAGCGGGTCTGTGACTGATCCCTGGGGGACACCACTAGTAACACATCTCCAAGCTGAACCACATCCGTCAACTACAACTTTTTGGCTGCGGGATTGGAGCCCTTTCCTAATCCAGGGTTTCAAATTTCCACTGATACCACAGATTCCATCTTGTGAAGTAACCTAATGTGAGGGACCTTATCAAAGCTTTTCTGAAAGTCCAGGTATACAATGTCCACCGGATTTCCCTCATCCACTACCCTAGTGATTTCCTCAAAAAACTCTATCAAATTTGTTAGGCATGACCTATTTTCTCGGAAGCCGTGTTGTGAATTTCTAATGGCCCCTTGCCTTTCCCAGTGACCATAAAGGGCATCTTTCATGGTCCCTTCAAGCATCTTCCCAATAATGGATGTCAGGCTGATAGGCCAATATTTCCCTGCTCTGATTTGTCCCCGTTTTTGAAAATAGGAACTACATGAACTAACTTCTAGTCTAAGGGAACTTTCCCTGACCCTATTTAATGAATCGCTCTTGGATGGATATTATCCTGGAGCCCTATAAATTTTGAGCTTTCCTAATTTATCCAAGATGATATTACTATCTATTTTAACATTAACAATGCTTTTCAATACTGAGCACCCCTCATCCGGAACATAAGCGTCATCTACAGGAGTATAGACTGATGAAAAATAGTCTTTTAGCAGCTCTGTTATAACCTGAGAATCAGTCTGAATCTGCCCTACAGTATCCTTTAGTGGCCCTGTACGGTCCTTAATGGTCTTCTGACTTCTGACATAGCTGAAAAAGCTTTTGCTATTACTGCCACAATTGTGCACCATCTTCTTTTCCAGAGATCCCTTGGCTATCTTATGGCTGTTTTCTCTCCCTCAATTGCATGTGATACTTGTCCCTGTTCTCCTGTGATTTAAATGCGTAAATATGTAGATAATGAAGATAAAAACTTGATGGACCAGCTGGTCTTCTCCTGCCCATCAATTTCATATGTTTGTATGTATCTCCCCAATTTCAATTCATCCAGAATGCATCTGACAGCAAATCGCACTTCCTGTGCGAGCAAAATGGGACATTTAGTACCAGTGGTGATGGATGGTGATGAAGGTCTCTTAACGCTCTTTAGCTTTCCATGAGTGCACTAATTGGAGCATAATGATAATACAGATTTTTACACTGTATGATGGGTTTTCAGGTGATTTACTAAACGCACTTTGAGAAATCCAGTATGCCCAACACTGTATTCCGCAACCAAAACATTCTTAATTATGATCTTTGTGAAGCTACTATCTCTAGTCTCCTATTCTGTGTTGTAGAATATCAGTGTTTTTCATGGCCTAATCTGTTTAACCCTTACATGCATGATGTTTTGAAATGCATTTTAACTTCTCATTTTTTATTTTACCTTTTCCTGCATTCTTATAAATATTTGCATCTGAAAAGATGAAAATTGATACTGTGATCACCAGGATGATGCCAGGAATAAGAAACTATAGTCATGAGGAGAGACCTGAGACACTGGGACAATCAGTTGCAGTTAGGTTTGGTGCGAGCACACTCTCCCCTGAATCAGAAGGTTGTGGGTTCAAGTATCATTCCAGGGACTTGAGCACATGATCTAGGCTGACACTTCAGTGCCGTTCTGAGGGAGTGCTACATTGTTGGAGGGGTGATCTTTCAGATGAGACATTAAACTGAGGCCCATCTGCCTGTTCAGATGGATGTAAATGATCCCATGCAACTATTCAAAGAAGGTAAGGAGGTGTCCTGGCCAACATTTTTATCCCTCAACCATCAAAAACAGATTAACTGGTCATTTATCTCATTGCTGTTTGTGGGGTTTTGCTGCGCACAAATTAGCTGCCGCATTTTCCTACAGTGAGCGACAAGGGGTCATCAATTTAAAATTATTACTAAAAGAGTGAGGAGAGGGGTTAAGAGACATTTCTTTGCAGAGTTGTTCAAGCATAGAATGCCTGGCCCCAGGGAGTAGTTGAGGCAAAGGCCATTGCATCTTTTAAGAGAAAGTAGATAAACATTTGAAGCAGAAGATGATAGAGTTATGGGGAAAGATCAGAGCAGTGGAATTACTCGAGCAAAGAGCTGGCACAGACATAATGGACTGAATGGCCTCCTTATGGTGCAATACAGTTTTAGGGTGTTTTTGCCAAATTATTTTCTAACTTGAAGGTTTCTGCACCACCCACCATCCCTGGCTGAGAGGTTGGGTGGCAAGCTTGCGTCTAGACATTCATCAATGTTGCACCATTAGGCGTGCAAAAGAGCAGCATGGAATGATTTCATGCAGTCCCTTCTATAAGGCGTGCAAGAGAGTAACTTGGAGTGACTCCTTGAGTGGAGAAATGCCCATTTTCCACTTGGCCCCTGCTTGCTACAGTGAGGCTAAGAACGAAAATTCAACGAGCGAGAAATCATGCAAGTTTAAGTGGATTCTTCGAATTTCGGTGACTGCTGCAATCTGTAACAGCAGAAAAAAAATCAAGTCTCTTGACACTAATGACAAGAAAATATACAAAAGAAAGAACTTGCATTTATATACCATCTTATTACACCACTTGGCATCCCCTATAAATGGCTTTTTCAAGCGCAGTCACTGTCATTATGTAGGTGGATACAGCAGCCATTTCATGCACAAGATTCCACAAATAGCGATAACAGATGAATGACCAGTTGTTTTTTTTTGGTGCTGTTGCTTAAGGGAAGAATGTTGGCCAGGACACTGAGAAAGGCCTTTGCGCGCCTTTGAATAGTGCCATGGGATCTTTATCGTCAATCTAGATAGCAGGCTGGGCCTCGGTTTAACATCTTATTCAAAGGACTGCACCTCCAACAGTGCAGCACTCCCTCACTACTGCATGACGTGCCAGCTTGGAGTGGAGCTTGAATTCACAATATTCAGACTCAAGTATGCTACCAATTGGGCCTCACTGGCATCAAATTTGGAATCTACATTCTGTATAAAATATACCAGAAGGTTTACAACTTCAATAGTTTGATCTCCCAAAAATCTTAAGTACTCACGAACACACAGTTCCTGAATACATTCCCAAAAACATGCCATGCAAATCTTCCAAGATTCTGACTTGCTTGCTTATGTATTCACTGCCTTCTGAATCATTCCACCATCTGCAAACAACCCAAGTAGTGAAGAATCTTAATAATAAATAAAATAATGAAAGCCAATCCTTTATTATGGATGTTATAGCTATTACTGAAACATGGCTAAGGGAGGGGCAGGACTGGCAGCTCAATGTTCCAGGGTACAGATGCTATAGGAAAGATAGAGCAGGGGGTAAGAGAGGAGGGGGAGTTGCGTTCTTGATTAGGGAGAACATCACGGCAGTAGTGAGAGAGGATATATCCGAGGGTTCGCCCACGGAGTCTATATGGGGAGAACTGAAAAATAAGAAGGGAGAGATCACTTTGATAGGATTGTACTACAGACCCCCAAATAGTCAATGGGAAATTGAGGAGCAAATATGTAAGGAGATTACAGACAGCTGTAAGAAAAATAGGGTGGTAATAGTAGGGGACTTTAACTTTCCCAACATTGACTGGGACAGCCATAGCATTAGGGGCTTGGATGGAGAGAAATTTGTTGAGTGTATTCAGGAGGAATTTCTCATTCAGTATGTGGATGGCCCGACTAGAGAGGGGGCAAAACTTGACCTCCTCTTGGGAAATAAGGAAGGGCAGGTGACAGAAGTGTTAGTGAGGGATCACTTTGGGACCAGTGATCATAATTCCATTAGTTTTAAGATACCTATGGAGAATGATAGGTCTGGCCCAAAAGTTAAAATTCTAAATTGGGGAAAGGCCAATTTTGATGGTATTAGACAGGAACTTTCAGAAGTTGATTGGGAGAGTCTGTTGGCAGGCAAAGGGACGTCTGGTAAGTGGGAGGCCTTCAAAAGTGTGTTAACCAGGGTTCAGGGTAAGCACATTCCTTATAAAGTGAAGGGCAAGGCTGGTAGAAGTAGGGAACCTTGGATGACTCGGGAGATTGAGGCCCTAGTCAGAAAGAAGAAGGAGGCATATGACATGCATAGACAGCTGGGATCAAGTGGATCCCTTGAAGAGTATAGAGATTGCCGGAGTAGAGTTAAGAGAGAAATCAGGAGGGCAAAAAGGGGACATGAGATTGCTTTGGCAGATAAGGCAAAGGTGAATCCAAAGAGCTTCTACAAATACATAAAGGGCAAAAGAGTAACTAGGGAGAGAGTAGGGCCTCTTAAGGATCAACAAGGTCATCTATGTGCGGAACCACAAGAGATGAGTGAGATCCTAAATGAATATTTCGCATCGGTATTTACGGTTGAGAAAGGCATGGATGTTAGGGAACTTGGGGAAATAAATAGTGATGAGGAGTGTACATATTACAGAGAGGGAGGTGCTGGAAGTCTTAACGCACGTCAAGGTAGATAAATCTCCGGGACCTGATGAAATGTATCCCAGGACGTTATGGGAGGTTAGGGAGGAAATTGCGGGTCCCCTAGCAGAGATATTTGAATCATCGACAGCTACAGGTGAGGTGCCTGAAGATTGGAGGGTAGCAAATGTTGTGCCTTTGTTTAAGAAGGGCGGCAGGGAAAAGCCTGGGAACTACAGACTGGTGAGCCTGACGTCTGTAGTGGGTAAGTTTTTAGAGGATATTCTGAGAGACAGGATCTACAGGCATTTGGAGAGGCAGGGACTGATTAGGAACAGTCAGCATGGTTTTGTGAGAGGCAAATCATGTCTCACGAATTTGATTGAGTTTTTTGAAGGGGTAACCAAGAAGATAGATGAGGGCTGTGCAGTAGACGTGGTCTACATGGACTTCAGCAAAGCCTTTGACAAGGTACCGCATGGTAGGTTGTTACATAAGGTTAGATCTCACGGGATCCAAGGTGAGGTAGCCAATTGGATACAAAATTGGATTGACGACAGAAGACAGAGGATGGTTGTAGAGGGTTGTTTTTCAAATTGGAGGCCTGTGACCAGCGGTGTGCCTCAGGGATCGGTGCTGGGTCCGCTGTTATTTGTTATTTATATTAATGATTTGGATGAGAATTTAGGAGGCATGGTTAGTAAGTTTGCAGATGACACCAAGGTTGGTGGCATTGTGGACAGTGAAGAAGGTTATCTAGGATTGCAACGGGATCTTGATAAATTGGGCCAGTGGGCCGATGAATGGCAGATGGAGTTTAATTTAGATAAATGTGAGGTGATGCATTTTGGTAGATCGAATCGGGCCAGGACCTACTCCGTTAATGGTAGGGCGTTGGGGAGAGTTATAGAACAAAGAGATCTAGGAGTACAGGTTCATAGCTCCTTGAAAGTGGAGTCACAGGTGGATAGGGTGGTAAAGAAGGCATTCAGCATGCTTGGTTTCATTGGTCAGAGCATTGAATACAGGAGTTGGGATGTCTTGTTGAAGTTGTACAAGACATTAGTAAGGCCACACTTGGAATACTGTGTACAGTTCTGGTCACCCTATTATAGAAAGGATATTATTAAACTAGAAAGAGTGCAGAAAAGATTTACTAGGATGCTACCGGGACTTGATGGTTTGACTTATAGGGAGAGGTTGGATAGACTGAGACTTTTTTCCCTGGAGAGTAGGAGGTTTAGGGGTGATCTTATAGAAGTCTATAAAATAATGAGGGGCATAGATAAGGTAGATAGTCAAAATCTTTTCCCAAAGGGAGGGGAGTCTATAACGAGGGGACATAGATTTAAGGTGAGAGGGGAGAGATACAAAAGGGTCCAGAGGGGCAATTTTTTCACTCAAAGGGTGGTGAGTGTCTGGAACGAGCTGCCAGAGGCAGTAGTAGAGGCGGGTACAATTTTGTCTTTTAAAAAGCATTTGGACAGTTACATGGGTAAGATGGGTATAGAGGGATATGGGCCAAGTGCAGGCAACTGGGACTAGCTTTGTGGTATAAACTGGGCGACATGGACATGTTGGGCCGAAGGGCCTGTTTCCATGTTGTAAACTTCTATGATTCTATTATCCACCTAAACTTGAGAAGATGTCAATATCTGTGGTAATGTGACATTTAAAGAAAATTATAAGGATATGAAAAGGCTGATGCAAAAGGTAAAATAAATTTCACATCAATAGATGGAAGATTTACATGCCCTTTAGAATTGGATAGTAACCCGCAGAGCTGTCACCTTAAGAAAACCCATGCCAAAACACATAATTTCATTTTTGTTTTGATCATCAATGATTCTAAATGACTCCTGGGATGAGGTCAAATTACTTACAGCTTTCAATGACAATTTAAAGATGTGCATATATCATGCCTACAGCAGGTTATATTGCACAGCTTTAAAGAAGTTATCTGAAGAGAAAGTAGACAAATGGTCAGGATGCTCACAAGTCTACATAAAGATATTTAATGGATGGAGACAATTCTGACTGCATACCTCATTTACTGGGGTCCTGAGAGTGAAGCACAGGACTGGGAACATGTTCTTGAGAGAATACTGGCCAGGACAGTGGAATCACATCCTTGGCTTGTTCCCTTAGTTTTAGTGTACCAGGACAGGGAGATGGGACCTTGTTTTAACATCTCATCCAAAGGATGGTGCCACAATCAGAGTGTCCATTGACACCACTGTGTCAGCCAATGAGTTGGAGGCGGGTTGGGACGTATTGCAGGACTTAAAGCAACCAGTGTATTTTACAGCAAACAAAGTTTATTTGCTCAGTAAACAGAGTCTATTTACAGAGTCTATTTAAAAAGAGTCTCTGCAAACTGCAGTTAACAGAACTCATGACCCAAAACTGCAGCAACTTCTCCCGATAAAAGCTGGGTGATTTCTCCAGCAAAATGCAGTGAATGGAGGATGGTTACATAATACAAATTGATTATTTCTCCAGCTAAATGCAGCGAGTGGAGGATAGCTACATAATACAAATTATATGCAAAAAATCAATCCCAGTTACTTACAGTAGTGCAGTCTCCAAGCGTCATTGATGGGAAGATTACCCATTCATCTCCATTCTGGCCGGGAACAGTGGTGTCGCCATACGCAGCCGCCACAATTGCACAGTTTTTTCAGACACATCTTTGGGAGTATCAGCATTAAGATGAGCTCAGGATCCCTCAGCACACCTTGAGCCCACAAGAGATGAGAACAATATTGACTGACCCATGCCAGAATATTGTTTCGAAGTATGGACAACCCTCCAGTACCTCATTCAAGTAGTTATTTGTTTTGGGTGAAAATGATTAAAAATAGGAACCCGAGCTGATGTTTTCTCTTCCTAGTCCAGAGCACTGATGCCAATTTTAGTGTTCCTGGCTGAGACCAGCTAAATACATTGAGTCCAGAGACCAAGATTGAGAACTTGTGTATAACTCAGTAGCACAAGTAATAGCACACTGAATTACTAAACCAGTAGGAATATGACCACCTGATTTTGAAAGGCTACTCCTTGTATTAGTCTGAAAGCTCTAGCAGACAGACATAGGGCTCCCAATGAGGAGATGCATATTCAAATCCCAGTCTAATATGACATTCAAACCTGACGTCTCTCAATGAGCTAATTTTGTTAGCCCCTGGCTGCTGGATTAAATGCTTACGGCTAGTGCCTTGGTGGTAGTACTCTTGCCTCTGAGTCAGCAGGATGGGGTGTCAAGTCCTGGCTAACATTTTTATCCCTCAACCAACATCTAAAGCAGACAATCTAGTCATTTATTTCAGTGCTGTTTGTGGGACTTGCTGTGCGCAAATCGGCTGCTGTGTTTCCTACATTACAACACTTCAAATCTATTTCATTGGCTGTGAAGCGCTTTGGGGCTTCCTGAGGTCGTGAGAGACACTATATAACTGCAAGTTCTTTCTTTAATGGACCGCAGAGTGCGAGGAAAGAGTACTAGAAGTACCACTTTCTATCAAGCAAATACAGAGGGAGACTGGCAACAGCTGCAACTGAGTCTAAAGCTCAGACTGTTCCAACTCACTGGCTGAAGGAGGAAGAAGCAATGGAGGTCATTTCAAGGGAAAATAAAGGAAATTGGGAGAATAAATATTTTGTAAAAAGGTTTCTACAGGTAAGTTCTTCACAGTTACTTCACATTTAACTTACTGTCAGAATTTTCGAATTGAGTTTTTCCACAAGGTATTCTCACAGGATAAACTTCATTGATCACTCCCATAAGTGGACTTTGTGCCCCCTACGATTTGGAGTGCACCCTTTCCTGTCTAATATCTAGTCAACCAATAGCATGACCAAGGGATCACGAGAACCCTTGTTCCATGTACTGGCAAATGAAATGTATCACGTATCACGCCAAGTAAATTCTCCTCCCTTCATGGAAGACGGGCGAAATAGTATTTAACTGAACTGAGGCTCAGCTTTAAACCATTAACTGGTGTATTTATATAAAATACACAAATGAACAGGATACAACATTCAGATTAAGGCCAATCAATTTCCCTATGGTCCTTGGTTATTAAAAAACAATAAAGAAGGAAATTACTGTTAATTGTATCATCTGATTTATATCAATTAGTGTTAATTGTATTCAGGTGGTGTGTGCGTCAGGGGGATCTCTGTGAATAAAGGCTTGGAAGCAACTGAAGACCAGGCACTAGTTTCTGTCCTTCACGACTTGGCTATCCACTTTAGAACAATTACTAATTCTGTAAATGTAAGGAGTCGCACAACACCAGGTTAGAGTCCAACAGCTTTATTTGAAATCACAAGCTTTCGGAGCTTTACTCCTTCGTCACCTGACGAAGGAGCAAAGCTCCGAAAGCTTGTGATTTCAAATAAAGCTGTTGGACTCTAACCTGGTGTTGTGCGACTCCTTACATTTGTCCACCACCGGCATCTCCACATCATAACTCTGTAAATGTAGGCCTATTTCTCCACCTAACCTGTTCTAAGATAAGCTGGTTCAAACTTTTAAAATGCTAACTTGACAGCTTATTCTATGGTTGGTGGAAGGGGGAAAGAAGTCTGTGAATTGATGGTGCTCACCCCACCAAGCTGTCAATCAAGGTTACCCATCTGAGTGGAATACCTACCCTTTGATGTGGAAGCAGGAGGCTCCCATGCATTTGTCTTAGCTAAGCCACCCACTGGGCAAATGGAATGGAACTACACCCAGACCCTCGGTGTCCCAAGAAATGAACTTACTCTGAATAAAGAAAGCGTCATGAAACAATTTTTTGAAAGCAATACTTTTGGGTGATTTGATTCAACTGATACATTTTTCCTATTGGTATAAATTCCTCACTATTCATTGTTAGAGTGCTGATTTGATGCTCTTTTAGGAATACAGGGCTAAAAGGGTTTAAATTATGAGGTCAGGTTCCCTTGAGTATAGAAGATTAAGGGGTAATCTAATTGAGGTGTTTAAGATGATTAAAGGAGTTGAAAGGGTAGATAGAGAGAAACTATTTCCTCTGGCGGGGGAGTCCAGAACAAGGGAGCATAACCTTAAAATTAGACCAAGGCTGTTCAGGGGTGATGTCAGGAAGCACTTCTTCACACAAAGGGTAGTGGAAATCTGGAACTTTCTCCCCAAAAGCTGTTGATGTTCGGTCAATTGAAAATTTCAAAACTGAGCTTGATACATTTTTTATTGGGTAAGGGCATTAAGGGTTATGGAACCCAGGCGGGTAGATGGAAGTTAAGATACAGATCAGCCATAATCTAATTGAATGAACAGACTCGAGGGCTGAATGGCCTACTCCTGGCCCAAGGGAATTTTAGCCAATCAGGTGAAAGTAAAACACAAACTTTGCATATATAAGTGTGACCCCTGAGGTGTGATGGACAGGATTGCAGTATACACACTGTCCTTATAATAACATTTATGATTATGTATTATTTGTGCAAATATTTATGATCCAAGTTACTTATAAAAATATTAATCTATTTTATTTTCATAATGAAGTTGCTAGCATAACCAGAAGCCTTTTTAATGGTTCAAAGTGATTTTTAAAATAAATGATAGGTAAAGGAGGAATTTGTTAATTGCAGACAACTACAGACAATACAGCAATAATTGCCATTTTAATCATTTAAATAGGACAGGGTACTGCTATTGTTTTTCTTTTCATATTCACAATTGAAGCTGCTTCTTTTAAAATATGTCAGAAGAGATTTGGAAATTCACTGCTAATGGACTAAATGTAAATGTTCAAAAAGGAGAGAATGTGCTAATTTTGCTGTCACTTTTGCTGCAGAACTTCAGCAACAGCTGGACCTTTTTGAAAGCCTGCATTAATGACATTTAGCAGAACCTGCCATTTTACTTTGATATGTAATGACAGTATGGGGATCATTTATTTCAGAGATAAGAAAGGTTGGTCTTATGGTTTGCATGCTTTGGCTGCAAATTTGAATTTATTTTTCAATTATTGTAGAATAATCAGTGCCAGAATTTGTCATGTAAGTGTAGGAGAATGAATTTTGCCTGGGTTGCATCAGCTGGATTTTCTAACCTCTGATATAGCTGCGATGCTAGATTCAGCATTTTTTTTCCACAGTAATCTAGAAGCTTGAAATTTGTTTCAACAGTTTTGTCTTAAAGTGCTAATAAACTATTGAGGGGAGAATGGTTGTGTACAATCTCAAACATTGCCGACCTGGATACAGGGTTGTGTCCCTACAGGGTGAGTGTATGCACTCCAGATCAAGCAAACAGAAACTCTACCTTTGCTGATCTCTCGGTAGCTTGATTTGGAGACTCTTAAACATGGTGGGGAGTTTCAGGCACCCAGCTGACAAAAAAAATTGATTCTGAGAAACGTACTCTTTGGCCAAGAGATAAGAAAGAGGTCACACCCTATTGTGTCTTTCCTCGGGCTATAACAGTAATTATTAGTTTGATTTTCTAAATGATTTCAAAACAAGCTGAAAACCGAACCTTGGAATCTTATTTGAAGTACTTTTTGACAAAATTATGTACAAATGTTCCTTTTTGTCTGAGAAAGAGAGAGACACGTGACAGTATAGAGAGAAGAGAGACAAAAGGAATAGAAAATAGAGAAAGGGTAAGAGGGAGGCAGAGAGAAACAGTGGGAAAGGGAAGAGGTCGGGCAAAGGGGCAGAGACTCAAATCTTTATATTTTCAACAACTGCCTTTTGAGAATTCAGAAACAACAATTGTTCATAGAATAGATTTTTTATGGGGGTGTGATATCTACTTACTCATTTAGCTGCAACAGGTAAGAAAACAATAGTTATTCTTTTCAGTAACCAATCAAAAACACTTGTTTCACTGTCTCTGGGCAGAACTCTCACTTTCTAATTTTTTTCACTTGAATTTGGCAGCCCTTCCCGAATACCACAACCCAGCACCACTCTTTCCCTCCTTCAAAATAGCTTAACCAGCGTGAGCAGAGTCATGTGGGATCCACTAGTTTTTTAAAAAATTAGAAAATACCAAATGGAAAATGTAACAAAATAGCTTGTTATTTTTGGTATCCAAAGGTCTGAGAGATTCAATAAAGTGGAGGTTTTAAACCCTAAACAAATATCCTGAAAATGCCTTCAAAACTGAAGCATGTCTTCCTAATTCTGGTATAAAAGCTTGACTGATCTCAGGTTGTATGCAGACATGTTTAAACTGTGCTCCTCCTTTCCAAAACTTCAATGTGCTTTGAAAAGAGAAACAAAACTGCAATAGCTGGAAATCTGAAATCAAAACAGAAATTGCTGGGAGCACACACAGCAGCATCTGTAAAAAGGTTAACATTTCTAATGCACACTTTTCTTCATAATTCAATGTGCAAGGAGATGATAATGAAAGCATTACAGTATACTTCTCTCCCATAGCTCCTTAGTGAGAATTTCCAAAAATTAATTGCATTATTGATACTTCAATTGCAATTTGAAAAAACAGCAATTTGATCAGTTAAATGCTACTTTCAAACGTGACTGAGAGGTTTTGAACAAGACAATCTAGCACATCATGGGATGCCAACCAAACGCCACATTCGCACTTCACTGACAATTGAGAGTACACTTTTTTCTATATAGAACGTCAAATCCCAGAAAGTTTTGCTAAACTGAGATGTGAATTAGCAAAAGTGGACTGGAAACAGCTACTTGAAGGTAAATCAGTGCCATAGCAGTGGGAGGCATTCAAGAAGGAGACATTGAAGGTTCAGAGCAAATATGTTCATACAAAGAAAAAGGGTGGGACTCCCAAATCTAGAGCCCCCTGGATGTCAAGGAGCATACAGGGTAGGATAAGGCATTATGTCAGATACTGAGAGCTCAATACTACAGAAAGCCGAGAGAAGTATAGAAAGTGCAGGGGTGAAATTAAAAAGGAAATTCGGAAAGCAAAGAGAAGGCATGAAAAAAATATTGCCAAGTAAAATCAAGAAAAACCCAAAGATGTTTTCTAAAGAGCAAGAGGATAACTAAGGAAAGAGTAGGGCAGAAAAGTGGCAAATGGAATTCAATCCAGAGAAGTGTGAGGTAATGCATTTAGGGAGGGCAAACAAGGCAAGGGAATACACAATAAATGGTAGGATACTGAGAAGTATAGAGGAACAGAGGGACTTTGGAATGCATGTCCACAGATCCCTGAAGGTAGCAGGACAGTTAGATAAAGTGGTTAAGGAGGCATACAGGATACTTTCCTTTATTAGCCGAGGCATAGAATATAAGAGCAGGGAGGTTGTGCTAGAACTGTATAAAACACTAGTTAGGCCACAGCTACAGTACTGCGTACAGTTCTGGTCACCACATTACAGGAAAGATGTGATTGCATTGGAGAAGGTACAGAGAAGATTTACGAGGATGTTGCCAGGACTGGAGAATTTTAGCTATGAGGAAAGATTGGATAGGCTGGGGTTGTTTTCTTTGGAACAGAGGAGGCTGAGGGGAGATTTAATTGAGGTGCACAAAATTATGAGGGGCCTAGATAGAGTGGATAGGAAGGATATGTTTCCCTTAGTAGAGAGGTCAAAAACCAGGGGGCATAGATTTAAAGTAATTGGTAGAAGGATTATAGGGGAGTTGAGGAGAAATAGTTTTCACTCAGAGGGTGGTGGGGGGTCTGGAACTCACTGCCTGAAAGAGGCAGAAACCCTCATCACATTTAAAAAGTACTTGGATATGCACTTGAAGTGCCGCAACCTACAAGGCTATGGACCAAGAGCTGGGAAGTGGGATTAGGCTGGATGGCTCTTTTTTGGCCGGCACAGACACGATGATCCCAATGACTTCCTTCTCTGCCGTAAATTTCTATGACACTATTCTATGAAAATAAACAAACGGTTCAAAGAGGAGAAACTGTGATCGTGAACTTTGTACTGGGAAATGAAGTGACTGCAGTCCACAATTAAGCCTGTTCTTTCATAAACCATGGGCAGGTGGATATACTATAGTTGTCCATTATTACATAAATAACATATTCTAAGTTTGTCTTCGTACTAAGGTAACATCACGCACTTGGAGCAAATGTGCATTCTTTACTTTATAGATTGGTCTAATCTAATGTAGCCAGGGGTCACTGGTCACTAAATTTGTGTTAGGGTCTGCTACATTCAATGAGTAAATTGAAAACTAAGGGAAAAATAAACCAAATAAAAAATGCTATAAATGAACATGATTTATCTCAAACCATCTATAATGACTAAGTTATCAAATATATTTCTTTTGATCAGGATACTGTATTTTTAAATTGCAACTGAAGTATCAATAATACAATTAAATTGGTGGAAGTTCTCACTAAAGGGCTTTATATTTTAAAGAGGCACAGTCTTGATGAAATATTGTTTGGCAAACCCATTTTTCCTTTGGGGAATGAGCTGTGCATCATTTTTGTCATTATACAGGTGTGACACTGATTCATTTTAACACTGAATAGAAATCATAGAATTTTACAGCACAGAAAAACCCATTCAGCCCATTGAGCCTGTGCTGGTTCTCCGAAAGAACCACCCACTTAGTCCCATTCTCCTGCTTTCTCCCCATCCTCTTATATTTTTCTTTTCAAATATTTACCCATTTCCCTTTTAAAACTATTACAGATTCTGCTTATGCCACTGGTAAGGCATTCCACGGCCTGACAATCCTCTGTGTAAAGAAAATTACTCCTAACCTCTGCCTTTGCTCTTTTAGTGATTATCTTAAATTTATGCCCTCTGGCGCCCAATTCATTAGCCAATAGAAATAATTTTTCACGATTTACTTCATCAAAATCTCTAGGAACTTTGAACACTTCTATTAGATCGCCTTAATCTTTTTATGTTGTAATGAAAAGACCACAAGTTTCTCTAGTCTCTTCTCATAACCAATGCTTCTTAAAATCTGGTATCATTTCAGTGAATCTCTCTGCACCCTCTCCATGGTTTTGACATCCTTCCTAAATTAAGGTGCCCAAAATTTGACAAAGTATTCTAACTGGGACCTAAACAATCATTTGTATATTAGCAATACCTCTTTGTTGGTGAGTTACTTCATCTTATAGGTGAAAAAATTGCAGATGCATTCGTAATTAATTTTCAAAGGTTCTCTAGATTTGGAAATTGTGCCTTTGGATTGAAAAATTGTAAATGTCACTCCATTATTTAAGAAGAAAGAGAAGGGAGAAACCAGGTAACTACAGAACGGTCAATTTAATATCAGTTGTGGGGACATTATTGGAATTTATCATCAGAGACAGAGGGCTCAATTTTGAAATGGTGGCGGGTTGGCAGCGGGGGGGCGGGGTGAAGATGCTTGTGGCAAACCCCAATTTTAAAAAAACTTACTGTTTCCGACGCAATCGTAATGTAATTGATGTCGATTAAAGTTCTTTCCGGGTTTCGCACCTGGCAGGCAGTCTGATTGACAGGCTGGCTGATGATAGGAGCTTCAATGCTAAGGGGGGAGGGTGGGTAAGAGAAAGAGAGCGAGATTTCATTCAGACGCTGGAATGGAAAATCGGGGGCGGGCCGGGGGGGAGAGGGGGGGGGGAAGAGGAGAAGATTGTTGGGGGTGGGGTAGAGGAGAAGATTATCGGGGGGGGGGGGTAGAGGAGAAGATTGTTGGGGGGGGATAGAGGGGAAAATCGGGGGGTGGGGGCAGAGGGGAAGATCGGGGGGGCAGAGGGGAAGATCGGGGGGGGGGCAGAGGGGAAGATCGGGGGGGGGCAGAGGGGAAGATCGGGGGGGGGGCAGAGGGGAAGATCGGGGGGGGGCAGAGGGGAAGATCGGGGGGGGGCAGAGGGGAAGATCGGGGGGGGGGGCAGAGGGGAAGATCGGGGGGGGGCAGAGGGGAAGATCGGGGGGGCAGAAGGGAAGATCGGGGGGGCAGAAGGGAAGATCGGGGGGGCAGAGGGGAAGATCGGGGGGGCAGAGGGGAAGATCGGGGGGGGGAAGAGGGGAAGATCGGGGGGGGGAAGAGGGGAAGATCGGGGAGGGGGGGAAGAGGGGAAGATCGGGGGGAAGAGGGGAAGATCGGGGGGGGAAGAGGGGAAGATCGGGGGGGGAAGAGGGGAAGATCGGGGGGGGAAGAGGGGAAGATCGGGGGGGGAGAGGGGAAGATCGGGGGGGGGAGAGGGGAAGATCGGGGGGGGTGGAGAGGGGAAGATCGGGTGGGGGGGGGAGAGGAGAAGATCGGAGGGGGGGGAAGAGGAGAAGATCGGGGGGGGGGGGAAGAGGAGAAGATCGGGGGGGGGGGGGAAGAGGAGAAGATCGGGGGGGGGGGAAGAGGAGAAGATTGGGGAGGGGGGGGGAGAGGAGAAGATCGGGAGGACATCGGGGGGTTGAAGAGGGGGAGACCGGGGGCAGGACAAGAGGGGGAGATCGGGGGGGGGGGGGGGGGAAACCAGAGGGGGAGATCGGGGGGGGGGGGGAAGTCGCCCAGCTAAGTTAAAAATCGTTCTAACTACCTAATATATCACAAGTAATGTGCCTTAAGTACCTCAGGTACATTTGATTCTTTGACTATCATCCCGCCGGTTTTAATTGCCGGTGGGTCTTCAGGATTCGGGACACCTGCGCGCACAGAGGTGCGTCCATGGGAAACTTGGAAGTCAGCGGGTTGGAGCCGTCGTCTGAACCCGCTCTGCATTGCTGCAATTTTCGCCCCCAACACATCCGCAATTTAGGTTTAAAATTGAGCACTTGGACAAGTATCAGCCGATCAAAGAGAGTCAGCATGGATTTATGCAGGGTAGGTTATGTCTGACTAGTCTAGTAGAATTCTTTGAGAGGGCCACAAGCCTAGTGGATAGAGGAGTATCTATGAATGTTATCTATTGGACTTCCAGGATGCATGTCATAAGGTTCCGCACAAGAGACTATAAGCAAAAATAAAAGTGCACGGAATTGGAGGTGACTTTGTGACATGGGTTGGTAATTGGTTGGAAGGTAGGAGAGAGAGAGTAGGGATAAAGTATTTTGATTAGATGGATGTAACAAGTGGTCTAGCCCAGGGCTATTTACTGGAGTCTCAGCTTTCAACATATATATCAATGGCTTAGGTGAAGGAATAGAGAGTTGTATATCCAGGTTTGCAGATGACACTAAGTTAAGAGGCATCGTAAGCTGTGTAGATAAGAGCAGGAAGTTACAAAGGGGCAGAGACAGGTTAAGTGAGTGCACAAAGCTATGGCAGATGGAGTTTAATGTGGGGCAGTGTGAGGCCATCCTCTTCGGTATCCGAGAAAGACAAATTGGAATATTATCTTAATGTGAGAGACCAGGAGTTGTGGAGGAGCAAAGGGATTTAGGTGTCCGTGTACACAAATCACGAACTAAAAGTTAGTGCACAGATACGTAAAGTAACCAAAGGCTAATGGAATGTTGGACTTTATCTGAAGGGGAATGGAATTCAAAGTGAGGAAATGATGCTTCATTTACACAGAGCATTGGTCAGACCACATCTGGGGCATTGAGTTCAGTTTTGGGCACCAAACCTCAGGAAAGATATACTGGCCCTGGAGGAGGTAGAGAGCAGATTCACCACAATAATTCCAGGACTTAACTGGTTAACTTATGAGGACAGGTCGCATAAACTTGGTAAATGTATTTCCTTGAGTTTAGAAGATTGAGGGTAATGTAATCGAGGTGTTTAAGATGATAAAGGGATTCAATAGGATAGATACAGAGAGACTATTTCTTTTGGTCTGGGAATCCAGAATAAGGGGGCAGTCGTAAAATTAGAGATGGCCATTTAGGAGGGAAATCGGGAAGCACTTTTTTCAAACAAAGGGTCGTGGAAATCTAGAACTCTCTCCCCCAAAAGTCTGTGGTATTTGGGTCAATTGAAATTTTAAGACTGAGATATTTTTATATAAGGTACAGGTATCAAGCGGATATGGAGCTAAGGCAATTAAATGGAGTGGAGGTATAGATCAGCCAAGATCTAATTTAACAGTGGAATATGTCCCTATTCTTTCGGTACTTACACAAGTGGCTATTTTTTCAAATGTTTTGAAGTATTTGTTGTATTTTTTGGGCTTTTTAACCACAGCGGGCCATTATAGCCAGACCCAATCTTCTCCTTTTCCAAGGCCTACAATTATGTACTTCCAGCAGAACTTCTCTGTAAAGCAATCAGTAGAGTGAGCCTTGGCCATTTGTCATCTCCATAACCCGGGTCAATGAGAACACCTGCCCTTTTGCATTGTACTAAGATTAGGTAACTCAGCACAGACTGGGGAATATCCCAGTCATGCAAGCCTATGGGAGGGATAAAAAAAGAGAAAAAAAAACCTTAGGCCAGTTTTGGAAAAGACTGGGAAATTCCTCTCCAACCCCTGAAGTAAATTAAGCAAGCTCCTAGGGACTGCGATAACTCCCCCACTTACTCTCGATGACTGGAGATGACCTCTCAGGAACTCGTCCAGCTCCCTTTTGAAGGATAGCAATGAACCCATATTTACCACATGTTTTGGTAATCTATTCCAGAGGTCAATGGTTCTCTGAAAAGAAATACTTCCTGGTATCTAACCAAACTCTATGTATCCATGTTTTATACTGATGCTCCCTAGTTCTTTCATGTTTACCATGCTCAACTAATCAATCCAAGCAAACAGAATCTATTCCCTTCATCATTTTGAAAACCACAATACCATCACGAAGTTTATGCTTCACCAATGAAAAGGGTGAATTTTCTGGGGGTGGTAGGGGAGAAAATGGGTAGGATAGGATGGGTTGGCATAAATATTAAAATTAAGGACACAATCACATTACCAGCATTTTATGTATTGTCCAAATCTCAACACAAGCCAATAATGCAAATCTAAATTAGGGATGGAAAAACAGGTTATTTAGGATACATTTTAAAATCATGACAAACCAAACATACACAATGTAATTTCGATGCATACCAATTTTAAAAATAAAAGAATGTGAAATGCTTTATTGTTATTTTGCAGCCTATATAATAGCAATACCTTCAACAAGCCACTGGTAAGTGTGTGATCGTGGGTATTACTTGAAGCAGTCATGTTTACTTCAAATAGACAGAAACAAAGCTAAATGTCATGTATCTTAGAACATTTTTATTTTCTTCCAACAATCAGCCTTGCATATCTTTAAAGGGATTATGTATCTTTAACGAAATTGACACCAAAGTGTTGATGTGCAAAAACACTTATACAAAAGGAGCACAGGGCAGGTAATGACATTCTCTTACATGACATAATTGCTTCCTACAATCATTGCTTCTTATTTAATTTACCTGTCAGCAAAGTCTTTGAGGTGTCAACTGCAGCACCACTGAAAAATAATTTAACTTGCTAGGAAAGCTCAAAATCATTAAACAAAACCCAAACATGCTTGTACCATGTGACAGAATTGTAAATGTAAAATCTTACTGTCAGCTCCAGATTTACAATTTTAAATATGCAAAATATATCAGGTGGCACAGTATATCATTGCTCCAATATGGTGTGCCAGAAGTGGTAGGACGTGGGTTCACATAGCCATAATTCCCCATACATTAAGTTCCCAGCCTTAGTTGTGTTGTCAGCAGAGGCAACAAGCTGACAGTGGATGCTCCTCAAGAGGAGGGAGGGGAGATTAATATCCTAATTTTAAAAAGTCTCCTCAGACTCAAGAGCAGCTCTGGCTAGAGCCCAACAGCAGGTGCCTTAATAATACGTGGCATGGGGGAAATAAAAATGTTTGTTGGTTGATTGTTACTCTATTACTCCTGTGTATGGTGACTGAAAACGATAGATGTGCAGTGATATTAATTTAATGCTGCTGTTAAATATTTCTTCTGACTACATGAAAAAAGATGCTGTGGCAACAACAGGAGCTAGCATTTCTGCAGCAAGAGCTTAAAACAAGAATTTTTTTTGAAGTTTGTTTCAAGAATACTTTGCCCTAACATGTCATCTAAGTTTTGATTTCTCCCATTCATTATGTCACTTAGCATCAGAACCTTAGAGAACAACTTATGCCAGGCAGCTTCAAGTTTCACTTGCACAAAATTAAAGCGGTTTTTGGTTTAAACGTCTTTAAAGGGTCAGTGAATCTTTGTAGTTTATTTATTAAGTAAATCATGTATTCAATTTATTAAGTGCTCAATATCATTTCTGACCTTTAACTCACACAGGATATAAAATTGTGCGCACCTCTGAAAATATGTCGCTTATTCAGCACTCTTATTGCACATTTAGGCATTTCTCTAGCATCTATTCAACATGTTACATTTCCTGACGGTGGAATTTTTCAATAAAATTAAATAGAATTACATAGAATTTTGCAGCACAGAAACAGGCTCTTCATCCTAACATATATATGCTGGTGTTTATGCACCACATCACCTTATCAACATATCCTTCTATTCCTTTCTACCTAATGTACTTATCTAGCTTTCCCTTAAATGCATCTAAGCTATTCGTCTCAACTACTCCTTGTGGTAGCGAGTTCCACATTCTCACCACTCTCTGAGTAAAGAAGTTTCTCCAAAATTCCTTATTAGATTTATTAGTGACTATCTTATATTTATGGCTCCTAGTTTTTGACTCCCCACAAGTGGAAACATCTTTTCTACGTCTACCCTATCAAACCACTTCATGATTTTGAAGACCTCTATCAAGTCACCCCTCAGACTTTTCTTTTCTAGAGAAAAGAGCCCCAGCCTGTTCAGTCTTTCCTGATAGTTGTAGCCTCTCAGTTTTGGTATCATCCTTGTAAATCTTATTTCCACTTTCTCTAGTGCCTCTATATCCTTTTTGTAATATGGAGACCAGAACTTTGCACAGTACTCCAATTGTGGTCTAACCAAGGTTCTATATAAGTTTAACATAACTTCTGCTTTTGAATTCTCTTCTTCTAAAAATGAACCCCAGTGTGTTGGTTGCACTTTTTATGGCTTTGTTAATCTGCGTTGCTACTTTAAATTATTTTTGAATTACTTCTCCATTCTTTGGAAACAGCTACAACCTCAGAGCTTCTGGCAAAGATAAGTACTAACAAAAAATCTTAAATGCTACATAAAAGACATTTGGTTCCATCTGACCGCACAATTATATGTATTTTTCATATTTGTTCTTGGCATGTGCCAACACTGGCAAGGCAGCATTCACTGCCCATCCCTTGTTGCCCTATAGTGTGGGACTGGAATTGTGCAGGCCAGACTGGGTAGAGATGGCAGGTTCCCTTTCTTGAAGGACATTAGTGAACCAGTAGGGTTTGTATGACAGCTATCATGGTCATTCTTTTCTGGTGATAACTCACCAATTACCAAATTTATTGAATCCAATTTCACAACTCATCTGGGTTACTGGTACAATACTATAATTACTGCAGTATGTACCCCTTAGACACAATATTTAAAGTGCTTTTACACTACAGTTGTAGCCAATAATGCAAAGCAGTTTTACTTTGCACTGGTGCAATTATAGTCCATATGCAGCCTGATGTCAGGGCCTGACCTAGCATGGGAACAAAGCAGAGTTCCTGAAACAGGGGCTGTCTCTCCACTTTGCTTCAGTCAGTTCATTCGTTCACAACCGATATGCACTCCACAAGTTTAGCACCAGTGCGAAGCTGAAACTGCTTTACATCACCATCAAACTTATTGTATCAATGCAACATCAAAGTGTCGTACTTCAAAAAGATCAGGACAATATTTTTATCCATTGTGAAACATTGTACACTGTGAAAAAAAATTACAGTTGAAGCAATATAAGAAGCTTGAAAAAGTGTTACTTTGTTATAGTCCCAATAGCAAAGTATTCCTATTTGTAATGTGAAAACAAATCAGTGCTTCCAGGTACCATCCCACTATCCCTCCATGTCTTCACCTCTCCCTATCTCTGTAACCTCTTCCAGCCCTATAACCCTCCAAGATCTCTGCGCTCCTTCAATTCTTGCCTCTTGTGCATCCCCGATTTTCAAAGCTCCAACATTGGCTGTCGTGCCTTCAGTTGCCTAGGTCCTAAGCTCTGGAATTCCTTCTGTAAACCTCTCCGCCTCTCTCTTCTCCTTTAAGATGCTCCTTAAAACCTAACTCTTTGCCAAGCTTTTAGTCACCTGTCCTAATATCTCTTTACATGGCTTGGTGTCAAATTTTGTTTGATAATACTCCTGTGAAGTGCCTTGGTACGTTTTACTACGTTAAAGGCGCTATAAAAATGCAAGTTGTTGTTATATTTCCCTCAATGGATTCAAATCTCTGTTACTATGCAGTCCTCATGAGGATATTAAGTAGGACTTCAGCACATATTCTGTTCATTGTCATTTTAAAAGAAGGCAGCTCACAGGTTTTCAGTCAATTCCTGTACGAGATTTAATTTATTTCAGGTTTTTTGAAGTTGTTTTGGAAAATATCTTCTGCTGCAATCACATTCTTTTCAAATAAAACACTATGTTGTATTTACCTGTCAGGAAAAAAATGCAAGCTCTCTCACACAGTTACTGCTCTTTAGTTTACTGAAGTTTGGTAAATGATATGGAGAGGACAAGTCCTTCCATATTCAATATCCAAAACAAGCCAGTATCCAACATGGCACAGTTCTACCCTGTGAGGTCATACAGAACTCGACACTAACCCACAGTAGTACAATAAGTGGCTGCCATCAAATGTTTTTTTTAATACCGAATACAATCTTTGTTAGAGGTTCACTCAACACTAACCATCCCCCTCCACATCCCAAACCACTCCCAGGGATGAAAGCAGGCCAAAATAGAAGAGGAAATAAGCCAGCAACAGCAAACCACCCATTGCCCAACAAACCAATTAGGAAAGTGACCCCACTGAGTAGTTTAGCAGGACTTGTACCATCCTCCCCCTAGCCCATCTGAACCCTGGGAGCCAAGAACAAATTGTATCAATTTGCATCCCTAATATTGTATGTTATGCCATACCAAGAAAGCTAATGTATCAATGTTCTCACCCACAAGCACTGTGGTTTCAAAAGGTGCAACAGATTTACAAAATAATTAGGTGAAAGTACACTTCTGAAAATTCAAAATGAAAACTACTAATTTGCGGACGACACCAAATTGGAGGGGTGTAGCTAATACAAAAGGAAGAATGTGTCAAAATGCCAGAGGACATTAATAAACTTGCAAAGTGGGTGCGTAATTGGCAAATGAATTTCAATATAGGTAAGTGTGAGATGGTGCATTTTGATAGGAAGAATAAGGAGGCCATATACAGCTTGGATAATTATAGTTAAATGGGGTAGAGGAGCAAAGGGATCTAGGGGTACAGATACACAAATCACTGAAAGTAGCGACCTAGATTAAAAGGGCCATAAAAAAGGCAAACCAAGCACTGGGGTTCATTTCTGGAGGGATAGAATTGAAAGCAGAGAAGCTATGTTAAACTTGTATAGAACCTTGGTTGTACCACACTTAAGAGTACTATACACAGTTCTGGTCTCCGTATTATAAAAAGGATATAGAAGCACTGGATATGGTGCAAAAAAAATTCACAAGGATGATACCAGAACTGAGAGGATACACTTATCAGGAAAGGCTGAACAGGCTGGGGCCCTTTTCTCTAGAAAAGAGAAGGCTGAGGGGTGACCTGATAGAGGCATGTAAAATAATGAAAGGGTTTGATAGGGTAGACGCAGAGAAAATGTTTCCATTTGTTGGGGAGTCCAAAACTAGAGGTTATAAATATAAAATAGTTGCTAATAAATCCGATAGGGAATTCAGGAGAAACTCTTTTATCCAAAGAGTGGTAAGAATGTGGAATGCGCTACAAGGAGTAGTTGAGGTAAATAGTATAGATGCATTCAAGGGGAAGCTAGATAAGTACATGAGGGAGAAAGGAATAGAAGGATATGCTGATAAGGTTAGATGAAGTAGGGTGGGAGGAGGCTTGTGTGGAGCATTAATGCCGGCATAGACCATTTGCACCGAATGGCCTGTTCCTGTGCTGTAGACGCCATGTAACTCGATGTACTAGATATCTGTCAGACGATTATTGGGTCTAATCAACCTCTGAGTTAAGCTGATGAACAAACTATCTGATGAGATGATTGCCTTGCATCTAGTGTCACCTATGTAGAGTTACGTGACACGATGTGCAAAAGGTATACATACTTTAAACAATGGATAGTGGAGAACATCAGGCAAAGGGTGCATTATACAGATCAGCAAACACTACAGAAATTACAGATTGGATCAGCTTAGTTAAACAGAGTTGGAGCTTCCATCATGTAAGTCTGTTTGTTCAAATCAACATTATGCTACTTCGGTCATTTCTTTTTAACCTTCTGAAGGATGATACAATACCCTACGTCATTTAAAAAAAAATCCACATAGTCTGCATCATTGCCAGTATAAACATTTATATTGGCAACGCTCTGAACGTGATACATTTCTTTAATGCACTGAAACCTCCCTTATATCGGCACATTTATTTCACGTTATTAAAATGTCATTTTATCTGAAAAGAAATCTGTTACAGATCCCGTAGGGTGACTGGATTAAGTTACTAGAGGGAACATCTGGAATATAAATAGCAAGGAAAACGTTTTTGGAAGATAGGTCATCCCCTTCATCTGCACTGAAACTTATGGAACACATTTTCCCACACACTATTCTTTCATTCACACACCCCCTTTTACATCTGCAATACATTTTCTTATTATAGACACTATTTATGAAGGAATCTGGATTTTGTTTTGGATCTCCAATTATTACAAAAACACATACTGAAAATCTTGATCTATAGTTAAATAAAAAGGGTAAGTTGACTCCAATAACTTGGCAGGTATCAACAGGCAGGGGTTACTTAAGGGGCTTGCCTGTTCTAATTTAGCAGTCTTTGAAGACTTCCTGTTTCACAGTACCGTGATATATACACATACATGCGGTAGCCTGATTCAGCATTTGTAAGGTCATACTGGAATTTATGAAGTCACAATGCCATGTGTGTTGCCTGCCAAATAATAAGTGTTGATACAACAAATTTATCCTGTCTTACAGTAAGATAACAGCTGGCACCGACTGGTGCTGTTAAAATCCTTCTGGCTGGACAATAAGTAGAGTAACCTTTCGCTGTACATTGATATATCGCTGCTGTGCATAGAAGCTGCACTATTTATAGCTTGCTGATTAATGGGGGGAAAAGTATGCAGAACACCCTCATGATTGCACTTTTTTTTTGTATGGCTCCAGAAGGAAGCTTTAAACAGAGTGGTTACTGTGTGAAGAATACAGAATTGAGTTTGTGGACCCTTACAGTGCTTTGCAGTGCGAAAGTGTTCACAGTTCCTGTTCATTGGAGTGGTGTTTAAATCAGGAGTTGTAAAAAGAAGTCTTGACAGAATGAAATACAAGTGTTCCACCGTCATTTTGACGCTCAACCATTAACCCTATTAGCATTCGTGGTTGAATATACTGATGTGAAAAGCAGTTCTTTATATTAACCAGAGCAGAAGCCCGTTACAGGCTATACATCTGGTCAGTCAAAATGTAAGCATGTAAGAATGTCGGCTAAACAGTTCTGCAAAGGTATCCGGAACAGTGAGAATTTCTGCACAGTTGGGATTTGGGTATAAATAGACGTATTCGAGGGCTGTGTTCCCATTTGGATTTTTGCGTTTGTATCTGCCTCAGTTGTCTGCTTGCTCGAAATAGTGATCAACCTTGTTTGAGGTTTGTTAAAGACCTGCCGGATCTAAGGTTTATCTGGTTGTACTTAGCAAAAACAAGATAAAAAGTCATATGAATAAAGAGCTCACCACTTGGGCTGGGACTTGTTCCATTTTGGCAGCGGGAGTTCCTGGACGTGGGTAAAACTGATTGATGAACAGGCTGGGAAATTTGTACTCCCGAACTAGTTTCAGAGTTTCTTGGAAGTCTGCTTCTGTCTCTCCGGGAAAGCCACAGATAATGTCTGTGGCAATTGTAATCCCTGGCACCCTGAGTGAAAAGATGAACATTCAGATTAAAAATGCATGTTTTTTTAAACTCCGGAAGTGTCACTTGTGCTGTGCTAAACGCACAGAATCCCAATTTGTTTAGCAGAGCAAAGGTCAAAATGGTCAATCAAACCTGCACAACATTTATATGCTTCAGTCTAGTCAGGGCAATTATACATCATTAAATCATTTGGACTAGTGTAGGAAATAACAAAAATTTGGATTATCTACCTTGTAGGGTTGCCTTCATTCTTTGAGTGGAAGTATCCTCCACATACCAATGGAAGTAAACCCATGGTGACTGGAAGATGCTTCTATTAGAAGATTAGCATTCTTTCATTCCTTCTTTTTCTTGCATATATTCTAAAATATCTAATAACCTACATTTTGGAAAGACCAAGTGCTACAACAACTTGCTTTTGTTTTAAAATATAGTGCCATTAATGTAGAAAAAACGAGTCTAATTGAATAGTTAGTGTGGAGATTTCATTGTGAGGGAGGAGAGGGCCCTCTGCTTTTATTCTTATGATTATTTGAATAGTACCTATGTTCGACAGGATGCTGGAAGGCTTTGAGAAGTTGCCATCAAATCAAAGACAAGATTGTTCAAAGATAACATATTAGGAAACCATATGGAATGCAAGAAAACTGTCCCATGGATGTTAGTTGCTTTTATTTCAGGGTCCTCAAATATAACATTTCAGACGATGTGGACACTTAGGATGACTTGAGAACACAGGATTTTTATTGTCAAACTCAATTTACCAGCTACACATACAATAGTAAATAGACTCGAACATTAAATGGATTCATATGGAACAGAAAAGTACTAAAGCAGATCTGAAAAGAAAATTAAGAAAGGAAGTTGTGTAACAAAGATGCAAAAAGATGGAGTGAAAGATATAAAAAGGGGAGAAAATTGCATGGCTACGGGGAAAGAGCAGGGGAGTAGGGCTAATTGGGTAGCCCTTTCAAAGAGCCAGCACAGGCAAGGTGGGCTGAATGGCGTCCTTCTGTGCTGTAAGAGTCTATGATTCTATATGGTTGAAGGAATGTTACAAAACAGATCTGAAAAGAACTGAAGGAATAACAATGTACAGGACTACTCATATAATCTCATACTGCAGTCACACGTCAAATGGCAGCTGATTCGAATATTATAATGTGGAACAATTTTGGCATGTTTGAAGGTGAAACTCAGGTTAATTATGGAGAGCTGAGGACGTTCATTGTGAAGAACTGAAGTGCTTCTGCCTACTAAATAAAAAATGGCAGAAAACAAGCTCCACTAGATCGTGATCCCTAAAGTTCTAAGCAGTTGGATTCAGACCAGTGCAATGTGAGTGTAACTGAGCTGTGTCATCTCCAGGTCAGTCATTTCTACATCATTTATTATATATACAGTATTTTTATTCATTATCTTTCTGGTGTGTTTATTAGAGGCATCTTGTAATGAAATCCAACAGATGCGAGATGGGCATACCCAGTCAGAAAATGCATATTGCCAGGTTAATACTTGAGGAAAAATGGAAGGTTTTATTGTCTTGTATACAAAAATCAGTTAATATACATCCTCGTTAACAACAGCTTGCATTTATATAGTGCCTTTAACACAGTAAAACATCTCAAGGCGCTTAACCATAAAAACAAGCACAGCTGAGAGAAGACATTCAGAGAAGCAGTTGAGAGAAGTCCACCTTGTTCGTTCTTCCATAGAAAGCTATGGCTCCCCCATCATAGCAGCTAACTGCCTCTTAAATAAATCCAGAGTTTTTTCCTCCACTACCCTACTCAGAAAACCATTCCTAATACTAATCATTGTTTGAAGTACTTCCTCACATCGTTAGGGTCAACTTGGCTCAGTTGATATCAGTCTCACCTCTGAGTCAAGTTGCGGAATCAAGTCCTACAACAGGACTTCCAGATGAGAAGTTAAACAGAGACGCTATTTGCCTGTTCAGGCGGACGCAAAAGATCTCATGACATTATTCGAAATGTCCTGGCCAACATTCCTCTCTTAGCCAACGCCACAGCTTAATTGGTCATTTATCTCATTTACTCTTTGTGGGATCTTTCCACGCAAATTGGTTGCCGTGTTTCCAAAATAACAGCTTCTGGTCTCCAAACATTAATTAAGCCCTCATTTATTGAATAAATTGGGTATTTCATAAAATTACATAGAAATTACAACACAAAATCAGGCCATTCGGCCCAACCAGTAGGTTTCGGTATTTATCCTCCACATGAGCACTTTATGAGGGCTTAATTATTTGCAAATGAGTTCTCAAGGTGGATTTTGCAGGTGGAACTTGGTATCCACTGTCCCTCATTATGTATCTGTTTCTAATGTATATATTTAAGGTTAATGATTACTATAAGTACTTTGCTTTAGATTCAGCAAACCCTGTATGCTGTTGACCCCAGATAGTATGCCTAACCCATGACCAGCATTACATTGTGTCATCTATAGTGTACTTCCCATGAGCTCTCACAACATTGGAAATTCCTGATCCAACCATTAAAATTTCCACAATTAACTAAGAGAAAGAGAGAAGGAAAAAATGTATCTGCTTTTGTACAAAATATGCTGTTGAGTATTTTCTATTGTTTTTATTTACACTGAATTGAGAAAGAAATAACTAAATGTCTAAGGGACAAAGATTTGTAGATTGACTATTTTTAACCAGAAATTTTCACCCAAGCAAAAAAGTCTTGGCAATTGAGTTAATGTTTACCACAAACTGTCATTGAGTCCATTTAAAAGTACCTGTTAATAATTACTGTTTTAGGGGAATGATTCTTAAGAGCCTCATTTCCCAAAGCTGATACAAACACCTTTATGTGAAATGTATACTAGGAAGCGCTTGTCATTTTAGAGATTTGAACACAAACAGATGAACAGCCTTGATTCTCACTTTTTCAAAAATGTCAGTCCTATTATTGTTCCACTGAATGAGTCTATTCAATACCTTATAGTTTACTGACAATAATCTGGTTCATGCAAACTTCAGTTTAAATCCAGGTCTCAATAAAAGTTCACATTTATAGCAACTGAAAATGTATATGTTTTCTGAAGTTTTTCTTTAAAACAGACTTTCCTTGTGCCTTATTTTTAATGGACTGCACCCCCCCCCCCCCATCTACCCACCACCAACCCTTCAGTTTAGATCTTCTCATGTTACACACCATTTCTTGGGTCAAAAGGGCAGACAGGAGATCTGCCAATGATACTTTTAGGCAGGGATGCATGAGAAGGCCCTGGGCTAATTTCCCCTTGCTCACTTGCTCTCCCTTGTGAAGTAGCATGCAACACCAGCAACCTCTCTATCATCCTCTGTACCACCATCTCCAACCACCACTACCATACGGAATTCATACCGGGTGGAAATTATGGGCATAAACCTGTACCTTGTTAATTTATGGCCTAGCTCAGAATACCAACATGCTTCATCATCTTTAAACCGATTTTACCTACAAGTAGTGAAAGAGGATGAATAGAGACTGAATCCTCAACAATCAATATTTTCCTCCCTTCCCCCCCATTTTTTTCTTTACTCCTCCTTTCCATAGGTGGAGGTAAAGTGGTCCTTTGTCTAGACATTCCTCATTTGTTAGCCTGTACTGCCAGTATTGCCAAGCAAATTGACCAAGGGGTGAATCACAATCAAGCCTGATTTTGCCCTGATCTGGCATCCACATACATGCATTTCCAGCAGGGGTCATTGGGTAACCGATAACAGAAAGATTGTTGGCTGATTTTTCCCTTCATAGCCCAGAGAGGCCAATCTTAATTCCTGTAGTCAGCACAGGCCATGAACTAAACTGGAACCTTCCCAATGTTTATGGTTCAGTGTCACACCAAGTGATGGATTTATCTAGTAAGTGATTGGTTAATGGTAGGGTCTACAATTAAGTGATTTCTATTTAATGTATAATGTAGCATTTCAACATTATATGTTGACTTTGGATAGAAGTATGCCCAGGTCAAAGAGTTAACGCCATGATTGTATGGTCATAATTACAGAGGATTTCCTGGTCCGAAATTTTAATGTGGAATGCACGTGTAACCCTGAAATATGGGATTTATTCGGCATCTTTCCAAAATACGCAGTTTTTGTCAGAACATCAGCAAAAGTGGAAAATTCTAATTCTCTATTAGAAAAACTTTGGTCACCAAATTAAATAGTGAATTGCAGAAAAGCAAATGGTCCCAAAGGTGACTGCTCAATGTATGAGTTGCTGCATTTACAGCAGCTCATTACATATTTTTCAATCACACTTCAGTTACATTTTTGGAGTTTCTTTACTCTTATTCTAGTTTTTTTTTATTTGGCTGCTGCGTTTCAGACTACTCTCGTAGGTGAGCCTTAGCTTTCTCAGTCACAGAGTGTTTTCCTTGCTCAGATTTCCATGCAAATCAGTAACATGCCCAGTGATGAGACAGAGAACCCTCTTCAGTTCAGTTCAGTTATTGGTTTTATCACATGCCCTCACATGGTCCTCTGCATCTTTGGAAGAAGCGAAAATAATCCTACACTCACCTTTAACTGCCAAACAAATTTATTAGACAGTAAATTAACAAGCAAATAGTAGCCATAACACAACTTATATTTTTACAGTAGTTGTTAAGCCTGAACATTGCTCTTCAAAAGCTTCAGGCAGACTCTCCAATTTGAACAATACAGGTTGACAAATACCTTCATAGAAAACAAGGCAGGACCAAGCAGATTTACATCACTGTCTATTAAAATTGAAAAACATAGCTGCCAATGAAATACATTATTGAACAAATCCTACAAGATGTTTATATATGAACTGAATGGATTCGCCCCTCCCTTGGATATTTGGCACAGACAAAATGAATAAAATCTATGACAATGATATCAAAAAATGCTTAATGTCACTTGTTACAGTTCAGAATTCAGTACTGTTGCTGTTGTAATCTAAAGAAATACACCAGCCAATTTGTGCACAGCAAAGATTCCACAAACAGCAATATAATCAAATACTTAATGGAACGCTGCAGATCCAGTCCTGTTGCGAATGTAGAATACAGCTGACCAAGACTAAATATTAGATTGGTATTATGGAGTTTTCACTTGACTATCTTTGCAAAACTTCTTGGGGGTTTTAACTGTGATTGCCTGTCTGTCTCGAGATTTTTTGTTTTTGAAACCTAGGTGAAGGACCAAGCCCATATGCAGGACATTGTCAATGATGGAGGTAAAGAGGAAGTAAAACTGCCCTCAAGAAATCAAGCAAACCAGGACGATTCCATGTCAATAAAATAAATTGGTCCTTTAGAAGTAGCTGAAATGTTATGGGCTGAATGATTCATTCCACAATTTATGTTCTTAATTTTAGAAAGTTTCTCAGCAGTCAGAAGCTACAATATGTCACTATCCTCTCGACTTACAAAGTGAACTTAGAGCCATCTAGTTGTATTTAAGTGTAATGCATTTTTTTCTAGAATGGGATGTGCCCTCAACCACACAAACACTTTTTCAGCCCCTCAGTCTCTCCTGTGCCCAGGCCAGTACTGCCTGTCACAATGTCAAGCAATAAAATGAATTGAAATGTCAGCTGACTATATGGAAGTTAAAGAAAACAAGAATGTTGACAGAGGTTGAGCTACAATATAGCATTCACTCACTCTGATCTTATGGGTTATTACAGGCTTAAATTATGCAAAAGAACAGAAATTAATTTAGATAAATCAAACCCAATATTCTAACCATGGAGAATTAATGTTGCCTTTGTACTTTTTTTTAATGATTTAAAACATGCATAATTCCTTCCAATTTTTCTTCAGTGCTCTATGAATCATGAAAAAGCAAATTATTTGTAAAGGGCGGTTGTGAAAGATGAGAAAATACCAAAGCCCAAGAAATTCAAATGTTTTTAATTTAAGTTAGGGAATAAATGTCTTGCTATTAAGGGAGCTGCTTACAGTACACAGGCAGATAGGACTGGCTTCACAATAGGAGGTGGAATGTAGCTTATTAGCACTGTATGAATTTTCTATCAACCTCCTGACATTATGTTGCACAACAGGATCACATCCTATACAGAGCTGTTTGTTTAAAATTCCAATTTTGTTCAGCTCATTATTCAATATCCACACCAACAAACAATAGCACAGGTTATTAAATAAAAACCAGTCCATTTATGATTCTGTTGAAAAATTTTGAACTGAAAAATTCAAGATCCTTGAACTGATTATTATTCCAGTTTTGTTATCCGTGCTTTACATCAGGCTTTTTATTTTCACCATAAACAAATGATTTTAATGGCTTTCAAAATCAGTAGAGATATTATTCCAGCTGTAATTGTAGTTACCCAAAGACGAAACATGTATGTCAAAGAGGAAGATATGCTGCAAAAATGAGGTACACCTTTTGCAAATTAGAAAACGGAAGGGCTGCATTACTAGATTGTGTGGGGGAGGATGTTGAAGTCTACATTTTTACCAAGCATATATATATTCATTGATTTTAATGATTTATGATTCAGAAGATTTATGACTTTTACCTTCCAGCTAAGAGTTGGGTTTTATGGGCACATTTTGAAATGTGCTTTTAAAACTTTGAAGATCTATATCAAGGAATAAGAATTACTTTATGTTCCTCTGCTCACTGATGTTCTGTTTTGCTATTGTGCTTGCTCACAGAGTTTCTGGAGGTTTGGACCAGCATCTTTATCGTATCTCATCTCATTGTGCTTTTAATTCTTTGGACTAAGAAATCCCCAGGATTGATTTTAGCCTGCCGAAATCGCCGTTAAGGGGCGTTAATTGTTTCAAAATGGGGTCGATAGACTTACTGCCCCCGTTTACCCTGCCGATTATGGGGCCTGCTCTTCCAGGCCCTGCAGAAATGCCATGAGCCCCTGCCAGCTCGGGTTCACTCCCCTCTGCCATGCCTCCCACCCTCTCTTAGGACTTACCAGCAGTTGCTGCCGACATCCCAGCAGGCCGACATTTCTGTGGCCCAAAACCCGCGAGCTGCCTGGGGATGCCCACTTGGCAACTGAAGCGTGCCGGTCAGACTCAAATGAGACCCAGGCCTTCAAAATTGTGGCGGCTCCCTCACCGCCGAAATGGGCAGCCAGCTGGCATGCTCTGCTGGTCAGCCACCCATAAGTTAAAATCTACCCACCTGTCTCCTGGACTGACCAGCTGGTAAGTCTTCATGCAGTGTAGACGCAGCAACAATTTATCATTAAAAAAAATAAACGGGCACTGGATTATGGAATGCACTGCCTGAAAGGGTAGTGGAAGCAAATTCAATACTAACTTTCAAAAGGGAATTGGATAAATACTTGAAAAGGAAAAATTTGCAGGGCTATGGGGAAAGAGCGGGAGAGTGGGACTAATTGAATTGCTCTTTCAAAGAGCTGGCATAGGCACAATGGGCTGACTGGCCCCCTTCTGTGCTGTAAGACTCTATGGCCTGGATTTTTACTTTTGAGCTGTGGAGAGCCGGGGACAGGGAGGAGGATTTCCAGATGGGAAACCCAGAAGTATGAGTCCCGACGATTATGATGTCATTTAAATTTTTTCAGTGGGTTTCCTGCCCGACAGGCAGCCAGATGCCCGGTAAGTCTGACAATGGGCTCGACATCGGGGAGGGGGGTCGGACATGGTGAGGGTGGAGTTGGTCATTGTGGAGGGGGTCGGCGGGGGTTCAGTCATCATTGGGGGGGGGGGGTGGAGTCGGAGACATCTGGGCGGGAGGGGCCGTGGATAGATCAGAGGGCTCGGAGACGTCGGGAGGTCGGACATGGTGGGGGGACGGGGAAGTCGGCCGATCCCGTGTGTGGGATCGCAGCAGGTCAGCTTGTTGGGCCTGGAGCAACAGCTCCTGCTCCTCCTGGCCCACAAGCAGTGCAATAAAGGGACTTAGCTGTTGATCCGGCCCTTCTCCCCTCCTTTTATGTTGCGAGAATCGCGAGCCCTGGGAATCTCGGCCCCCAGGAGTTAAAAATAAAAAAAGCTATTAAAATGGAGGCACGCCACCTTCTTAAAAGATTTTACTGACCGACCCGCCTCCTGACAGTGGATTGGTCGCCTGCACCCCCCCCCCACCCCCGACCCGCTACCATTAAAAGTGGGTAGGTTGGAGGCGGGTTTTACATTTTTTACCTTCCCACCCGCCCCAACCCAACCGTCCTTAAGGGTTAAAATTACCCACCACGATTCTATGATTTCAATTCTGCTCACCCTGTTAACCCTGCTCCCATCCTCTCCTTTCCCATTCTCTGTCTTATCTTTTTAATATATGTACACACACGCACACGTACACCTTTTCCTTCCGTTCTTTCTGGCTCCTGCCATCCACTTTAGAAATGGAAGCCAGTTTCATAGCACCAGATCTTTATTGGCTTAGAACCAGATTTAAATAATAATATTTCAACCGTATCAAAAGCCTAGACACTGAAGACAGGACAAGTAGAATTAAACTGTTTAAATAATAATAATAAAAATAATATTTTGAATGCATATTTTAGTAGTTAGGGGTGAATATTGCAGTATTAAAGCCACTGCTGGCATACGAGCAGCATTAATACTGCTGTTTGTCTCAGTGTTAGTGCATTCTCTTGAGCTTGCAGCACCTGGATGAGTAAACTTATCCGTAACACGTGAAGGATTTTTTAAAAGACAAATCTGACCAGGCAGATGACATTTTCTCAGAATCATGTATAATCCACTGATTTTAAACCCTTGCTTCAAACGCCTGTCTCTCAGAAGTCTCTACAGTTAAAATGTAATCTATACAGCTACCTCAGTAGTCTCTCTCTTTAGAATAAGCTGCTTTGAATGTAGTTGTTTTTAAAAACAACCATTTTAACCTATTTTTATCTGCACACTTCTCATTTCCAGTCCTTCACAACTTCTACACTTATTAGGTCACCAGACAGTCTGGTCTTCCATGTCCAAAGGACCTCAAGAGAGCTGCACCTATCTTGTTCTGCACTAAGGCTCGCTTGCGCATCACTTTACAAATCAGCAAAGCTGCAGAGCCAATGTTTTTTCCCCCCACTGAGACATACAATGGAATTTCTAGTCTCCAATTATTCAGCATCAAAATACTTCGAAAAATAAATGATCACAGTACAGATACACTAACACAAATCGCAAGTCCATTAAATGGATTTCAGATACGGTTACATTTTTGTTTGTGCTCATCATTGTCATTTTGTCAGTACCATTCTTGATAAACAGCTTATTTTGGCCATAGTTGGAATACTGTGCGTAAAGGAAGGATATACAAGCAACAGAAAAGGTACAATGTCGTTTCACTTGGATGTTACCAGGGATGAAGGGCTACGGTAATGTAGAGAGACTTGAAAAGTTCGGACTTCTTACTCGAACTGAAAGGTTAAGGGGTGACCTATCTGAGGTCGTCAACAACAACGTACATTTATAAAGCACCTTTAACGTAGTAAACATTCCAAGGTGCTTCACAGGAACAAAAATTGACACCGAGCCATATAAGGAGATATTAGGAGACAGATGACCAAAAACTTGGTCAAAGACGTAGGTTTTAAGGAACATCTTAAAGGAGGAGAGAGATTTCGAGAGGCGGAGAGGTTTAGAGTCATAGAGTCAGAGTTATACAGCACGGATAGAGGCCCTTCGGCCCATCGTGTCCGCGCCGGCCATCAGCCCTGTCTACTCTAATCCCATATTCCAGCATTTGGTCCGTAGCCTTGTATGCTATGGCATTTCAAGTGGAGGGAATTCTAGGGAAACTGGGCAGCTGAAGGCACGGCCGCCAATAGTGGAGTGATTAAAATCGGGGATGCGCAAGAAGCAAGAATTGGAGGAGTGCAGAGATCTCAGAGGATTGTCGGCTGGAGGAGGTTACAGGAATAAGGGCAAGGCCATGGAGGGATTTGGAAACAAGGATGAGAATTTTAAAATCGAGGCATTCCCAGATCAGGAGTCAATGTAGGTCAGCGAGCACAGGGGTGATGGATGAACTTGGTGTGAGTTAGGATATGGGCAGCAGAGTTTTGGATGAGCTCAAGTTTATGGAGGGTGGAAGATGGGAGGCCGGCCAGGAAAGCATTGGAATAGCCAAGTCTAGAGGTAACAAAGGCACGGATGAGGGTTTTAGCAGTAGATGAGCTGAGGCAGGGGTGGAGATGGGCAATGTTACGGAGGTGGAAGTAGGGGGTCTTGATGTTGGAGCCGATATGTGGCCAGTAGCTCATCTCAGGGTCAAATAAGACCATCGGACTATTCGCGAGACAGAAACAACTTCCATTTATATGGCACCATGAAAGTAAAAAATGTCCCAAGATGCTTTATGGAAAGTGTATGGAAAACAGACAGAGAATCAGGAAAGGATTGATTCGGAGGGTTGACCAAAAGCTTGGCTGAAGAGATGGGTTTTGAGGAGGTTTGTAAAAGTGGAATTGCAGAAGGTATGACACAGGCTGCTGAAGGCTTTACCGCCAATGGTGGGGTGAGGGCGGAGATGCACAGGAGGCTGGAATGAGGGGAGAGAAGATTTTGGTGAGAGACGGGATATAAGCTTGAAGGAGAGTGCAGAGATAGGAGGGGGCACGGCCATGGAGAGATTTAAAGACAAGGACGAGAAAGTTAAACTTGAGGGACTGGGAGACACGGAGGTAATGTAAGTCAGCAAGGACTGGAGTGGTGCACAAGTAGGTCTTAGTGCAGAACAAGATCAGTGCAGCAGAATTCTGAGCAAGCTGGAGTTTACGGAAGGTAGACTAAACAGATTAGATGGTAACAAGAAAGCGCAAATTTAAGATAGTCACAAAAATAATTAATGGGAGGTTAGACATATTTCTTTTAGAGTGGTCAGAAGGTGGAATTGATGCAAGCTGCCCTATTCATGCTGCTGCTTACCTGCAAAGTTGTACTCCTGGCTCATAACATTGAATGCATGTACAAAATGTGGGCTGAGACAAGAAGAGGTGGTTAGAATGGAGAATTCTCTGCCACAAACTGTTGTTGAAGCAGATTCCATCAATACTTTTAAAAGGAAATTAGTTGCTTGATAAAGAGGAATATTAAAGGGCATGGGGATTGAACAGAAATGGGATTAAACTAGGTGGTACATGTGGAGAAAATCCTTTGCAGACTTGATGGACGAAATGGTTTGTTTCTGTGCAGTAACATTTGATTATTTGGGATCATGGGGCAATAGGTGTGGGCAGATCAAGTCAATATTATAGCATTAGAAGAGATAGTCAGATTATCAAATATTGCAGGTTTATTTTAATTAGAATTTCAATGCATTGTGACATGGAGTTGTAGGATGCAGATTCACATCAGTGTTTTCCCTTGTACTGGGTTCATAATTTCTGCTGTACCATTGTGGAGAAGTGTTAAGTACAACCAGTGCTTCCCTACAGGCAGACCATACTCATTGGAACATAGGAACAGGAGTAGGCCATTCAGCCACTCATGCCTGCTCCGCCATTTGATAAGATCATGGCTGATCTGTGATCTAACTCCATATACCTGCCTTTGGCCCATATCCCTGAATACCTTTGGTTGCCAAAAAGCTATCTATCTCAGATTTAAATTTAGCAATTGAACTATTATCAATTGCCGTTTGCGGAAGAGAGTTCCAAACTTCTACCAGCCTTTGTGTGTAGAAATGTTTTCTAATCTCGCTCCTGAAAGGTCTGGCTCTAATTTTTAGACTGTGCCCCCTACTCCTAAAATCCCCAACCAGCGGAAATAGTTTCTCTCTATCCACCCTAGCTGTTCCCCTTAATATCTTATAAACTTCGATCAGATCACCCTTTAACCTTCTAAACTCTAGAGAATACAACCCCAATTTGTGTAATCTCTCCTCGTAACTTAACCCTTGAAGTCCGGGTATCATTCCAGTAAACCTACGCTGCACTCCCTCCAAGGCCAATATGTCCTTCCGAAGGTGCGGTGCCCAGAACTGCTCACAGTACTCCAGGTGCGGTCTAACCAGGGTTTTGTATAGCTGTAGCATAACTTCTGCCCCCTTGTACTTCAGTCCTCCAGATATAAAGGCCAACATTCCATTTGCCTTCTTGATTATTTTCTGCACCTGTTCATGACACTTCAATGATCTATGTACCTGAACCCCTAAGTCCCTTTGGACATCCACTGTTTTTAACTTTTTACCTTTTGATCCAAAGTGGATGACCTCACATTTGTCTACAATGAATTCCATTTGCCACAGTTTTGCCCATTCACCTAATCTATCAATATCGCTTTGCAATTTTATGTTTTCATCTACACTGCTTACAATGCCACCAATCTTTGTGTCATCGGCAAACTTAGATATGAGACTTTCTATGCCTTCATCTAAGTCGTTAATAAATATTGTGAATAATTGAGGCCCCAAAACAGATCCCTGCGGGACTCCACTAGTCACATCCTGCCAATGTGAGTACCTTCCCATTATCCCTACTCTCTGTCGCCTTTCGCTCAGCCAACTTCCTAACCAAGTCCGTACTTTTCCCTCGATTCCATGGGCTTCTATCTTAGCTAACAGTCTCTTATGTGGGACCTTATCAAATGCCTTCTGGAAGTCCATATAAATAACATCCATTGACAGTCCCCTGTCCACTACTTTAGTCACCTCTTCAAAAAATTCAATCAGGTTTGTCAGGCATGACCTACCTTTCATAAATCCATGCTGGCTCGCTCTGATTAACTGAACACCTCGAGAATTTTCAGTCACCCTATCCTTAATTATAGACTCCAGCATTTTCCCCACAACAGATGTTAGGCTAACTGATCTATAATTTCCCGGTTTCCCTCTCTCTCCTTTCAGTCACCTCAGGCTGTTTTCACACATAAGTACAGGAGGAGCACTTCGAGCCTGTTCCGCCATAGATTGTGGCTGATCTGTATCTCACCTCCATTTACCCGCTTTGCTTCATATCCCTCGATACCATTACATAACAAGTTAAAACCTAAAATCTATCTCAGTCTTGAAAATTTCAAGTGACATACATAGCACCCACAGCCCTTTGGGGGAGAGAGTTCCAGATTTCTGCTACCTGTTGTGTGATTTAACTCCTAAAAGGCCTAGTTCTAATTTTAAGCTGATGTCCCATTAGTAGGGAGAAAATGGGTACACTCAGTGTGCAAGGCTGATTTAAAGTGATAGACACCATTTTGGGACTCAACTCAACGCAGTCTTAATCCGACTATCTGAACGTACTGGAGGACCCCCCCCACCAACCAGCGCTATTTAAAGGGACCATGCAGGATTTACAGATTAGCGGCTGGATTATTGATCCTGACTGCCGAGACATTTGTATCTGTTTTTGGAGGCCTCCGAGACTTGACTACTAGGACGCGGGGACGTAGCCAGGATGTGCAGGAGTGAGTTAGGAAATGCTTCTACACGCAAAGGGTGGGAGACGTTCGGAACACTCTTCTGCAAATGGCAGTTGATGCTAGCTCACTTGTGAATGTTAAATCTGAGATTGATAGATTTCTGCAAACCAAGGGTATTAAGGGATATGGGGCTAAGGCGGGTATATGGAGTTAGGTCACAGGTCCACCATCATCTCATTGAATGGTGGAACAGGCTCGAGGGGCTAAATGCCTGCCACTTGCTGCCTCCTGATATGCACCACCTTCTCCTGCAAGAAAGCAGGACATGTGTCTGGGTGATGTGCCTGTCATGGTTGAATAGAATAGCTGCCAGTGTGTGTGGGCAGCTTGCAACAGTGGTAATATGTAAGGGTGAGAGGAAGCATCTGGTTGGAGGAGTTGAGTACTGATGGAAAGGGTATGTTGATATGTGGGTGATGGGGGTGCAGTGCATGGAGCAGTGGATACGGCTAGTGGTGCAGTTGGTAGGAGACACCGCTTAACAGTTGACCTCACTCACCTTGATCATTCATGTCAAAGCATTGAACTTCTTCCTGCACTGCATCCATGTTCATGATGCTATGCGCCTGGCATTGACTTCGTCCCCCACTGCCTCTTGGATATATGTTTGGAGGGCCTCTTGCCAACGCCCCCCACTCAGCCATCTGCGGATATAGCATGTCCCTCCTTCTGTCCACCTTCTGCACCAAGGTCTCTAGTGCATCAGCAGAGAACCTTGGTGCACGCACTCTTGCAGGCCTGGTACCAATTCAGATCGGCAGATTGGAGGATGTGGGATTTAGTAGTGCACAACCTTTATTCAATGTTTTAACATAACTCATTAGTGTTTAAACATAGGGATGGGACCTGCATCTGTGTTTTACGTGTGCGATGTCTGATCTGTGTTCAGATTCCGTGCAGAAGGTAGACTGTTATTTTCAGCAAATAACAGGTACTAGCTACCTTTAAGAGATTTCTAAGAAACACCTCCCTTTAAGAGATTGGGCTCCCCCTGCTGGTGGAAAGTGCAAATTGCATTGATTCCACGTGCAAGGTCCGGAATGAAACACTGATTGCAGGTTAGTACTCAGGCCAGCCAAAACTCGCGTCCTGCCTGCGCAGGGGTCATTGGGTGCAGGGTAATAGCGCATCACGCTGCCCGCGCCCAAATACGGCCCTTATCCAATTCCCCCCCCCAATATTCCAGCTGTGGCCGAACCTGTGTTTTATAAAGGTTCAACATAACATCCTTGCTTTTGTACTCTATTTATAAAGCCCGGGATCCCGTATGCTTTTTTAACCGCTTTCTCAACCTGTCCTGCCACCTTCAAAGATTTGTGCACATATACCTCCAGGTCTCTCTGTTCCTGCACCCCCTTTAGAATTGTATCATTTAGTTTATATTGCCCCTCCTCATTCTTCCTGCCAAAATGTATCATCTGTGTTAAATTTCATCTGCCATGTCCATTCCACTAGCCTGTTTATGTCCTCTTGAAGTCTATTACTATCCTCCTCACTGTTCACTGCACTTCCAAGTTTTGTGTCATCTGCAAATTTTGAAATTGTGTCCTGTACACACAAGTCCAAGTCATTAATATATAGCAAAAAAAAGCAGTGGTCCTAGTACCGTTCCCTGGGGAACACCACTGTATACCTCCCTCCAGTCTGAAAAACAATTGTTCACCACTACTCTCTGTTTCCTGTCACTTAGCCAATTTCGTGTCCATGCTGCCACTGCCCCTTTTATTTCATGGGCTTCAATTTTGCTGACAAGCCTATTACGAGGCACTTTATCAAACGCCTTTTGAAAGTCCAAATATACAACATCACCGCACTGCCCTCATCAACCCTCTCTGTTACCTCATCAAAAAACTCAATCAAGTTAGTTAAATATGATTTGCCTTTAATAAATTCATGCTGGCTTTCCTTTATTAATCCACACTTGTCCAAGTGACAGGGTATTAATTTTGTCCTGGATTATCATTTTTAAAAGCATCCCCACCAACGAGGTTAAACTGACTGGACTGTAGTTGCTACATTTATCCTTACACCTTTTTTTGAACAAGGGTGTAACATTTCCAATTCTCCCGTTCTCTGGCACCACCCCCATATCTAAGGAGGATTGGAAGATTATGGCCAACACCTCTGCAACGTCCATCCTTACTTCCCTCAGCAACCTAGGATGCATCCCATCCGGACCGGGTGGCTTATCTACTTCAAGTACAGCCAGCCTTTCTATTACCTCCTCTTTTTCAATTTTTAGCCCATCCAGTATCTCAACTACCTCCTCTTTTACCATGGTTCGGTTTCCTGAGGTTCGGTGATCAAAACTGAACGCAGTATCCAGGTGGGGTCTGACCAATGCTCTGTACAGCTGAAGCATAACCTCATCACTTTTGTATTCCAACCCCCTTAAGATAAACGCCAACACTCCATTAGCCTTTTTGATCACATTTTGTACCTGTCCACTAGCTTTTAGTGATTTGTGTACACGAACACCTAAATTACTTTGCGCTCCACAACTCCTAGTCTCTCATCATTAAGAAAATATTCCGATTTGTCTTTCTCAGATCGCATTGAAATCCATTTGCCATAGTTTTGCCCACTCTCTTAATCTGTCTATGTCCTTTTTGTAACTACCTGCTCCCATCTACACAACTTACGGTGCCACTCAACCTAGTGTCATCCGCAAACTTGGTTATACAACTCTCTATTCCTTCATCCGAGCCACTAATATATATATGGTAAAATGCTGAGGCCCCAGTACAGATCCCCGGTGAACACCACTTGACACTTTCCCTCCAATCAGACAACAATCCCGGTATCACTACTCCTGGTCACTTACCTCCCAACTAATTACCAACCCATGTCACAAGGTTACCTCCAATCTGTGATGATAGATTCCAGTAACTTCCCTACAGCCCCTCCGTCCCTCCTTAAATAATAGTGACATTTGCAATTTTCCAATACAAAAGGCACAATGCCCGAATCTAGAAAGATTTGGAAAATTATTACTAATGCATTTATAATTTTCACAATTATTTATTTTAATACCCTGGGGTAGAGATCATCAGGTCCTCGAGATTTGTCTATCTTGAGTCCCATTATTTTAATTTATTATGCTTTGAACCAGAGAGAGTTTTAAAAACTTCTTTGGTATACTGATACATAAATGGGTAATGTTATTGCCAATAATGAATTAAATATAAACTAGCTACATCCATAAACAAATCTTTAAAAACACATAATCTAAGCACCCAAATAAAGTGAGTGGATTCCTTGCTGAAAACTCAACTGTCTGCCCTCTGGAAGGAAGTGCCTGGTTCACACTACCTCTGAATGTAGAGAAAGGAAACTCACAGTGAACCAAGGTTCTACACTGGGTTGTGCATTGAAATGTGAAAGATGCACTTGATTCTCGTACGTCTAGAAATCGGTATGTTTTAAGAGTCTTACCTCCTTTGCTGAAGATATGGCTTTGACTTCCAAAATACACAATTTTTGACTTTTAAGGAAATACTGTACAAATCTTCAGTGGTACTGTTAGTGCAATAAATTTGTTGATGGAACCTTAAAATGTGCGCCATTACGGAGATAATATCCAGGTTATTGCTAACAATTAAGATCTATATGTATCGACTCAGTATACTTTATCAGCTTTGGACCAGAATTTGAAGTCATCAATGCTGGCGATATTTCGTGTCTGCTGATCATGATTCTACAGCCATGACGTGTATTGGTGCAATTAAACAAATTTGGCCCCAACCAACTCAAACAAACTGAAATGTGTACAAAGTTCTGCTGAAGGTTAAAGAATAAGCAACTGTGTGTTTAAGTGAACACCATTATCAGTGTGTGACCTGTCTCAGTTTGTTTTATATAGCACATTTTGTTATTCTGCCTTAGGGGAAAACATTAAAATTGTTGTGTATATAGAACAACAGTTCTTAATGCCTGAAGTCTAACAGCCCCCAAACCAGCTTATGACAAAACAATCCAGAACAACGATAGTATCTAAGCTTATAAGATTATCTATAACATTCAACACTTGAGTTGCCGTAAATTTCCATATTTGGGACTGCCCATCAATTCAAACTATTCACTGAGCAAGTTTTTCCAGCAATGCAGACCAGGAAGGTCCTGAATTCAATCTCCAGTCTGTATTGAGTTAATTCATCTCAGGTGGGCAGCAGCAGAGGTGCTATAATTGGCTTCAGCAACCCTGGATTCGGGGGAAGGACAAAACAAATCCTGCTCCCTATCCAGCTGGAAGTGCATATGGATGATAGGTGAGGTCAGGATTGTCATATTGCCTCAGAGTTAAATTCCCTATTTACTATTGGTGTCAAGGCCCAAATAGGGGTCATCAACTTGAAATGTTAACTCTGTTTCTCTCTTCACAGATACTGCCTGGCCAGAGTGTTTCCAGCATTTTCTGTTTTTATTTTATGAATAATAGCCACTTGAGCAGGATATCCAAAGATGACGGACACCTGAGGAAGCTTACCCCAGCTATGAGTCAATGCTTTTGAGAGGGATGAGAGGGGAATTGAGAGAAAATAAGACTAAAACAGGCTACCTGATCGACAGGATAAGAGGCTCCACATCACAATTCTATACTTGGTTTATCATATTATCTACCGTACTGTAATTGCTTATAGTCACTGACCATTGCATCTCACTCCCTTGCCTCTTGTGTCAGGAAAATGAAGTTCTCCTTGCTCTGGGATTGACTGAAAAAAATTAAACTTTGCTATGTGAAACATAGAAAATAGGAGCAGCAGTAGGCCATTTGGCCCGTCAAGCCAGCTCCACCATTCAATATGATCATGGCTGATCCTCTCTCTCAATACTATACTCCCGCACTTTCCCCATACCTCTTGATTTCTTTTGTGTCTAGAAATCTATCTATCTCCTTCTTAAATATATTTAGTGCCTTGGCCTCCACAGCCTTCTGTGGTAGAGAATTCCACAGGTTCACCACCCTCTGAGTAAAGAAATCTCTCATCTCAGTCCTAAATGTCCTACCCCGTATCCGAGACTGTGACCCCTCGTTCTGGACCCCCCAGCCAGGGGAAACATCCTCCCTGCTTCCAGTCTGTCTAGCCCTGTCAGAATTTTATATGTTTCAATGAGATCCCCTCTCATTCTGCTAATCTCAAGTGAATACAGGCCAAATCAACCCAATGTCTCCTCATATGACAGTCCTGCCATCCCAGGGATCAGTCTGGTGAACCTTCTATGGCAAGTATATCCTTTCATAGGTAAGACCAAAACTGCACACAATACTCCAGGTGTGGTCTCACCAAGGCCCTGTATAACTGCAGTAAGACAACCTTGCTCCTATACTCAAATCCTCTTGCAATGAAGGCCAACATACCATTTGCCTTCCTAACTGCTTGCTGCATCTGCATGTTTGCTTTCAGTGACTGGTGTACAAGGACACCCACGTCCCTTTGTACATCAACATTTCCCAATCTATCACCATTTAAATAGTACTCTGCCTTTCTGTTTTTCCTTCCGAAGTGGATACCTTCTCATTTATCCACGTTATACTGCATCTGCCACGTATTTGCCCACTCACTCAACTTGTCGAAATCGCCTTGAAGCCTCCTCGCATCCTTTTCACAACTCACGATCCTACCTAGTTTTGTGTCATCAGCAAACTTGGAAATATTACATTTGGTTCCCTCATCCAAATCATTGATATATATTGTGAATAGCTGGGGCCCAAGCACTGATCCCTGCAGTACCCCACTAGTCACTGCCTGCCACCCGAAAAAGACCCATTTATTCCTGCTCTCTGTTAACCAGTTTTCAATCCATGCCAGTATATTACCACCAATCCCATGTGCTTTAATTTTGCACACTAACCTCTTATGTGGAACTTTATCAAAGGCCTTCTGAAAATCCAAATAAACGACATCCACTGGTTCTCCCTTATCTATTCTACCAGTTACATCCTCAAAAAACTCCAGTAGGTTTGTCAAACATGATTTCCCTTTCATAAATCCACATTGACCTTGTCTAATCCCGTTGATATTTTCCAAGTGTCCTGTTATCACATCCTTTAAAATAGATTCTAGCATTTTCCCTACTACTGACACCAGCTACTTCCCCGAAGAGTAAGCTTGTACGATCTAAGGATTTTCCCACTTTCATTTCTCATAGCATCTGTTTCAGCTCTCTGGAAGAGTTATCTACTTAGTCACATTCTCTGGCTCTTTCCCATTCCCATTTAAGTTGGTCTTTTTCAAATATTTGTCCACATCTCTTTTCAAAACTCTAACCTGTTTCTGTAAGGTCAGATTGTATTTAAATTTTTGAATAACTGAGAACAAGTCAGATAAATTGGTGGCATGACTGATTTGAGACCTGAATTTTGACTGTCTATCCCATATATAGTTGCATGTAGAGAGTAGGTGGATCATTGGAGGATGTGTCACCCAGTCACTGTGGTCTCCTGGAACTTGTTTGATCATCTTCAGGAATCAGAGAGGAATTTCCCAGAGTTTCTTTTCCCTTCAAAGCGGCCTAAGTTGGATGGGGAGTTATAGCACTAGCTTGAAGGAATAGCTGTTCCTTTTTTGTATGTTCATATAACAGTTTTATCACTGAGACTGGAGGAGTTAATATGACCCAATTTATCCATTAGCTGCTTTCACCAGCAAACTCCAATCATATGTGTAATATACAGCCACCAGCTGACAAACAAACATCGCACAACATAAAAAGTGAGACACCTCATTCCATCTGCTTTCATGCACAAGTGCTGGGATTCAAGTGAAAAGTCCAGATGGCTGATAATAAGTTTGTTCACATTTTGAGCAAAACGTTAATCTTACAGTAAAATGATCTAAATTGCTTTATTAAATCGAACAGATTGAAGCATCTGTGCTGCAGTGATGCTGCTCTGTAACTGACTGCTGGAAGGTATGTGAAACCAACCCCTGAACAACTGGATTTTAGGCTCTCCCTCTCTGTTCTCCAAGGTTAACAGCTCACTTCTGCCCCCAAACAGCATGGCTGAAAATGGGAACTTTAGATTCAAAAGCAAATCTTACGGATAGTGATTCTATTATCCCAGACAGCTGCCTGTATCGGGCAAATGGCGCTGACCACTTGCCATCACCGTAGGCGTCAATTACAAAGGCGCCACTTAATCCGTATTAGGCGCGCCCGGGTATTTCGGGCAGTTCGAGCAGCTTCCGTCACCTTCTGCCCACTGCCATTCGCCCTGCAGCACTGCTTTCATGTATTTGAATCACAGCCTTACTAAGTATTAATTACTGAAAGACATTCACAAACACAGTGGCAGTGGTTCATGAACTTTGAAACTGACCAAGGCAGTTTCATTTTTATTATTTAAAGTGGTTCCACTGAGTAGAATTAAGACTGTGTAGTCTGTACAGTGCTGTTATGAATACATTCAAGAAGAAGGCTCACCACCACCTTCTCAAGGGCAACTAGGGATGCGCAATTAATGCCGGCTTTGCTAGCGACGCTCACATCCCTAGAATGAATTTTTTTTTACAGCTGCTTTATACTACAAGGTTGCCTTGGACTACAAACATGACAATCCTGTAAGGTAAATGGCCTGCTGCTCTTTGCCTTCAGAGGCAGTAAGAAACCCTCCTCAACCAGGACTGCCAGCACAGCAAGCAGCACTTAGACAGTATCCGCCATTGGGCAGGCTGAGCTCTCAGCCCATCCTTATGGGCTGACAGTTCATTTTTACCACCAACAAAAATTTGCATTTATGTATCGCCTTTAATGTAGAAAAAAGTCCTAAGGCACTTCACAGAGATGTATTCGGACATAAATGGTCACCGAGCCATTGAGGAGATATTACGAGGGGTGACGAGATGGGTTTTAAGGAGGGTCTCAGTGACACTAAGTTTCAGGCAGAAGACCTTCGATCCATTCCATGGTGCATTTCTGTAAAATTAGCTTGTTTGTTGCAAACAAATACAGTCTTATCTCTTGCACGTTGTAGATTTCAGTAAATATGTATAATATTGAGTGATCAATCCATAGGACTAACATTGCCATGATGTTAATCGTTAGCAAACTAAATAGGTTACTTCGATCAAGTCAGTGACAGTCACAACTGTGCTTCTTCCATGATCTGGAATGAAATGTTCGATCACTGGCAGCTTGCATTTAACAGGGTCCCTGGAGTCTGTGCACATGGTTTTCAAATTTTATTTTGTGCATTCATTTATACCTGGGTGATAAGTCCAGAGCTGAATAATCAGCTCCATGGAATGAAATACTGACACCACAACTGACCTGATCGAAAACACAGAAGAATTTGCCTTTTTATTGGCAATTTCAAGTTTATTAAAAAGAACAGCTGTTCTTTGCATATAATGAATACATTTCACAATTCGCTACTGCTTCCAAACTCATCCAGCAGCACAGTGGACTTTAAAACGTGAACATCAAAAGCGTCTCATTCACTTTCACTGGGACTTTGCAGGAGTTTATGATGGAATTTTTATGATTTAAAAATGAGTGATTAGAGAAAAAAAAAGTTTGAACAATTCTTGAAGCTTCATTTCCATTCATTGGGAAATAGCTACCATCTGGTGTGTACTTTAGGGATATAATGGCTGTCAAAAACCCTACGGCCGTTTAGAAAAGCTCACATAAAGATGAACTGTAAACGCATACTTGATCCGATGTTTAAATTATATTCCTGGCTGTCCACTTCCATAAGAACAAGTGCACACTCAAAATGCATTCAAACATTGAAATTCCGCATTAACATATCAAAGCTGGGTCGAATCTATCCACACGCTTTCCCTATTGGTTCTGATCGTTGTTACTAACCAACTCTCCAAGTAAAACGGTCACAGATTTGTTTTTTTTGTAGAACTGTTTTCTCTCAATTGTTTAATACTCAAACCAGAGGTTTACAAGCTAAAGTAACGAATATATCCATAATTATTAAATAATAACAAGCCCACAAATTCATCAAGAACGATGAGGACAATATACATCGAGACGCAGGCAATCCACAAGTCTATAACCGGTCAATTACCCTTTGTAAGGAAGCTTTCTGGGAGGAATAAAAGAGTATCTATAAAGGGCAGGATTGGGTACTAAATATTCCTGGATACAAGGTGTTCAGGAAAGATAGGGAAGGAAAGAAAGGAGGGGGGTTGGCAGTATTGATTCAGGAGAAAATAGCAGTGCTGGAGAGGGAGGGTGTTCTGGAGGGGTCAAGGACAGAATCTATTTGGTTAGAGTTAAGAAACAATAGAGGTGCCATTACACTACTGGATGTATTCTATAGGCCACCAACTAGTGGGAAGAATATAGAGGAGCAAATTTGCAGGGAAATTAGAGGTGCAAAAGCTATAGAGTAATGATAACGGGGGATTTCAACTATCCTAATATAGACTGGGATAATAATAACAATATAAGGGGCAAAGAGGGGGAGGAATTTTTGAAATGTGTTCAGGATAACTTTCTTGACCAGTACGTTTCTGGCCCAATGAGGAAGGAGGCATTGCTGGACTTGGTTCTAGGGAATGAGATGGGCCAAGTGAAGCAAGTGTCAGTGGGGGAGCATTTAGGGAGCAACGATCATAGTATCAGGTTTAGAATAGCTATGGAAAAGAATACAGACCACTCTAAAGTAAAAATACTCAATTGGAGGAGGGCAAATTTCAGTGCAATGAGAACAGATCAGGCCCAGGTAAATTGGAATCAAAGATTGGCAGGCAAAACTGTAATTGAACAGTGGGCTGCCTTTAAAGAGGAGATAATTCGGGTACTGTCTAGATAAATTCGCACGAGGGAGGAAGGTAGGTCAACTAAAACCAGAGCTCCCTGGATGATAAAAGAGATAGAGAGTAAGATGAAGCAGAAAAAAGTGGCGTATGACAGATGTCAGGTTGATAACACAAGTGAGAACCAGGCAGAATATAGAAAGTTCAGAAGGGGGAGCGAAAAATGAAATAAGAGGGGCAGGGGTCGGTACTGGGACCACTGCTTTTCTTGATATACATTAATGACTTGGACTTGAGGGTACAGGACACAATTTTAGAATTTGCAGATGACACAAAATTTGTAAAGAGTGAAGAGGATAGTAATAGACTTCAAGAGGATATAGACTGGCTGGTGGCATGGGCCAACATGTGGCAGATAAAATTTAACCCAGAAAAATGCGAGGTGATGCATTTCAGTAGGAAAATGAGGAGAGGCAACCTAAACTAAAGGGACAATTCTAAAAGGGGTAAAGGAACAAAGAGATCTGGGGGTATATGAATACAAATCGTTGAAGGTGGCAGGGCAGGTTGAGAAAGCGGTTAAAAATGCATACGGGATCCTCCGCTTTATAAATAGAGGCAGAGACATAGTACCATTGATCAAAAAGGGTACGAGGGAAAGGCCGAACAATTATAGGCTGGTCAGTCTTACCTTGGTGGTGGGCAAACTATTAGAATCAATACTGAGAGATAGGATGAACTGTCAGTTGGAAAGGCGTGGTTTAATCAGGGATAGTCAGCATGGATTTGTTCAAGGAAGGTCATACCTTACAAATCTGATTAAATTCTTTGAGGAAGTGACAAGGAGGATTTATGAGGAAGTGACAAGGAGGATTTATGAGGGTAGTGCAGTGGATGTTGTCTACATGGATTTTAGTAAGGCATTTGACAAGGTCCCACATGGCAGACTGGTCAGAAAGGTAAAAGCCCATGGGATACAGGGAAATGTGGCGAATTAGATCCAAAATTGGCTCAGTAACAGGAAACAAAGGATAAAAGTCGATGGATGTCTTTGTGAATGGAAATCCATTTCCAGTGGTGTGCCACAGGGCTCAGTGTTGGGTCCCTTGCCGTTTGTGGTATATATTAATGATTTGGACTTGAATCTAGGGGGCATGATTGGCAAATTTGCAGACGACACAAAAATTGGCCATGTAGTTGATAGTGACGAGGATAGCTGTAGACTCCAAGAAGATATCAATGGATTGGTGGAGTGGGCAGAAAAGTTGCAAATGGAATACAACCTGGAGAAGTGTGAGGTAATGCACTTAGGGAGGGCAAACAGTAAAAGGGAATACGCAGTAAACGGGAATATATTGAGAGGGGTAGAGGAAGTGAGAGACCTTGGAGAGCATGTGCACAGGTCCCTGAAGGTGGCAGTACAGGTAGATAAGGTTGTGAAGAAGGCATACGGAATGCTCTCCGTTATTAGCTGAGGTATAGAATACAAAAGCAGGGATGTAATGATGGAACTGTATAAAACGCTGGTAAGGTCACAGCTGGAGTATTGTGCACAGTTCTGGTCACCACATTACAGGAAGGATGTAATTGCTTTGGAGAGAGTGCAGAGGAGATTTACAAGAATGTTGCCTGGGCTTGAAAATTGCAGCTACAAGGAGAGATTGGATCAGCTGGGGTTGTTTTCCTTGGTGCAGAGGAGGCTGAGGGGTGACTTGATTGAGGTGTACAAAATTATGAGGGGCCCAGATCGAGTAGACAGGAAGTACCTGTTTCCCCTAGCGGAGAGTTCAAGAACTAGAGGACATAGATTTAAGATGATTGGCGGAAGGATTACAGGGGACATGAGGAAAAACATTTTTACCCAGAGGTTGGTGGGTGTATGGAATTCGCTGCCCGAATTGGTGTAGAGGCAGGGACCCTCAACTCTTAAAAAGTACCTGGACCTGCACCTAAAGTGCTGTAAGCTGCAAGGCTACGGACCAGGTGCTGGAAGGTGGGATTAGAATGGGCACCTGGTTGTTCTTCAAGCTGGCACGGATACGATGGGCCGAATGGCCCCCTTCTGTGCTGTATCTTTTCTAAGGTTCTATGAGAGCACAAAAGTAAGGAAGTCATGATGAACCTTTATAAAACACTGGTTCGGCCACAAATGGAGTACTGTGTCCAGTTCTGGGCACCGCACTTTAGGAAAGATGTGAAGGCCTTGGATAGGGTGCAGAAAAGATTTACTAGAATGATTCCAGGGATGATGGACTTTAGTTACATGGACAGACTGGAGAAGCTAGGGTTGTTCTCCTTGGAACAGAGAAGGTTGCGAGGAGATTTGATGGAGGTATTCAAAATCATGAAGGGTCGAGATACAGTAGATAGAGAGAAACTGTTCCCATTGGTGGAAGGGTCAAGAACCAGAGGACATAGATTTAAGGTGATTGGCAAAAGAACCAAAGGCGACATGAGGAAAAACATTTTTACATAGCGAGTGGTTAGGATCTGGAAGGCACTGCTCGAGGGGGCTGTGGAGGTAGATTCAATCATGGCCTTCAAAAGGGAACAGGTTAAGTACTTGAAAGGAAAAAATTTGCAGGGCTACGGGGATAGAGTGGGGCAGTGGGACTAGCTGGATAGCTCTTGCACAGAGCCGGCTTGGACTCATGAGACCATAAGAAATAGGAGCAGGAGTAGGCCATCCGGCCCCTCAAACCTGCTCCTCCATTCAACAAGATCATGGCTGATCTTCTACATCAAAACTATTTTCCTGCACTATCCCCATATCCCTTGATGCCTTTAATACCTAGAAATCTATCGATCTCTGTTTTGAATGTACTCAATGACTGAGCCTCCACAGCCCTCTGGGGTAGAGAATTCCAAAGATTCACCACCCTCTGAGTGAAGATATTTCTCCTCATCTCAGTCCTAAATGGCCTACCCTTTATTCTGAGACTGTGACCCCTGGTTCTAGATTCCCCAGCCAGGGGAAACATCCTCCTTGCATCTACCCTGTCGAGCCCTGTAAGAATTTTGTATGTTTCAATGAGATCACCTTTCATTCTTCTAAACTCTAGAGAATACAGGCCTAGTCTACTCAGTCCCTCCTCATACGACAATGCTGCCCTCCCAGGAATCAGTCTGGTGAACCTTCGTTGCACTCTCTCTTTGGCAAGTATATCCTTTCTTAGGTAAGGAGACCAAAATTGTACACAATACTTCAGATGCGGTCTCACCAAGGCCCTATATAATTGCAGTAAGACATCTTTACTCCTGTACTCAAATCCTCTTGTAATAAAAGCCAACATACCATTTGCCTTCCTAACTGCTTGCTGCATCTGCATGTTAGCTTTCAGTGACTCATGTACAAGGACACCAAGGTCCCTTCTGAACATCAATATTTCCCAATCTCTCACCATTTAAAAAATACTCTGCATTTCTGTTTTTCCCACCAAAGTGGATAACTTCACATTTTTCCACATTATATTCCATCTGCCATGTTCTTGCTCACTCACTTAGCCTGCCTATATTCCCCTGAAGCCTCTTTGCATCCTCCTCACAAGTCACATTCCCACCTAGTTTTGTGTCATTAGAAATATTACATTTGGTCCCCTCATCCAAATCGTTGATATAGATTGTGAATAGCCGGGGCCCAAGCACCAATCCCTGCGGTACCGCACGAGTCACAGTCTGCCAACCTGAAAGAGACCCGTTTATTCCTACTCTCTGTTTTCTGTCTGTTAACCAATTCTCAATCCATGCCAGTATATCATCTCCAATTCCATGTGCTCTAACTTTGTTCACCAACTTCCTGTGTGGGATCTTATCAAAAGCCTTCTGAAAATTCAAATACACCACATCCACTGGTTCCCCCTTATCTATTCTACTAGTTACATCCTCAAAGAACTCCAATAGGTTTGTCAAACATGACTTTCCTTTTATAAATCTATGTTGACTCTGCCAAATCTTCTTATTATTTTCGAAGTGTCCTGTTATCACATCCTTCATAATAGATTCAAGCATTTTCCCTACTACTGATGTCAGGCTAACAGGTCTGCAGTTCCCTGTTTTCTCTCTCTCTCCTTTCTTAAATAGTGGGGTTCCATTTGCTACCCTCCAATCTGCAGGAACCTTTCCAGAATCTGTAGAATTTTGGAAGATGACAACCAATGCATCCATTATCTCTATAGCCACCTCTTTCAAAACCCTGGGATGTAGATCATCAGGTCCTTGGGATTTATCGACTTTCAGTCCCATTAATTTCTCTAGTACTATTTTTTTTACTAATACTAATTTCCTTCAGTTCCTCATTTTCGTCAGACCCTTGGTTCTCTAATATTTCTGGGAGGTTTTTTGTGTCTTCTTCCGTGAAGACAGACACAAAGTATTTGTTTAATTTCTCTGCCATTTCCTTATTCCCCAATATAAATTTTCCCATCTCTGTCTGTAAGGGAACCACATTTGTCTTTGCCAGTCTTTTCCTTTTTACATACCTATAGGAGCTTTTACAGTCTGTTTTTATGTTTCTCGCTAGTTTACTCTCATATTCTATTTTCCCTTTCTTGATCAATTTCTTCGTCCACCTTTGCTGAATACTAAAATGCTCCCAATCTCAGGCTTACTGCTTTTTCTACAACTTTATATGCCTCTGATTTAATACTATCTTTAATTTCTTTTGTTAGCCATGGTTGGACCACTTTTCCTGTTGGATTTGTGCCTTAAAGGAATATATATTTGTTGCAAATTATGTATTAATTCTTTAAATGCTCGCCATTGCCTGTCTACCGTCATACCTTTTAATGTAGTTCCCCAATTAACCATAGCCAACTTGCGCCTCATACCTTCGTGGTTTCCTTTGTTTAGATTTAAGACCCTAGTTTTGGATTGAACTACATCACTTTCAAACTTATTGAAGAATTCTATCATATTATGGTCACTCTTCCCTAAGGGCTCCTTTACAAGAAGATTATTAATTAACCCTTTCTCATTGCACAATACGAGATCTAAAATAGCCTGTTCCCTAGTTGGTTCCTCAACATATTAATCTAGAAAACCATCTCGTATACATTCTAGGAATTCGTCCTCCACAGTATTGGTGCTAATTTGATTTGCCCAATCTATTTTAGATTGATTACTGTATTACCCTTGTTACATGCACTTCTAATTTCCTGCTTTATACTGTGCCCTACATTACCAATACTGTTTGGTGGCCTATAAACAACTTCCACCAATGTTTTCTGCCCCTTGCTGTTTCTTAGCTCCACCTAAACTGATTCTACATCTTGATCTTTTGAGCCAAGATCCTAGCTCACTATTTTGCTGATCTCATCCTTTATTAACAGCACTACCCCACCTCCTCGATGGGCCGAATGGCCTCCTTCCGTGCTGTAACCTTTCTATGGTTCTATCTGCAAATGCGAAATTCTGGCTTCTAGCTCAGACATTTAAGTTGGTTTTGTCTTCTCTTGAAACTTTCTGCATCAGCATTTTGTATTTCACGTGCAGAGAGTAAAAAACAAGCCTTTCATCTGATCAATCACCAGAATTCAATGCAACTCCAGCCCTGTTTCAGACTCCAGCTTTTAACCCTTCGGGTGTCAAAACCAACACCTGCGTTAGCGCTGCTGATGGAAAGAATTGCAGACAGCCTTTGTAACGCACTATAAACAGATACAGTTTACAAAAGAAAAACAGACAACGGAGAATAATAATGATATATTTCCTGGGATGTTGGGCCACTTTGCCATGTTAGTGACAATCATGCAAATCTATACAATGGAACAAACTATTTCACACCAAAGAGACAATGCTGTTAATTCGATCATGAAGACGCACCTATTTTATCTTGAGCAAATGAAATCAGTAATTCAAACTTCATTGCAGAGAGCACTTGCATTTTTTTAATGTTTTACAATGAGGCCTGTAAACTCTATCTTATATCATGATTTGCCAAATCTCTATATTGAAGAAAATACATTAGATGCAACTCATTCACCATTATCTTATAACAACATGCATTTAAAACTAGATTCTAGCACCTCATCCCGCTATGGCAAAATAGAATTAATATGAAGTACATATGCAGGATATCGGAGGCAAAATCTCTAGAATTATTCAAGAGACAGCTGGAAGCTGTGATGGGGGTTTCCATGGAAAGATGAACTAGATGGGCCAAAAGCCCTCCCTCTTCTGAACTTATCTTTGTGATCTTTGATCCATCAGATTTAAATGGTCCTAGGATTAGTCTAATGAACAGTCCTGTAAATACAATAGCATCAAACAGCCTTCAACTTTTGAGTTAAGATTTTGTTATACTACCCTGAAGCGATGAATAATAAGAACCCAAAGTGGCTTAACACCAAAATGATGTTGCTCCTCTCTGATCAACGTACATTTTTCAAAGTGGAACATCATGAGGTTAGCAGTTCAAAATGAGATGCACCACAGCTCAGAGAAGGCAGTAGCAGCATTATATTCAATAAAATGTAAAGCATATATTCAGCATTTTAAAAACTTCTGAAGACACAATATAAGTAGGGTAGTATATTTTACTGCGTCAGTACAGAAATTAAATTACATGAGGTGTCAGTATCATACAGGTCCCAATCATTAAATGTGAAAACAGATCTAACCTGATGAAAGGATCCAGGTGACCCTGAAAACTCGTGAACTTTAACCCTCATGTTGATCCAGTCAAAGCAATCACCCTATTAGCTCCATACCTCCCCCATTTTAATGGATCAAAATAGCTGTACTGATGTTCATTTGAACTCAACCCAATAAGAGACACAATTTAAAATAGTACAGTTTAATTCAGATTCCCATTTGAAATAAATGCTTCAAAAACCTTGTATCGAACTTTTAATAAACCTTGCATCCAACTTTCAAAAAAAAGAAAGAACTTGCAATTATATAGCTCCTTACACGACCTCAGGATGTCCCATGGCGCTTTACTGCAAATTAAGAACTTTTGAAGTGTAGTCACTGTTGTAATGTAGGAAATGCGGCAGCCAATTTGTGCCTAGCAACGTCCCACAAACAGCAATGTGATAATAACCACATAATCTGTTTCGGTGATGTTGGTTGAGGCATAAATATTGGCCAGGAAATTTTATGTCCAGGATGTTTTCTGGGCAGAGCACCTTAGCCGATCATCACCACCTACAAATTGGACCTAAAAGTCCAATCTTTTCATGTTTCTAATTAATAGAAACACATTTCTAACAATAAGTATAATATATGCAGTCAATATTGATTTAGATGTCATATCCATTACTTAATTCATTGTACATCATGCAGTTAAATAATTATGTCTGCAGTCACAAGGTGGAGATTTTGAGGCCTCTCCCCAGCAGAAGCGGGGCAGTAGCACCCCAACAATGGTAGGGAATGACATACCGTCCCCGTTCCCACTGTCGCCATGGCCGCCGCAATCCTCCGCCTGGCCTATTGCTGGGCGGGCACGTACATGCTTGAGTCAGGCGGTAGATCCTTTTGATATGCAAATTGGAATACTATGATTTACACAAGATCCTGTTTGCCATTTTAAGATAGTGCGTCACACACACTCTGCCCAGTATCAGCTGGCGGTCAAGCTAAAGAGAAGCCCAAAGGTAAGTTTTACTGTATTTTTGTGAAGCGGGAAGAGCCTCCCAGCTCCACAAAACCAGCTTGGGCAGCTGCCACACTAGTTCCTCCCACCTCCGCCCCATGGATTTACCTTGTTCTGGCCCAGAGGTTGACCGGCGCATTCAATATTTCGGTGGCCTGGAGCTGGCAGGCTGCTCCAGGGCACTCGTTTTCCACTCGCAGCCTGCTGTTCGAATGTCAAGAGACCCGCCCTCAAGATGGCGCAGTTTGATATGTGAGGTAATACATTTTAGGATGAAAAAAAGAACTTGAATTTATATAGCGCTTTTCACGATCTCACCATGTCCCGAAGTGCTTCATAGCCAATTAAGTACTTTTGAAATGTAGTCACTGTTGTAATTTAAGGAAATGTGACAGCAATTTGTGCACAGCAAGGTCCTACAAAAAGCAACAAGATATATGACCAGATAATCTGCTTTTGGTGACAATGGTTAAGGGACAAATGTTGGCCAGGATACTGGGAGAACCCCCCTGGTCTTCTTCAAAAAGTGCTTTGGGATCTTTTACATCCACCTGAAAGGGCAGACGGGGCCCCTTGGTTTAACGTCTTATCTGAAAGATGGCAGCTATGAAAGTGCACATTCACTTAGTACTGCAATGAAATGTCAGCTTACATTATGAGCTCAAATCTAAGGAGTGGGGTTTGAACTCATGGCCATTAACAGAGGTGAGAGTCCTCCCACTGACACTGAAAAACAAGTAATGAAAATATACCCTCAATGGAAAGATACTGAAGGATGTGGATGATTCTGGAATGATTTCTGCAGATTGGAGGGTAGCAAATATAACCCCACTATTTAAAAAAGGAGGGAGAGAAAACAGGGAACTACAGACCTGTTCGCCTGACATCAGTAGTAGGGAAAATGCTAGATTCCATTACAAAGAATGTGATAACAGGACACTTTGAAAATAATAATAGGATTTGGCAGAGTCAACATGGATTTATAAAAGGGAAATCATGTTTGACAAACCTATTGGAGTTCTTTGAGGATGTAACTAGTAGAATAGATAAGGGGGAACCAGTGGATGTGGTGTATTTGAATTTTCAGAAGGCTTTTGATAAGATCCCACGCAGGAGGTTGGTGAACAAAATCAGAGCACGTGGAATTGGAGAAAATATACTGGCATGGATTAAGAATTGGTTAACAGACAGAAAACAGAGAGTAGGAATAAACGGGTCTCTTTCAGGTTGGCAGACTGTGACTCGTGCGGTACCGCAGGGATTGGTGCTTGGGCCCCGGCTATTCACAATCTATATCAACGATTTGGATGAGGGGACCAAATGTAATATTTCTAATGACACAAAACTAGGTGGGAATGTGACTTGTGAGGAGGATGCAAAAATGCTTCAAGGGGATATAGACAGGCTAAGTGAGTGGACAAGAACATGGCAGATGGAATATAATGTGGAAAAATGTGAAGTTATCCACTTTGGTGGGAAAAACAGAAATGCGGAGTATTTTTTAAATGGTGAGAGATTGGGAAATATTGATGTTCAAAAGGGACCTTGGTGTCCTTGTACATGAGTCACTGAAAGCTGACATGCAGATGCAGCAAGCAATTAGGAAGGCAAATGGTATGTTGGCCTTTATTACAAGAGGATTTGAGTACAGGAGTAAAGATGTCTTACTGCAATTATATAGGGCCTTGGTGAGACTGCAACTGGAGTATTGTGTACAATTTTGGTCTCCTTACCTAAGAAAGGATATACTTGCCAAAGAGAGAGTGCAACGAAGGTTCACCAGACTGATTCCTGGGAGGGCAGCATTGTCGTATGAGGAGGGACTGAGTAGACTAGGCCTGTATTCTCTAGAGTTTAGAAGAATGAAAGGTGATCTCATTGAAACATACAAAATTCTTACAGGGCTCGACAGGGTAGATGCAAGGAGGATGTTTCCCCTGGCTGGGGAATCTAGAACCAGGGGTCACAGTCTCAGAATAAAGGGTAGGCCATTTAGGACTGAGATGAGGAGAAATTTCTTCACTCAGAGGTGAAGTATATCCTTTCTTAGGTAAGGAGACCAAAATTGTGCACAATACTCCAGTTGCAGTCTCACCAAGGCCCTATATAATTGCAGTAAGACATCTTTACTCCTGTACTCAAATCCTCTTGTAATAAAGGCCAACATACCATTTGCCTTCCTAATTGCTTGCTGCATCTGCATGTTAGCTTTCAGTGACTCATGTACAAGGACACCAAGGTCCCTTTTGAACATCAATATTTCCCAATCTCTCACCATTTAAAAAATACTCCGCATTTCTGTGAGTGAATCTTTGGAATTCTCTACCCCAGAGGGCTGTGGAGGTCAGTCATTGAGTACATTCAAAACAGAGATCGATAGATTTCTACATATTAAAGGCATCAAGGGATATGGGGATAGTGCAGGCAAATGGCATTGAGGTGGAAGATCAACCATGATCTTGTTTTCTGTCTGTTAACCAATTCTCAATCTATGCCAGTATATTACCCCCAATTCCATGTGCTCTAACTTTGTTCACCAACTTCCTGTGTGGGACTTTTTTGAAAGCCTTCTGAATGGCCTACTCCTGCTCCTATTTCTTATGTTCTTATGTTCTAACACTTTAGAGTTCAAATAAATACTTCCCTGAAAGTGCATGTGCATGTAGATAAGGCTATATAAGAGGCCAGTAGCTTTTTGGGTTTTATAAATAGGGACATGGAATACAAAAGCAAAAAAAAGATAAATTTATGTAAGATTTTGATTAGCTCAATTACTGTGTGCAGCTTTAAACATGCCATTATAGAAAGGACATTAAAGCCAAAGAGAGCATGGAGCATAGATTCACCAGGATGGTGCCAGGAATGGGAACCTATAGTTATGAAGAGAGACTTGAGATACTGGGACTATTTCCACAGGATCAGAGAAGGCTAAGTGGAGATTTAACTGAGCTTTTTAAGATTATGAAGTGTTTTGGTTGGGTGAATAGGGAAAGACTATTTCCTTTGGTTGGGGAGTCTGTAATGACGGACCATCAATTAAAAATAGTCAGTGAGAGTGAGGAGAGAGGTTAAAAGAAATTTCTTCATGGAGAAAGTTTTTGGGAGCATGGAATGCTTTGCCACAGGAAATGGTTGTGGCAGAGACCATTGTATTTTTTTAAGGAAAAATTAGATAAATTTTTGAAGCAGAGGAAGATACAGGGCTGTGGGGAGAGAGCAGAGACAGTGGGATTAGTTTTGAACTGTTCGAACAAATAGCGAGAAAAGACATGATGAGTTCATAGAATCATAGAAAATTTATGGCACAGAAGGAGGCCATTCGGCCCATCTTGTCCGCGCCGGCCAAAAATGAGCCACCCAGCCTAATCCCACTTTCCAGCACTTGGTCTGTAAGCCTTGTAGGTTACGGCACTTCAGGTGCATATCCAGGTACTTTTTAAATGAGTTGAGGGTTTCTGCCTCTACCACCCTCTCAGGCAGTGAGTTCCAGACCCCTATCATCCTCTGGATGAAAAAAAATTTCCTCAGCTCCCCTCTAATCCTTCTACCAATTACTTTAAATCTATGCCCCCGGTTATTGACCTCTCTGCTAAGGGAAATAGGTCCTTCCTATACACTCTATCTAGGCCCCTGATAATTTTGTACACCTCAATTAAATCACCTCTCAGCCTGGCAACATCCTCATAAATCTTCTCTGTACCCTCTCTAGTGCAATTACATCCTTCCTGTAATGTGGTGACCAGAACTGTACACAGTACTCAAACTGCGACCTACCCAGAGTTTTATACAGTTCCAGCATAACCTCCCTGCTCTCATATTCTATGCCTCAGCCAATAAAGGAAAGTATTCCATCTGCCTTCTTAACCACCTTATCTACCTGTCCTGCTACCTTCAGGGATCTGTGGACATGCATTCCAAGGTCCCTCACTTCCTCTACACCTTTCAGTATCCTCCCATGTATTGTGTACTCACTTACCTTGTTTGCCCTCCCCAAATGCATTACCTCACACTTCTCCGGATTGAATTCCATTTGCCACTTTTCTGCCCACCTGACCAGTCCATTGATATGTTCCTGCAGTCTGCAGCTTTCCTCCTCACTATCAACCACACGGCCAATTTTTGTATCATCTGCAAACTTCTTAATCGTGCCCCCTACATTCAAGTCCAAGTCATTAATATATACCAGAAAAAGCAAGGGACCTAGTACTGAGCCCTCCAGCCTTGATACAGCCTTCCAGTCACAAAAACACTGAGCATTACCCTTTGCTTCCTGCAGTGAGCCAATTTTGGATACAACTTGCCACTTTCCCTTGGCTCCCATGGGCTTGTACTTTTTTGACCAGTCTGCCATGTCGGACTTTGTCAAAAGCCTTGCTAAAATCCATGTAGACTACATCAACCCTCCATATTACCTCCTCAAAAAATTCAACTAAGTTAGTCAGACACAACCTTCCCATAACAAATCCATGCTGACTGTCCTTGATTACTCCGTGCCTTTCTAAGTGACGGTTTATCCTGTCCCTTAGAATTGTTTCCAATAATTTGCCAACCACCGAGGTTAGGCTGACTGGCCTGTAATTACTCTGTCTATCCCTCGCTCCCTTTTTAAACAATGGTAAAACATTAGCAGTCCTCCAATCCTCCGGCACCATGCCTGTATCCAGTAAGGATTGGAAAATGGTGGTCAGAACCTCCGCTATTTCCTCCCTTGCTTCTTTTAATGGGATACATTTCATCCAGTCCTGGTGATGTATCTACTTTCAAAGATGCTAATCCCCTTAATACTTCCTCTCTCACTAAGTTTATCCCATCCAATTGTTCACACTCCTCCTCCTGAACTACAATCTCTGCATCATCCCTCTCTTTTGTGAAGACAGTATTTACTAAGAACCATACCAACATCTTCCACCTCCACACATAGTTTACCTTTTTGGTCTCTGATAGGCCCTACTCTTTCCTTAGTTATCCTCTTGCTCTTTAGGTATTTATAAAACATCTTTAGGTTTTCCTTGATTTTACTTGCCAATATTTTTTCACGCCCTCTCTTTGCTTTCCTAATTTCCTTTTTAATTTCACCCTGCACTTTTTATACTCCTCTAGGCTTTCTGTAGTATTGAGTTCTAGCTGTCTGACATAAGCTTTCCTTTTCTGCCTTATCTTACCCTGTATGCTCCTTGACGTCCAGGGGGCTCTAGATTTGGCAGCCCCACCCTTTTTCTTTGTGGGGCATGTTTGCTCTGCACCCCTTGAATGCCTCCCACTGCTCTGACACGGATTTACCTTCAAGTAGCTGTTTCCAGTCCACTTTTGCTGAATCACTACTTAGCTTAGTAAAATTGGCCTTTCCCCAATTGAGAACTTTTACTCCTGTTCTATCTCTGTCCTTTTCCATAACTATGCTAAAACTAACTGAATTATGATCACTACCACCAAAATGCTCTCCCACTGATACTCCTTCCTCCTGCCCAGCCTCATTTCCTAAAACTAAATCCAGAACTGCCCCCTCTCTTGTTGGGCTTGCTGCTTACTGGCTAAAAAAGTTTTCCTGAATGCAATTCAAGAATTTTGCACCCTCTATACCTTTTGCACTGATTGTATCCCAGTTAATATTATGGTAGTTGAAATCCCCTACTATTACTGCCCTACTGTTTTTGCACTTCTCAGAAATTTGCCTACATATTTGCTCTTCTATCTCTCTCTGACTGTTTGGGGGTCTATAGCACACTCCCAGTCTTGTGACTGCCCCTTTTTTGTTCCTTAGCTCAACCCAAATGGCCTCATTTGATAACCCTTCTAACATATCAGTTGGCTCGTTGGTCTAGGGGTATGATTCTAGCTTCGGGTTTGTTAGTCCAAATATGTGCGAGGTCCCGGGTTCAAATCGCGGACGAGCCCTTATTTTTTCAGCTATGAAGAGAGACTGGGAAGATTGGGTTTGTTTTCCTTGGAGCAGAGGAGGCTGAGGGGGGACATGATTGAGGTGTACAAAATTATGAGGGGCACAGATAGGATGGATACTAAGGAGCTTTTTCCCTTCGTTGAGGGTTCTATAACAAGGGGGCATAGATTCAAGGTAAAAGGCGGGAGGTTTAGAGGGGATTTGAGAAAGAACTTTTTCACCCAGAGGGTGGTTGGAGTCTGGAACTCACTGCCTGAAAGGGTTGTGGAGGCAGGAACCCTCACAACATTCAAGAAGCATTTGGATGAGCACTTGAAATGCCATAGCATACAAGGCTACGGACCAAATGCTGGAATATGGGATTAGATTAGACAGGGCTTGATGGCCGGCGCGGACACGATGGGCCGAAGGGCCTCTATCCGTGCTGTATAACTCTATGACTCTATATCATCCCTCATCACAGCTGTAATTGTTTCTTTAACCAAAATTGCCACCGCGCCTCCTTTTTTATCCCCTTATCTATCGCGTCTGAAAACCCTGTAACCAGGAATGTTGAGCTGCCATTCCTGCCCCTCTTTAAGCTATGTTTCTGTAATAGCTAAGAGTTAAATGGCCTCCTGTGCTGCAAACATTTATGGTTCTATATTGAAGTTATGGATTTGTTTTGTTTAAATTTCTTGCAAGTTATTTTGTTTTCTGCTGTTCATTGACCGACCAGTGCTTCACACCATTCCCTAGTTAAAAGAGGAAGTACGTTCACCCATCGCCACAGTGCTCGCTGACCTCTACTGGCTCATCAGTCAGGCAACGCCTCGATTTTAAAATTCTCATCTGTGTGTTCAAATCCCCTCATGGCCTCGCCCCCCCACCCCCCATCTCTCTCACCTCCTCCAGCTCTACAGCCCTCTGAGATTTCTGCACTCCTCCAATTCTTGCGCATCGCTGATTTTCATCACTCCACCAATGGCGGCCATGTCTTCTGCTGTTTAGGCCCTAGCTTTGTAATTCCCTCCCTAAACCTCTCCACCTCTCTCTCCTCTTTTAAGACGCTCCTTAAAACCTACTTATTTGACCAAGCCTTTGATCACCTATCCTCATATCTTCTTATGTGGCTTGGTGTCAAATTTTGTTAACGCTCCTGTGAAGTGCCATGGGACATTTTACTGTGTTAAAGGTGCTATATAAATGCAAGTTGTTGTGATCTATTCTGTCAATGTAGTTCCATATCTGGCAGTATGAAAGTGGTCTTGATTGATAGTCTCTCCCTCTCTCTCTTTTGGGGAACACCTGACATACACAGAAAAGATTAGGAACCCACTCTGTGAGAAATCATGCGGCCGAACACATTGGTGCACTATAGAACACATTGGTGCACTAAAAACCTGAACTATACCACCCTTAACTGTAGGAAAAACCCTGTCTAATTAACTCACTGCATAGTGCATGTCAACACATGGAATTAGATGTAATGTTTTTGACGACTTGTGGAAAAATGGTAACCATTAGTTCATTTAATCAGACAAGCTGTTCAACTTTTACAGTTAAACAGTCAAAGATCAATGTAAAACAATAATTAATGTTTGATATAGCAGACTTCTGAACAAAAATGCATCCTCTGGGACCTCTGGTAATATGCAGCATATGGAAAGCTGCACTTGTACATCACTGCGGTTTGTACCGATCATTTTAAATTTACAAAACCATGGGGTTTAATCTCATGACATGAGCTGAAGCATACCAGCATGTGGCTCTTTCTACATGGTTTCAACAGGCCCTGAACTGAGTGCATTTTTCAACCAATTTCCAACATATTTTTGGATGAGTTATGAGAGTAGTTTTCTATGAGGTTCAGGTAGGAAACCTGGACGATTTATAACACAAACAAGGCAATTTCCTTTGTGATATAACTTTCTCTAGAAAAAAGGCTGAGGGGTGACCTAATAGAGGTCTTTAGCAGTTGACGCGAATAGCATAGATGCATTTAAGGGAAAGCTAGATAAGTACAAGAGAGAGAAAGGAATTGAAGGATATGCTGATAGGGTTAGGTGAAGAGGAGTGTGTGGAGCACAAACGTCTGCATAGACCAGTTGGCTGAATGGCCTGTTTCTGTGCTGTAAATTCTATGTAATTAACTATTACACTGTCTTCAAATAATAAATGTGTCTGATGAGGGGTGGCATTGTGTGTTTGAATTGCATGCTATTATATCAGAGTGGAGAAACATTGGTTTATGCCCTCAGACTCGAACATGCAGAGCCCCTGAATTGAGCCATGCCATCAGAGGGAAGGAATGAATAGACGTCAGATGCTTTCCCCCTGTGGAGGAGAGAAAAAAAAGCAGAGGAAGTGCCACTCCAGGCTGCTGTCTTACACTTGCTGGTAGCCAAATCAAGAGCAGCACTGGCAGAAGCCTGGGAGCAGGTTGCCTGGCTGCCACCTCAACTGGCTTCACATGAAAGAACTTAAATAAAAAAGGAGGCAGAAGAAAAAAAAAACTTGAAAACAAGAATATAAGTCCTCAATGAGAATTTTAAAACACTGCCACACTTCTACAATAGTTTAATGATCCACTGCACTAGGTCGTGTGGTACTCAGACACCCTTACCATAAAGTTCCGTTTTTGATCTGTGCTGATTTAGCTAATTTCAGTCATAGCTGGGGTGGGAGCACAACAATTGACTTCTGTATTGCTAGAATCTTGAAGTGGGTAGGGATGGGGGTGATTAGAAGGAAAATCAGCCAGGGTTCCCACTCTCGATCTCCATCTCGGAAAATTCTGCTGGAAAATTCCGAGTATGGACATCAGGGGAGAAGAGGACATGCTCAACTGTGATGACCTGCATAGTCAAATAGTCTACTGATACTCAATGTCTGCGACCACATGAAGAACTGCTAGCTTGCGTGACACTGAGGGGCTGTTGTTGTGGATGTGTATTCCATGAAATTGCCTTCAGGAGGATAGGAGGAGAGAAAATTGGAAAACCAAGTTGTTAAGTCAATTAGTACTGTCCATCTGCTGCAAGTCTTTTAATATATCAATCTACTCAAAATCAGTATTTAGGGGGTGGTCTTCTAGTTGATACAAATTCGAATGAATTGACCATTTGCACAAGATACTAAAAAGCTTGTTTTTGAAATCTTTGATTTGAATTATCCAATATTCTTTCTCAAATATATAACTTCTACAAACAATTTTTGCTCTTCAAACAGCTTCCCAAAAAGTTCTTCTTGTAATGCTTCTTTCTCCAAAGAGACAGCTGATAAATGGACCAGTGTTTCTAAAGCACTGTAACGTATCTGAGAGGCGTGCTTATCATGGGTTAATATAGATGCCTTTTCACACATGGTCTGAGGGTCAGAGGTTGCACAGTATAAGACACCAAGATATGGAGTGGAGGAAATCTGTTGGATAAATGAACTCAGTTAAAGGAATTGATCTCAAGGATTCGAAGGAGGGCGGGAGAGAAAAAGGGGAGAAAATTGCATGTGCTCCACTACACACGCACTTATTTGTAACAAGACATTCATTACGTTCCTCAGTTCATTTGAGGGTTTAAGATCAAGCTTGAAAGCAAAACCTCAGTGAACCTCTCAACATCTGTGCCACTACTGTAACCAGCTGAAAGAAAATGACTACTTCCCTCAGCTCTTCAAAAATAGACAGCACACCTTTATATCCTTCAAAGTGTTACATCGAGTCTACAATGCAGGAACAGGCCATTCCGCCCAAATGGTCTATGCCTGCGTTTATGCTCCACATGAGCCTCCTCCCACCCCTTTTTATCTAATCCTATTAACATATCCTTCGATTCCTTTCTCCCTCATGTGCTTATCTACCTTCCCCTTAAATGCATCTGTGTTATTCACCTCAACTACTCCTTGTGGTAGCACGTTCTACATTCTTACCACTCTTTGGGTTAAGACATTTCTCCTGAATTCCCTATTGAATTCATTAGTGACTATATTATATTTATGACCTCTAGTTTTGGACTCTCCCACAAGTGGAAACATTTTCTCTACGTCTACCCTATCAAACCTGTTCATAATCTTAAAGACCTGTTTCAGGTCACCCCTGAGCCTTCTCCTTTCTAGAGAAGAGACCCAGCCTGTTCAGCCTTTCTTGATAAGTATACCCTCTCAGTTCTGGTATCATCCTTGTGAATCTTTTTTGCACTTTTTCTAGTGCCATATAATATGGACACTACGGCATGTGATGTGCTGATAATTACAAAGCTTATGTATATTTTTATAATGGTTAAGAAACAGATCAGTGAAGGTGAACAAATTGTGAAGCTACACATGGATTTCCAACATTCAAATTACTTGTGGCGACTGCAAATTTTAAGATCCTCACATACAGTCTCACATCATGCTCAACGTGAAGCAAGGTGTAAAAAGTCATTTCCACCCCAGATGTATTCACTTGTCATTAAAATACTTAATACTCTTCATTCCTCACAGGCTTGCAATATTTTTTCTAATAAAGTCATATTTTAAATTCAATTAAATAGGTCCCAGAAGCATGTAATGCTGATCTTGCGATGAGTTCAGCTAGGAATCAAAATATTAATCTTGAACTTGCTTTTAAGACTCAAAAAGGAAAGCATAATACACTAGATTAATGATTGTTACTGCTCACAAGGTAATATTTTTCTGTCACTAGTTGTTCAACACAAGTTTCTAAATACAAATGGAATTTCACAATATTGAGGAAAAACCTCATTGAGTAGTAAAATGATCTTCAGTAGAATAGAATCATAGAAGTTTACAACATGGAAACAGGCCCTTCGGCCCAACCTGTCCATGTCGCCCAGTTTATACCACTAAGCTAGTCCCAATTGCCTGCACTTGGCCCATATCCCTCTATACCCATCTTACCCATGTAACTGTCCAAATGCTTTTTAAAAGACAAAATTGTACCCGCCTCCACTACTGCCTCTGGCAGCTCGTTCCAGACACTCACCACACCCTTTGACTGAAAAAATTGCCCCTCTGGACCCTTTTTCTAGTGCCATATAATATGGACACTACGGCGTGTGATGTGCTGATAATTACAAAGCTTAGGTATATTTTTATAATGGTTAAGAAACAGATCAGTGAAGGTGAACAAATTGTGAAGCTACACATGGATTTCCAACATTCAAATTACTTGTGGCGACCGCAAACTTTAAGGTCCTCACATTTAATAATATCCTTTCTATAATAGGGTGACCAGAACTGTACAAAGTATTCCCCTCTCACCTTAAATCTATGCCCCCTCGTTATAGACTCCCCTACCTTTGGCAAAAGATTTTGACTATCTACCTTATCTATGCCCCTCATTATTTTATAGACTTCTATAAGATCACCCCTAAACCTCCTACTCTCCAGGGAAAAAAGTCCCAGTCTATCCAACCTCTCCCTATAAGTCAAACCATCAAGTCCCGGTAGCATCCTAGTAAATCTTTTCCGCACTCTTTCCAGTTTAATAATATCCTTTCTATAATAGGGTGACCAGAACTGTACAAAGTATTCCAAGTGTGGCCTTACTAATGTCTTGTACAACTTCAACAAGACATCCCAACTCCTGTATTCAATGTTCTGACCAATGAAACCAAGCGTGCTGAATGCCTTCTTCACCACCCTATCCACCTGTGACTCCACTTTCAAGAAGCTATGAACCTGTACTCCCAGATCTCTTTGTTCTATAACTCTCCCCAACGCCCTACCATTAACGGAGTAGGTCCTGGCCCGATTCGATCTACCAAAATGCATCACCTCACATTTATCTAAATTAAACTCCATCTGCCATTCATCGGCCCACTGGCCCAATTTATCAAGATCCCGTTGCAATCCTAGATAACCTTCTTCACTGTCCACAATGCCACCAATCTTGGTGTCATCTGCAAACTTACTAACCATGCCTCCTAAATTCTCATCCAAATCATTAATATAAATAACAAATAACAGCGGACCCAGCACCGATCCCTGAGGCACACCGCTGGTCACAGGCCTCCAGTTTGAAAAACAACCCTCTACAACCACCTTCTGTCGTCAATCCAATTTTGTATCCAATTGGCTACCTCACCTTGGATCCTGTGAGATTTAACCTTATGTAGCAACCTACCATGCTTTGTCAAATGCTTTGCTGAAGTCCATGTAGACCACGTCTACTGCACAGCCCTCATCTATCTTCTTGGTTACCCCTTCAAAAAACTCAATCAAATTCGTGAGACATGATTTTCCTCTCACAAAACCATGCCTGTAGATCCTGTCCCTCAGAATACCCTCTAACAACTTACCCACTACAGATGTCAGGCTCACCGGTCTGTAGTTCCCAGGCTTTTCCCTGCCGCCCTTCTTAAACAAAGGCACAACATTTGCTACCCTCCAATCTTCAGGCACCTCACCTGTAGCTGTCGATGATTCAAATATCTCTGCTAGGGGACCCGCAATTTCCTCCCTAACCTCCAGTAGGCAAACATTATTCAGAGTGGTTTCTTCTGTTGTAAAGAACATAATGCATTTCTGCCCTGTTAATATTATCAGGCTCTTTCAAATAAACCTCCATTTCTATTGGAAACCTTAGATGCAAAATGCACTGGGAAACAGTGCGCAACTTGTGGGAATAGGTTTTTTTCAGTAAGTCATTCTTGAAGAAGGTAAGCTCACTGGGAGGGTCACCCTGGCTAGCATCTACATTCAGTGCGCTGGGAGCCTGTCATCTATTTACTCAAAAAAGGTGTGTGATGCATGCAGAAAATAACTTAAAATGCAGGGAGTCAGTCACATTCTCAAAAAAAAGTAAAAATGATCACTATCAGGACCATTTCAAAAATTCAGCATTTGACAAAATTACTATATCCAACAGCCTTTTTTGCATCTGCTAAGTATTTTTGTGTATTTACACAGTGAATGCTTGTCACAGCAAAGGACAAATTAGCTGGGAAGAATAAATTAAGCTGGCAGTATAGAGGAACCAGAATGAACAAACACAGTTGAAATGACAACTGGTTACTGAAGCATCCCCAATAAGTGACTATCACTTATATTTTCTCTGTTAGTGTTAACAAATTTAAAAAACGCATTTACAATTCATTAAAACTACAACTCTGAGGAAAAGATCAGAGTGTACTCTAGTGATGTTAATGCTATTCACACACAATTAGGTTCAGTAACTTCTCCTCCTTCAATTTCTTTGATAAGTAACTGGCTTAAACATCAGGTGAAACAGAGAAAGACAAAGGACATTAAAGTTATTATAATTTTTTCAACTGTCTGACTGATAAAAAGGGGGCATGATGGTATGACTTCCCCTCTAACCTGTATAGGCAGTGGTTTGGAATTTTGAGATCTAAAATCACTACATGGTCTTTACTGGGTGTTCAATTCATATTTATAATTCTAGGCCAGCGAACCCTTTTGAAGCGCATGCTTGTGAACACTGGGATGAGGACATGGCTCGGGTGTGATGTACTGACAGTCAAATAGCTTGTCAGCACACACTGTCAAAACCTACGTGTAAATCAATTAGGTGAGGTACTGGAAGATAAATGGCATCTGTGGAATTTATAGCCGCAGCAAGAACTGAATGCCTTCAGGAGGGTAGATGAAGGGTAGCGAAAAGAAAATGGAGGAAAAATTAGGCTTCCTTTACACTTGTTTCTTGAACGACAAATTAATGGAAATGCATCTTAAAAATCCATTTGTGGTTAAGACAGCTTTTGATATTTACATAAAATTTTCAAGGCATTTGTGAATGCAGAGCTAACAAGGATTGAAAACTTACAAGATTGGCATTATTACAACAACAACAACAACTTGCATTTATATAACGTCTTTAACGTAATAAAAACATCCCAAGGCTCTTCACAGGAGCGTAATCAGTCAAATTTGACACTAAGCCACATAAGGAGATATTAGGACAGGTGACCAAAAGCTCAGTCAAAGAGGTAGGTTTTAAGGAGCATCTTAAAGGAGGAGAGAAAGATAGAGAGGTGGAGAGGTTTAGGGAGGGGACTTCAGAGCTTAGAGCTTAGGCAGCTGAATGGCTACCAATGGTGCAGCAATTAAAATTGGGGATTGGAAAAAGGCAATAATTGGAGAAGCGCAGAGATCTCGGAGGGTTGTAGGGCTGGAGGAGGTTACAGAGATAGGGAGAGGCGAGACCATGGAGGGATTTGAAAACAAGGACGAGAATTTTAAAATCGAGGCGTTAGTGGACCAGGAGTCAATGTAGGTCAGCGAGCACAGGGGTGATGGGTGAACGGGACTTGATGCCAGTTAGGAAACGGGCAGTAGAGTTTTTGATGAGCTCAGGTTAATAGAGGGTGTAAGATGGGAGGCCGGCCAGAAGAGCATTGGAATAGTCAAGTCTCGAGGTAACAAAGGCATGGATGAGCGTTTGAGCAGCAGATGAGCTGAGGCAGGGGCGGAGACGGGCGATGTTATGGAGGTGCAAGTAGGTGGTCTTGGTGATGGAGCAGATATGCGGTCGAAAGCTCATCTCAGGGTCAAATAGGACATCAAGGTTGCGAACAAGTCTGGTTCAGCCTCAGACAGTGGCCAGGGAGCAGGATGGAGTCAGTGAGGGAACGGAGTTTGTGGCAGGGACCAAAGACTATGGCTTCGGTCTTCCCAATATTTAGTTGAAGGAAATTTTTGCTCATCCAATACTGGATGTCGGATAAGCAGTGTGACAAATCAGAGACAGTGGAGAGGTCGGGAGTTGGTGGTGAAGTAGAGCTGGGTGTCGTCAGCGTACATGTGGAACCTGATGTCGTGTTTTCGGACGATGTCGCCAAGGGGCAGCATGTAGATTATATAGCAGATATACTGGTGGTGTTTTTCACAATTATACTCCACTTAGTAAAGCACACTTGAATGCTGTATTCCTAAGCAAGCTGTTTTCTGGCTCCATTACAAGGCAAATGTCTGCACAAGTGGCTTTGCTAACTTTATCAAGGATATGGCAGTGAGTTTAACACTGCAGCTGCTCATTTGTACTCCGAGCTCCTAAATTAAGGCTCACTGTCTATCAAGTACCGTAGACAAAAGAATGTTTAAATACCCTACATTCCATTCCATTGTTCTACGATGAATTCAGGCACAAAAACTTGATCTGGACAAGCTCTGCTTCTTAACAGGTGCAATGTGCACCTCAGAATGTTTCGGAAGCCAGTGTATCGAAAATGCAAACAGCTAATTTAGATACTGCTAAATTCAGAGCTTGCCAAGAAAGCTGTGCTTGCAAATGGTTTTAAAAGAGCCAGGCACAGGGTTGCCATCTATTCCTACAATTCCAGATGATGTAACAAGACCCTATGAGGAATCATATGCTAATCCACAAACTCCCAGAGGAGATGCTAATGTCAGTTTGTGTGTGCTGACAGGAATGTGATAAAGATTCTTGTTCAGCCTCCTTCGTGCTGCTCCACTTCATCAATGGCTGATGAACGACCATTCTCAGACAGAGAGAGAAATTTTTATTACATTAACTGTGTGAAAAAGAAACCACACACGCTATGTCTTTACCTACTGGCAAAACGGTTCTAATCTAGTTCTAACATTTCCATCATAAATGGTATCATATGTATTTTGGCCATGACTTCAGCAGTTAGAAAAGCTAAATATACCACTGCACTATTCACATGTGCCTTCTATTTTTTTTTGGTATGGTCTGACAGGACTCCCCACTCTGCAACAAAACTCTGCGGGCTTTTGCATCTGCCTTACCGGTATCAGACTACCTTGCCGAGATGGATGATGGTCTGAAGCATTAAGATAATCCCAAAAATTAATTCGATATTATATTCATTGCTAATGCTGCTCCAAAATCAAAAACTAACAAGAATTCTAAACAGTGCTATTGAAAAAAAAATACCATGGTAACGTAGGCACTGGTTAGGTACAGACGATATGAGTATCCCTCCATGGCCTCACCCCTCCCTATCTCTGCAATCTCCTCCAGCCCTACAAACCTCCGAGATCTCTGCGCTCCTCCAATTCTGGCCTTTTGCGCATCCCTGATTTTAATTGCACCACCATTGGCGGCCGTGCCTTCAGCTGCCTAGGCCCAGAGTTCTGGAATTCCTTCCCCAATCCTCTGCGCTCCTCTACCTCCTTTAAGACGCTCCTTAAAACCTACCTCACCTGTTCTTGTTGTTTGTTGTTGTGTCCTCAGTGTATGAGAGGATATGGTGGCCTCACACAGGCCTTGCTGTAGTCCAGCAAAAGCCCAGCTGGTTTCATTTTAGCGCCACCTGTGATGGTAGTTTTGTGCACTGGACACATTCACTGGGGGACTACCTAAAGCTAGAATATAGAAGAGACTTTTATTCCATCAATCAGGGCTAGATTAAAGCCCAGGTGCCAGATGTGGAAGGACTGTGTTCCAAATCACTGTGCTTGCTAGAACATTTTCACATTTGCTTGGTATTACAAATACATCACATTGTTTGGGATAGAGGGCTTATTTATATAACTGGTATGGCAGAGAGCTGGGGAATTCATAAGAGAATAGTCAATGTTTATTTAAGTCTGGTTTCAATGCTGCCTTTTACTCAATATTCCAATTGTGATTCCTTTCTTTTAGACATCACACACATGCCATGAACTGCCCCATTTACTTTAAATTTAATAGATTTTTTTTGTGTACCTTCCCTCCATCCCCTCAATGACAACTATTTCTAAATTTCTTCATCTTAATCCAGTGTTATCAAATATATTAGCCGCTAGTCACATGTGGCTAATTGGGAATCCAAATATGGCTAATTACATTATTGATCAGTATATAAAAAATGAGTAATAGACACGGTCGTTGGGCATGTAATCTCAATACTCATATTCACACTGCGTATACATATGAACTTTAACCTTTTTGTGGATTTATTGGTAAAATGGTTTGGCGAAAAGCAGTGTGCAAGTGTTTTTGATTGATTCTTGGGACGTGGGCATTGCTGGTACGGCCAGCATTTATTGCCCATCCCTAGTTGCCCTGAGAAGGTGGTGATATAACTTAGTGGCTTGCTGGGCCACATTAGTGGGCAATTAAGAGTCAACCATGTTGGTGTAGGACTGGAGTCACATATCGACCAGGCCGGGTAAGGACGTCAGGTTTCCTTCCCTAAAAGACATTTTAGCGAGGTACTGGAGGCTTGCTGGTACCTGCAGAATTGAACCCCACTATCAATCAGTGTCTTCGAGAGGAGGATCCTCCCTATCTCTGTAACCTCCTCCAGCCCGACAAAATCTCTGCACTCCTCCAATTCTGGCCCCTTCCTGCATGCCCTAATATCTCTTTACGTGGCTCAGTGTCAAATTTTGTCTGATTCTAGAACGATCCCCATGGATTGGAAATGTAACCCCCGCTATTCAAGAAAGGAGGGAGAGAGAAAATAGGGAACTATAGGCCAGTTAGCCTAACATCAGCAGTAGTGAAAATGCTAGAATCTATTATTAAGGACAAAGTAACAGGGCACTTAGAAAATCATATTATGATTAGGCAGAGTCAACACGGTTTTATGAAAGGGAAATCATGTTTGACAAATCTATTAGGGTTTTTTGAGGGTGTGATTAGCAGGGTAGATAAGGGGAACCAGTGGATGTAGTATGTTTGGATTTTCAAAAGGCATTCAATAAGGTGCCAAATAAGAAGTTGGCTCGTGGGATTGGGGTAATATATTAGCCTGGATTGAGGATTGGTTACCGGACAGAAAACAGGGAGTAGGAATAAACAGGTCATTTTTGGGCTGGCAGGTTGTAACCAGTGGAGTACTACAAGGATCGGTGCTTGGGCCTTGGCTATTTACAATCTATATTAATGACTTAGATGAAGGGACCAAGTGCAATGTATCCATGTTTGCTGACGATACAAAGCTAAGTGGGAAAGTAAGCAGTGAGGAGGACGCAAAGAGTCTGCAAAGAGATATCGACAGGTTAAGTGAGTGGGCATGAAGGTGGCAGATGGAGTATAATGTGGCGATATGTGAGGTTATTCACTTTGGTAGGAAGAATAAAAAAACAGAATATTTTTTGTATAGTATTTTTTGTATTCCCACAGAATAGTGAGAAACTATTAAATGTTGGTGTTCAGAGGGATTTCAATGTCCTTGTACACAAAACACAGAAAGTTAACATGCAGGTACAGCAAGCAATTAGAAAGGCAAATGGTATGTTGGCCTTTATTGCAAGGGGGTTGGAGTACAAAAATAAGGAAGTCTTGCTGCAATTGTACAGGGCTTTGGTGAGACCACACCTGGAGTACTGTGTGCAGTTTTGGTCTCCTTACCTGAGGAAGAATATACTTGCCTTAGAGGCGATGTAACAAAGGTTCACTAGATTGATTCCTGGGATGAGAGGGTTGTCCTATGAGGAAAGATTGAGTAGAATGGGCCTATACTCTCTGGAGTTTGGAAGAATGAGAGGTGATCTCATTGAAACATAGAAGATTCCAAGATGACTTGACAGGGTAGATACCGAGAGGGTGCTTCCCCTGGCTGGAGAGTTTTTTTTTTATATTCGTTCACGGGATGTGGGCGTCGCTGGCAAGGCCGGCATTTATTGCCCATCCCTAATTGCCCTCGAGAAGGTGGTGGTGAGCCGCCTTCTTGAACCGCTGCAGTCCGTGTGGTGACGGTTCTCCCACAGTGCTGTTAGGAAGGGAGTTCCAGGATTTTGACCCAGCGACAATGAAGGAACGGCGATATATTTCCAAGTCGGGATGGTGTGTGACTTGGAGGGGAACGTGCAGGTGGTGTTGTTCCCATGCGCCTGCTGCCCTTGTCCTTCTAGGTGGTAGAGGTCGTGGGTTTGGGAAGTGCTGTTGAAGAAGCCTTGGCGAGTTGCTGCAGTGCATCCTGTGGATGGTGCACACTGCAGCCACAGTGCGTCGGTGGTGAAGGGAGTGAATGTTTAGGGTGGTGGATGGGGTGCCAATCAAGCGGGCTGCTTTATCTTGGATGGTGTCGAGCTTCTTGAGTGTTGTTGGGGCTGCACTCATCCAGGCAAGTGGAGAGTATTCCATCACACTCCTGACTTGTGCTTTGTAGATGGTGGAAAGGCTTTGTGGAGTCAGGAGGTGAGTCACTCGCCACAGAATACCCAGCCTCTGACCTGCTCTCATAGCCACAGTATTTATATGGCTGGTCCAGTTAAGTTTCTGGTCAATTGTGACCCCCAGGATGTTGATGGTGGGGGATTCGGCGATGGTAATGCCGTTGAATGTCAAGGGGAGGTGGTTAGACTCTCTCTTGTTGGAGATGTTCATTGCCTGGCACTTATCTGGCGCGAATGTTACTTGCCACTTATCAGCCCAAGCCTGGATGTTGTCCAGGTCTTGCTGCATGCAGGCTCGGACTGCTTCATTATCTGAGGGGTTGCGAATGGAACTGAACACTGTGCAGTCATCAGCGAACATCCCCATTTCTGACCTTATGATGGAGGGAAGGTCATTGATGAAGCAGCTGAAGATGGTTGGGCCTTGGACACTGCCCTGAGGAACTCCTGCAGCAATGCCCTGGGGGTGAGATGATTGGCCTCCAACAACCACTACCATCGTCCTTTGTGCTAGGTATGACTCCAGCCACTGGAGAGTTTTCCCCCTGATTCCCATTGACTTGAATTTTACTAGGGCTCCTTGGTGCCATACTCGGTCAAATGCTGCCTTGATGTCAAGGGCAGTCACTCTCACCTCACCTCTGGAATTCAGCTCTTTTGTCCATGTTTGGACCAAGGCTGTAATGAGGTCTGGAGCCGAGTGGTCCTGGCAGAACCCAAACTGAGCATCGGTGAGCAGGTTATTGGTGAGCAAGTGCCGCTTGATAGCACTGTCGACGACACCTTCCATCACTTTGCTGATGATTGAGAGTAGACTGATGGGGCGGTAATTGGCCGGATTGGATTTGTCCTGCTTTTTGTGGACAGGACATACCTGGGCAATTTTCCACATTGTCGGGTGGATGCCAGTGTTGTAGCTGTACTGGAACAGCTTGGATAGAGGCGCAGCTAGTTCTGGAGCACAAGTCTTCAGCACTACAGCTGGGATGTTGTCAGGGCCCATAGCCTTTGCTGTATCCAGTGCACTCAGCCGTTTCTTGATATCACGTGGAGTGAATCGAATTGGCCGAAGACTGGCTTCCGTGATGGTGGGGATATCGGGAGGAGGCTGAGATGGATTATCCACTCGGCACTTCTGGCTGAAGATGGTAGCAAACGCTTCAGCCTTGTCTTTTGCACTCACGTGCTGGACTCCGCCATCATTGAGAATGGGGATGTTTGCAGAGCCTCCTCCTCCCGTTAGTTGTTTAATTGTCCACCACCATTCACGACTGGATGTGGCAGGACTGCAGAGCTTTGATCTGATCCGTTGGTTGTGGAATCGCTTAGCTCTGTCTATAGCATGTTGCTTCCGCTGTTTAGCATGCATGTAGTCCTGAGTTGTAGCTTCACCAGGTTGGCACCTCATTTTTAGGTACGCCTGGTGCTGCTCCTGGCATGCTCTTCTACACTCCTCATTGAACCAGGGTTGATCCCCTGGCTTGTTGGTAATGGTACAGTGAGGAATATGCCGGGCCATGAGGTTACAGATTGTGCTGGAATACAATTCTGCTGCTGCTGATGGCCCACAGCGCCTCATGGATGCCCAGTTTTGAGCTGCTAGATCTGTTCTGAATCTATCCCATTTAGCACGGTGGTAGTGCCACACAACACGTTGGATGGTGTCCTCAGTGCGAAGACGGGATTTCATCTCCACGAGGACTGTGCGGTGGTCACTCCTACCAATACTGTCATGGACACATGCATTTGCGACAGGTAGATTGGTGAGGACGAGGTCAAGTAAGTTTTTCCCTCGTGTTGGTTCGCTCACCACCTGCCGCAGGCCCAGTCTGGCAGCTATGTCCTTCAGGACTCGGCCAGCTCGGTCAGTAGTGGTGCTGCCGAGCCACTCTTGGTGATGGACATTGAAGTCCCCCACCCAGAGTACATTTTGTGCCCTTGCTACCCTCAGTGCTTCCTCCAAGTGGTGTTCAACATGGAGGAGGACTGATTCATCAGCTGAGGGAGGACGGTAGGTGGTAATCAGCAGGAGGTTTCCTTGCCCATGTTTGACCTGATGCCATGAGATTTAGCACTAGGGGACATAGTCTCAGGATAAGGGGTTGGACATTTAGGACTGAGGTGAAGAGGAATTTCTTCACTCAGAGGATTGTGAATATTTGGAACTCTGTACCCCAGAGGGCTGTGGATGCTCAGTCATTGAGTATACTCAAGACTGAGATAGACAGATTTTTGGACTCTAAGGGAATGAAGGGATATGGGGATCAGGCAGGAAAGTGGAGTTGAGGTCGAAGATCGGCCATGATCTTATTGAATGATGGAGCAGGCTCGAGAAGCCGTATGGCCTACTCTTGCTCCTATTTCTTATGTTCTTATAACACTCCTGTGAAGCGCCTCGGGATGTTTTATTACATTAAAGATGCTATATAAATGCAGGTTGTTGTTGTGAGAGTCGGCACTCTACCTCACTAGGATTGGGCTGCCCAGGTATATAATTCATCAGATTGAAACAAGACCCTTTATTCACCTATGACTTATGTATTTGCAGTGAATACTGTCATCATGAGTTAATTGTGTTTACACTGGGTCACGTGTACTGTTAAAGGTCACAAGCAGCTCCTTGCTCCTGCTTGTACAGAGCACAGTGTACCAGGAGGTGGTTCAGCTTCAATTACTTTTTAACCTGCAATAACGCTTCAAAAGTTAATGGAATCTTGACTGCAAACTTTTATATGACCATAACTCAGCCTGGCTATTTGCGATCTTGCTATTTAGCCATTTTTCAACTTGGATAAATAAATACAATGTAGTCTAGCTATACATTACCCAGTCTCTGCTCTCCTGTATACCACAGGCTCAGTTGTAACTGGGCATTTTATTTACTCTCCAAATACAGATGCCATAAATACTGGCAACTGCCTCTACATAGTTGAATCATTTGCTAAAATAATAATCTGACATGAAGTTGCATTACCTGATCAACTGATTCAATCTGATAATTCATTGATTTGGATGCTAGTATCTGGACTATTAATATTTCTTAGCCAAACAAATGCACTGTACATCATTCCATTGATGTCAATCCAGGCATTTAGAGCACTGTGGCTCATCATACTGCATTATAATGGAAGACTATTTGTGGCACCTCCAGTTTTCTCCTCTCCTGACACTTAATGGGGCACCAGCACCCTTCCCCTAGTATGTCACCCAAGTGACCTTCCTTCACATGAAAGTCTGGACGAGTGTTAACAGGAGATTTGACCATGGACAACATCACATGGAAGCTCAATTCCGTCCTCAACTGTGGCCTGCACAAATACAGTTCCAGCAGGAATCAGTGGACAGTCATTGGCAGTGAAAGTCCTTTCTGATTTCATCCTCTCCTCGCACATGAGCTCTAAAGCCAATTATAGTGCTCCTACTGCTGCTCTGATTGAGATTAGCAAACTCAGCACAGACTCGAGGTCAAACCTGGACTTGTAGGAGAACATAGGCTAGCAGATGAGCATATAGGTGGCAGATGCAGTTCAATGTTGAAAAATATGAAGTAATACATTTTAGAAGTAAGACTATAGAAAGGAAAAACATCTCAAATGGTAAGATTTAAATAGAGTAGAGGAAGAAAAAAACAGGTCCTTGAAGGTAGCAGCCCATGTACGTAAGTCTACAAAAAAGATAACAAAATCCTTGGTTTTCTACCTACTGCACAGAATATAAATGTAAGAAGGTAATGTTGAACTTGTACAAGACTTTATTTAGGCAGCAATTGGAGTGTAGTGTACAGTTTTGAGCACTCCAATATATGAATGATATACAAGCAATGGAAATGAGGGATTATAGTTATTAAGAGAGACTCAAGAAGTTAGGGCTTTTTCTGCTAAAGCTTAATAAGCTATGGGATAATCTATGACATGGGGAAACTTTTTTTTAAACACAGCGAGTTGTTATGATCTGGAAAGTATTGCCTAAAAGGGTGGTGGAAGCAGATTCAATAGTAACTTTCAAAAGGGAACTGGATAAATACTTGAAGGGGAAAAATTTACAGGGCTATGGGGAAAGAGCGGGAGAATGGGACTAAAAGGATAGCTCTCTCGAAGAGCCGGCACAGGCACAATGGCCCAAATGACCTCCTCCTGTGCTGTACCTACTATGATACTAATAAAGGTTTTTATTACGAAGAATGTTTATAAAGTGATTATAATATGGTTGATTCCATTGGTCAGCAGGACAATAATCAGAGGGCACAAATTTAAGAATCACAAAAAGAATTAAAAGGGAAGTTAGAAACAAAAACAGTTTACAACTTCATGTAGGCATTTTCTTCTAAGGTTGTCTTCCCTTCTCCACAAACTGAGATGAATTGTAAGAAACCTGTCTTCTCATAGGCCTCTACCTATGTCATGTCATTCTCACTGCATTTCTATGATAGCACGACTGAGATAAGGAAGCCACCAAGTGAGGAATCATGGGCATAATTGCATGTCCTGCTCACAATGCCACAGCATGTTACAAAATCATGCCATCCCCAAGTGTCATTTCTAATATTCCATACTGCACAGTTTATTTCCCACCAATCTACAAGTAGAAACTGACTATTGTTCAAGTACCAGGCACATTAAACTAAATACTTTCAACTCCTATGTTGTCGTTCACTTTTGTTCTCCTATCGGCTCATTTGGTTGAGCCATTGAATAGTTGATCCAGGAACATATCAGGTCCAGTACCTGGTCTGTGCTGAAATTGCTATGAATGTAAATGCAATTTCTTTCTTTCTTGCTGGCCTCAGTCTGGGCAGCAGTTGGGGCATTATGACATATCCTAATGCCCCGAGGTTAGGGAGGGAAAAACTTTAAGGATTCTTGCTTCTGGTTACTATCCAGTGAACATGTGTGGATGTTAGGTGAGGATACAAGAGGGTTCCTGCTCCTGTTCACCATCCAGTGAACAAGTCTAGTTAAATCGCCTATTGGTGCGCACTGTCTCAGGCCATGTGAAGAATGGGTGAGGCAATGGAGTAGGGTGTCTGGCAATGAATCAATGCCTCCGGGGAGGGGGCGGAAGTTGACAGGGCAACAGGGAAGGGGGAAACTCCTTATTACCTTTTAACTTGACCCATCACTCCTACTCAGGTGCCTATGGCCCAGTGCAAAGAAAACTGAAGAAACATTCTTTTTCCAAGAACACCATGGATTAAATTAATTATAATAAATGTTTCTGCTGTTCCAAACAGTGGAAGGATAGGGTTCATATCCACAATTCACTACATGGTGAGTTCCCACACTTGCTGTCAAAGGAAGATACCACTGGAGGTTACTCATTGCCAGGTCTCTGCCAACACCACTTCAGGCAAGTGCGAAGCAATGGAATGATTTCTTCCCCTCCCAATGAGGAAACATGTAACTCACCACATGGGGATCTGTACGTGCAAAAACAACAAAAAAAATCATACTACTCTCATTCCTCCTTTGAATTTCAAGGTCCACAATAATATAAATATTACATGTTTGGACTTCAGCTCAACAGACCCTGGAGGAAGAAGCATCAGAATCAGTCTCAGCACTGTTGTAAAATGACCACAATTAAATACTAAAAAAAATGCAAAACATTCAAGCTGAGAAGTTTTATTTGGGGTCATTTGAGGCTTCCAGTAATTTTCCCAGTATTTTCACTCTTGAAACATCCACTGGGTTAGTAGCAAGTTGACCTCAGCATCAGCTAATGCTGGATCTACATACAACCTGTCGGAGTCAGTGAAGCAGGCATGTTAACTGCTATGCTCCTATGTCATTAAAAGTAATTATGTTTTAATTAATCTGTTGCATTGGGTATTTACCAGATGGTGAAAGAGGTTGGCATTCACATAGAGAAAGGTGATATCAATTGCTGCATTAAGACATGGGAATCAGATGGTTATTTACCGGAAAACATTAGTTGCTGATGTTTCCCTTGACAGCCTGTTGGGAATAGCCTATTCTCATTTTACAATCTACAGTGGAATAGCTCCAAAACCCAAACAAGCATCTTTTAAAAAAAAAAGGTTGAAGTGATACGCTTTTTTGTTTTTACAAATGAGGCATTTATCGCATCCCCAGGCAAGAAGCTCGCTAGGTGATTGTGACCTCTGCTAACGTTACACTGTAACTGGTCACGAGGAGATGCACTACTGTATCGCAACGTGATTCCTCTTCCTCCTAATAGATAAGTGCCTGGCCTTGGCATGCATCTCTCAACAGCACATCGAAAAATAGGAACTGGGGCGGGGGGGGGGGGGGAGGGGGATGGTGGAAAACTGCTGGTTAGAAGATACATTGCCCCAATTCATGGTGCAGCAGGTTGAACTACAGGGCTACCATGCAATCCAGATAAAAACTCAAGATGTTGTTCGATTCATGTAATTGGGTAATATTGTAAAATAGTAATGGAAAAACTAAACATGTTGTTCAGCTTTGATTTTTTGGGGGAAAACAAAAGCCACCCGCAAATGACTGAAGAACATAATAAAAATCAAGGCTCACATATCAACTTGCACTAACGTTGATTATACCAGGAGTTGGTAATGTAGCAAGAATTGACTTGGCGAACAAGATGACATCTTGTATGAACATTCTTTCCATCTGTTTCTTTCCTTCAAAATTGTTCTTAAGCTTCAGTCAGTCTCCAAGATATCAAAAGTTTTTGAAGTAGTGTATTGAGCCAGATTTGAGCCACAAAGAAAATCATTTCTGTGACCTTCACTTTTGACCACTGACCCATTAAAACTTAATCTACTTCCAGTGATCACTGCAATACCATGTTCGTTAAAATCTATCACCAAGATTTAAGTGCTAAGGTACCAATGTTTTGGACTTGTGTAGATTGCAGACAAAATTGGAGTTTAAAATCCCTTCTGCCACCTTGACATTTGACCCATGACCCTCAGAAGTCATTAAGGGAAACCACAATAACATAGTATTGCTGTTATATGTTACACTGAAATCCATCACACGATTATGACATTCTCTAATCTTCATCTCTTAATCAAATTGAAGTGAAGCAACATAGTGAGCTTTCAGGGTCTATAGCAGTTATATGAATGGAATGGTTACTTCATGTATTTGGCATTCAATGTAAACTTAAGCACACAGTATTGAAATTATTAGCAACGATACTCTGACAAAAAAAATACTAAACTGAATTGGGGATTTGTACTGCTTTTAAAAACATGTCCTTCAACGTAAGAGCAATAATAATGACAACAAGTTTAAGACAGGACCGAGTATATGGCTTTTTTTTAAAAAACAACATTTCCAATTAGACATATAAAAGACCTGATCAAAGGAGTTGTTAAAGCTTTAAGTGAACTCTACTGAACTAGGAAGCAAAGGAAAATCTGATTGAGGAGCATGAAAATCATCCCAGGTTATCTGATGATATCAAAACTTTGAAAGTAAAATGAGGAAAAGTGAAGGACTTGAAATAATTCTAAAGCCTGTTGACATTTTGAGTAAATGGCCAACCATCCTCTAGAAGGTTTGGGCTTTTCATGTCTGATAAAGTATAAGCTTGACTGAGCAAAGTTTTCTGGGTAAAATTCAACACGCTCCCTCAGTTATTAACAGTTACTTCAGACATATAGCTAAATAATAAATGCTATGCATGACTGGGCGGAACAGGCAGGGGACTGATAACCTCCACTGCCTGACAAGTAAAACAATCCAATCTTTTGTCTTCACTGCATCTAGAGTACAAAAGTACAAAGAAACAAACTGCGCACTTCTCTCCATTTGTGGACGTGTTCAATTGACCACAGTTCACAGCTGAACTGTCTGACCTAGCTGCTGCTGCCTTTGTTTTTTGTTCATCAGGTACATGAGTCAAATTCTTGTGACAAAGTAAATCAGTCCCGCCAGTGCGAGCAGAATTACCGCTCAAAGTTTTACATAACAGAGAACAATTGCACCTCACAGGGCTTTTGGCAAGTGACCAATCACCGTTCAGCTGTACAGCTAGGCCCCAACAGCTGCTGCTAAAAATGAACTTTGTGACTGGGCAGAAAATCTGGAAACCAGCCACACAACAAACACATGACAAAACAAAAAAACTAAAGCAGCAACAGCATAGCAAACCAGTTAGACTGGCCAGCATGTACCGCTTTACAACATAACCATCAACATTTCTCAGCTTTATTTCCTGAAATATAGTCTGTCCTTTTTAAATTTGAAATTAAGAACCTAATTGTAGAAGACACACTAATCTTAGACAGTTAAGTGCTTTCTCTGATGCCGGGTTCGGAGACCCAAGTTACAACTGCTGACACCACACTGCTCAAAGACATATCGGCTCCACTCTGCTCACTGGCTTCTGAATGAGGTTACATTTTTACATTTGGTGCTCTTTTAAACTTGGTTTTGCGCAGGCTGCAGTTCTAGTTTGCATTGAAGCAAAATTAGTGATATAAATTGCCTATAACTCAAGGCAGTATTGTGCTTTAAAACATTTGAGGCCATTACACAGTCAAACAATCTGCAGACACAGAATGTCTTATCAGTGGCAAACATAATTAATAAAATGATAATCATGTTGATCTAGTTGCTTGCTCCATTTTCTATGAAATTGAAGATACCTTCAAATATTTTCAATTTATTGCTGAAGAAGAGTGACTAAAAGGTACAGCCCCACTCAGTACTTAAGAACAAAAGGACAATGTTCCACATATGGCACTCAATTAAAAGAAAGCAAAAGAAAACTATGGGAAAATGTTTAGATTATGAACTATTAAAACCTGGGAAAAGGGGGTAGTGTCTTTAACCGAGCAGTTGAAAATACAAGGGACACAATGGGAAGAGAATTTAGGACATTGCAAAATAGGCCTTCAAAGTTTAGCACATAAAAGAATGTCAGTGGTACTTTAAAAAAAATTGTTTCAGTTTTCTTCAAAGTATTCATTAACCAAGGTCCTTAGTCATCTTATGAGCTTGCTGCAAAACCCACACGAATCTTTAAAACAATCACAGCAGGAGAGAGCACTAAAACTACCTGCTTTCCCGCGCTAACAAAATGACCCACTTTAACCTCTGTCTCTCTGTCAACACACACTGCCTGCCAAGAAATGGCACAATATTATTAAACAGAAATGACAGTTTCAGTGGCTTAGCAACAAACAAAACAGAATGTCTCAAACGATACTGAAAAAAGTTCTACTAAGCACTTCGGAGGAGTGAATAATTTTCGCAACGCACTCTATTATTATTGCCATTTCAACATAAAAGTACCCCTGTTTGTGTCAGCCCACAGAGATGACAAACTGTTGCATAAACAAGGATCAAATGAATAAAAGCTGGTACCCAAAGAGTTAAAAGACATGTCCTGACAAGATGGAATTGAAAATTTGTGGTAAGACATGGACTAGTACAACGAAATCAAAAAAAAAACAGCCCTCCACATCCCCATAGGCTACCATTCAGGAACATAGCCAACAGGAGAACCCCACCTGTCCTATTTCCCTTCCAGTATGCAGCACAGGGACAGGCTTACTGCTCCAAAGACCCTTGTCTGACCCTGGATTAGCAGATGCTGGTGGTGCCAGCCATCTGAGGATATGCCACCCCGACATATTTTATTCAATTTTTAAAAAAATCACACTCCTGTAGGTATGGCTCACAACTTTTAACTTCTCTGTGAAAACAAAGAAAAACATCTAAATTATGCAGGACCAGTTCCTCCAACTTGAGCGGAAGTATAGAGTGTATAAAACTGTTCTACAGACATGTTTTGATCTTATAAAATAAAACCATGTGGCCCAAATGCTCAATGAGTTTACAGTGAATATCTGAGTCATGCAGACTAGGAAATCGCTAAGTGCTCAGTTAGTAGAACATATGAACAAGAGTAGGCCATTTAGCCCCTTGAGCCTGTTCCGCCATTGAATGAGATCATGGCTGATCTGTGACCGAACTCCAGAAACCCACCTTGGCCCCAGATCCCTTAATAACTTTGGTTAACAAAAATCTATCAATCTCAGATTTAAAATTAACAACTAAGCTAGCATCAACTGCCGTTTGTGGAAGAGAGTTCCAAACTTCTACCATCCTTTCCGTGCAGAAGTATTTCCTAACTTCACTCCTGAAAGACCTCTCTCTAATTTTTAGGCTATGTCCCCTAGTCCGAGACTCCCCAACCAGCGGAAATAGTTTCTCCCTATCGAACCTATCAGTTCCCCTTAACTTGAAAACTTCGATCAAATCACCCCTTAATCTTCTAATTTCCAGGGAATACAACCCTAGCTTGAGTAATCTCTCCTCGTAATTTAACCCTTGGAGTCCATGTATCATTCTAGTAAATCAACGCTGCACTCCATCCAAGGCCTATATATCCTTCCTAAAGTGCGGTGCCCAGAGCTGGACACAATACTCCAGGTGTGGTCTAATCAGGGCAGCAGGGGAAAAAAAAGTTATCTTTTTAATACAACTGGACATACTCTCTCTCGCTCTGCCTTTCGGGTCTCTTTCTCTCTCTGGCTTGGTAATCTGACCCATTGTGTATTCAGTACTGTTTTCCGTGGCTAACCTGTCTGAACACCAACGACACCTTTGATTGGTGTGATCGTGTCCCAGCCTAATATAAGATATGCGATTTGAGAACCTTTCACTCACTCACCTGACGAAGGAGATAATCTCCGAAAGCTTGTGATTTTAAAATAAAACTGTTGGACTGTAACCTGGTGTTGTAAGATTCCTTACATTTGTCCACCCCAGTCCATTACCGGCATCTCCACATCATGCCTATCTTTGTGTCATCGGCAAACTTGGATATGTGGCTCTCTATCCCGTCATCTAAGTTGTTAATAAATAGTGGACAGCTGAGGCCCCAACACAGATCCCTGTAGGACACCACTAGTCACATCCTGCCAATTGAGTACCAGCCCATTATCCCTACCCTCTGTCTCCTGCCGCTCAGCCAATTTCCTAACCAGGTCAATAATTTGCCCTCAATTCCATGAGCTTCAACTTTAGATTACAGTCTCTTATGTGGGACTTTATCGAATGCTTTCTGGAAGTCCATATAAATAACATCCATAGACATTCCCCTGTCCACTACTTTAGTCACCTCTTCAAAAAATTCAATCAGGTTCGTCAGGCATGACCTACCCTTTACAAATCCATGCTGGCTCTCTCTGATCAGCTGAAAATTTTCAAGGTGTTCAGACACTCTATCCTTAATTACGGACTCTAGTAATTTCCTGACAACAGATGTTAGGCTAACTGGTCTATAATTCCCTTGTTTCCCTCTCGCACCTTTCTTAAATAGCGGAGTGACATGTGCAATTTTCCAATCCAAAGAAACGGTTCCTGAATCAAGAGAACTTTGGAAGATTATAGTTAAAACATCTGCAATGTTCTCACCTACTTCCTTTAAAACCCTGGGATGGAAATTATCTGGTCCTGGGGATTTATCACTCTTCAGTGCCATTATTTTCTTCATTACTGTTAATTTGCTTACTCTCGTGAGTCCCCGTCCCTGATTCAAAATTAGTTTCCTTGGTGTGTCTAGCATGCTATCCTCTTCCTCTACTATAAATACTGATGCAAAGTAATTATTTAACATGTCCACCATTTCCTTATTTTCATTTACAATATCACCATTATCAGTTTTTAAGGGCCCAACGACACATATACCTACTGTAAAGTCACCCACTGGGTGGCATTACGTGTCACCTTTCACGAAGCACATGAAAGGGCTCTATCACAAAAGCCAGTCAAGAATGTGCAAGACGTTGCAGTAGTGGAAAGAATGATAACATTTAATGTGACTTTAACAAAAAACAAATATAAATGAAAAACATGACAGTCTGTCAGACACACTCGTGCATACCTTTCGTGATCACAATTCCTTAGTTTTTCTCTTCCTACTACTTCTACATGATGCATCCCCTGCGGCTCCAGCAGAGGCAGTGGCAGGTTGCTCATGTCCATGGCCGGACTGCTTAGATGCTTTCGGCCTTCGCCCTCTGGGTTTTGGAGGGCCCCTCCAAAGACTGCTCCACCTGCACCTGTGCAGGGGCAGACACGGCCACCTGGAGAGGAGGCAGCATTACGGGTACTGGTTGAGAGGGGGCCAACGGGTGAGACGTGGGAGAGCTTTGATTGGTGTCCCCACTTCCATGTCCCCTTCCGCCATCATCCCTCTCCTGGACCAGGCCCACACCACTCCTACTACTCTGCTGGAGAACAGTTTGGAGGACATGTATAATGCCTTGGAATCCCAGTTGTAAAGTTTCTGTCTGCCTGTTTAAGGCGGAAGAATGTCGGTCACCATGAGTCCGAACGGCCGTTGTCAGGGCCTGAATGCACTCATTTGTGAACCGTGCTTGAAGCTCAAGGTTAGCCTTCTCTCCATCGCAGACATTCCTGCACTTACCTGCGACACTATCTCAGACAGTTCCTCACGTCCCTGTGACACTATCTCAGAGATTCCCTCACATACCTGTGCCACCATTCCACTAATGCAGGAGTTGGACTCCTCCATCCTCTGCGTTGTTGTGGAGAGTGTCCGTGGCACTTGTTCCAGTACCTCTCAAATGTGCTGCTGTCCCTCGATCGTTCTCCTTTTAAAGGATGGCCCCCTGGGTTCAGCATCTGCATCCAGCTGAGCAGAGCCTGAAGAGGAGGGCACCCATTGACGCGGACTCTCCACAGCTGCCCCTGCCACCAGTGTCGTGCTCACTCAGCAAGTGCCAACCCAACTAACTGACTACCAGGACCCACCGAGGTGTGAGTATCTGCACTGGTGGATGGCTCACTAAAACGTGATGGTGCGCCCTCAGAGTCTGGAAGCTCCTCTGAGGAATCGCCCACTCCCGTCACTGCGGTAGTTGAAGGGCCTGTAAGAGAACAGAAGGCAATATTAAGCATCATCACAGATGTGTCATGTTGCGATGAGCATACTGAGGTGTTCAACACGCCAAGTGCTGTTAACATCAATTCATGTTGTGTGCGATGAATGTTACTTACGACGGACAGGCACTCCTCCTCCGCCTCTGTGAGGACCACTATTTGTTGTGGCCCCCCTCCAATCCTCACCCTCTTGCGTGCATTTTGCGCTCTCTTCTCCTAGAAGGGGAGAAAGTACAGACGTGTGAGTGAGTGAGGGTGAAGTGGTCAGTCGATGAATGCATTGCTTTGGGTGAGGCTGATCGAGGAAGAGGTGCATCAGAGGGTGAGTATCAGATAGAGACATCACACTGGATCAGGATTGGGGTGAGTGGTAGTGGTGGGGTGACTAATGGGGAGGTGAGGAAGTGCTCAGGAAGTACAGGTAAGTTGAGGATGAGTCTTAAGTGGGTGTGAGGGGTGATGTGAATGAGTAGTCTTGGCAGTGCAAAATGAGTTGGGGGGTAGGGGGGGTGATGTGCAACACGGAGAATGCAGGAGAATCAGTAAGTGTACTCACTTTTGCTGACCTAGTTAGGTCATTGAAACGCTTCTTGCAATGAACCCAAGTGCGGGATATGTTGCTCCTGCTTGAGACCTCCTCTGCCACCTCAAGCCAGGCCTTCTTGGTGGCAGAGGCGGGGCACTTCCTCCTATCGGTGGGATAAAATAGTTCCCTCTTCCTCACCCCGGCCAGCAGCACCCGAAGTGAGGCATCGCTGAATCTTGGAGCAGCCCTGCCCCTGTGCTGCTCCATTGCGTCATCTTGCTCCAGAAAAATCCATTGCAGCAATGGCCCTTTAAATCTAGATGCTGCAGCTGACAGCCTGTCATGTGGGTGCGCAGCTTTCGGACGGCAAACCCGGAAACAAGGTTAATGGCCACCAATTAAGTCGCTATCGCGTGGGGAACGGCAAGTTTTTATTATTCGCGGCTGCCGCGCGCCCGTTGACCGCCCCCCCACCTTATTAAAATCGTGCCCTATGTCTCAGTAATGGCTACCATGTTGTACCCTCTATGTTGAATTTGCGCTGACAGTTCATTCAATTTGTTCCTTATGCTCCGTGCAAATTGAATGAATTGCAGGTGCAAATTCTACCTAGAGGGTATGACATGGTAGCCATTACTGAGACATGGCTGCAAGACGGTCAGGACTGGGAACTGAATATACCAGGTTACAGATCCCAGGGGATGGAGCTACAATTTGGCCTCAGTGCCCCTGGGTTAGAGATGGCAAAATCAGTCAGGGTTCCAGCTCCTGATTGCTGCTCAATGACACAGCTGGAAGTGTGGATGCAGACATTAGGTGAGAACAGAATCAGGCTTAGTTATGGAGCGTTTATGGTCAAAAGGCCCCTCAACACATTTTGCCAGTTGGTTGAGGAATTGCACAATGCTTGGCACATGTGGAACTGTACCCTAGCAAAGTGTCAAAGCCTTCAGGAGAAGCCACGTGTACAATGGTACTGAAAACCAAAAAAGCAAGCAGCAGTAATACAGAGACCACAAACACATTTGGAAAATCATTACAAATGCAACTTTACAGCATAGCCTAAAACAAAAAAGCAAAATACCGCTGGAAATCTGAAATATAAACAGAAAACGCTGGGAACGGTCACCGACCTGAAACATTAACCCTACCTTCCTCTCGACCTAGCTGCCTGACTGGCTGAGTGTTTCCAGCATTTTCTGTTTTTTTAAAAACGGTACAGCCTAATGGGTTATCAGCCATGAGTTGCCACACCGCACATTCTTAATGTCAGCAGGTGAGATGGGGTGTGGAAGATGAAGTCAGAAGATAAACAATCTGCAGTCCTCTTCTGCTTTTTCCGAGTGCGACTTAGAGCAGCACTGTCAAAGGAATGAAACCACATCATTCAATACCCTCAGTGAATGATGTGGTGGATCCTGAGATGGCGAGAGGAATTAACTGATCAAAAGAAGGACAGGACAAGTGAAAAATGACCCCAAGAGGGAACAGTTATAGAAAACAGCTACAGAATGCAAACAGGTCCCAGTGGAGTTATTCTCACCAAATGGAAAAAACTTCTCCCTCTGGTGGAAAAATTGCAATGGCAATAGCTGGGTTTCACCAGAACTATCAACAAACTATTTGAGCTACTTTAAAAGAATTTTTAAAATTCATTCATGGGATGTCGGCGTCGCTGGGAAGGCCAGCATTTATTGCCCATCCCTAATTGCCCTCGAGAAGGTGGTGGTGAGCCGCCTTCTTGAACCGCTGCAGTCCGTGTGGTGAAGGTTCTCCCACAGTGCTGTTAGGTAGGGAGTTCCAGGATTTTGACCCAGCGACGATGAAGGAATGACAATATATTTCCAAGTCAGGATGGTGTGTGACTTGGAGGGGAATGTGCAAGTGGTGGTGTTCCCATGCACCTGCTGCCCTTGACCTTCTAGGTGGTAGATGTTGCCAGTTTGGGAGGTGCTGTCGAAGAAGCGTTGGCGAGTTGCTGCAGTGCATCATATAGATGGTACACACTGCAGCCACGGTGCACTGGTGGTGGAGGGAGTGAATGTTTAGGGTGGTGGATGGGGTGCCAATCAAGTGCTGGATGGTGCTTTGTCCTGGATGGTGTTGAGCTTCTTGAGTGTTGTTGGAGCTGCACTCATCCAGGCAAGTGCAGAGTGTTCCATCACACTCCTGACTTGTGCCTTGTAGATGGTGGAAAGGCTTTGGGGAGCCAAGAGGTGAGTCACTCGCTGCAGAATACCCAGCCTCTGAGCTGCTCTTGTAGCCACAGTATTTATGTGGCTGGTCCAGTTAAGTTTCTGGTCAATGGCTGAGGTATGCCCTGTCCACAAAAAGCAGGACAAATCCAATCCGGCCAATTACCGCCCCATCAGTCTACTCTCAATCGTCAGCAAAGTGATGGAAGGTGTCGTCGACAGTGCTATCAAGTGGCACTTACTCACCAATAACCTGCTCAGTTTGGGTTCCGCCAGAACCACTCAGCTCCAGACCTCATTACAGCCTTGGTCCAAACATGGACAAAAGAGCTGAATTCGAGAGGTGAGGTGAGAGTGACTGCCCTTGACATCAAGGCAGCATTTGACTGAGTGTGGCCCTAAGGAGCCCTAGTAAAATTGAAGTCAATGGGAATCAGGGGGAAAACTCTCCAGTGGCTGGAGTCATACCTAGCACAAAGGAAGATGGTAGTGGTTGTTGGAGGCCAATCATCTCAGCCCCAGGACATTGCTGCAGGAGTTCCTCAGGGCAGTGTCCTAGGCCCAACCATCTTCAGCTGCTTCATCAATGACCTTCCCTCCATCATAAGGTCAGAAATGGGGATGTTCGCTGATGACTGCACAGTGTTCGGTTCCATTCGCAACCCCTCAAATAATGAAGCAGTCTGAGTCCGCATGCAGCAAGACCTGGACAACATCCAGGCTTGGGCTCATAAGTGGCAAGTAACATTCGCGCCAGACAAGTGCCAGGCAATGACCATCTCCAACAAGAGAGAGTCTAACCACCCCCCCTTGACATTCAACGGCATTACCATCGCCGAATCCCCCACCATCAACATCCTGGGGATCACCATTGACCAGAAACTTAACTGGACCAGCCATATAAATACTGTGGCTACAAGAGCAGCTCAGAGGCTGGGTATTCTGCGGCGAGTGACTCACCTCCTGACTCCCCAAAGCCTTTCCACCATCTACAAGGCACAAGTCAGGAGTGTGATGGAATACTCTCCACTTGCTTGGATGAGTGCAGCTCCAACAACATTCAAGAAGCTCAACACCATCCAGGACAAAGCAGCCCGCTTGATTGGCACCCCATCCACCAACCTAAACATTCACTCCCTTCACCACCGGCGCACAGTGGCTGCAGTGTGTACCATCCACAGGATGCACTGCAGCAACTCGCCAAGGCCTCTTCGACAGCACCTCCCAAACCCGCGACATCTACCATCTAGAAGGACAAGAGCAGTAGGCACATGGGAACAACACCACCTGCACGTTCCCTTCCAAGTCACACACCATCCCGACCTGGAAATATATCGATGTTCGTTTATCATCGCTGGGTCAAAATCCTGGAACTCCCTTCCTAACAGCACTATGGGAGAACCTTCACCACACGGACTGCAGCAGTTCAAGAAGGCGGCTGACCACCACCTTCTCAAGGGCAATTAGGGATGGGCAATAAATGCCGGCCTCGCCAGTGACGCCCACATCCCATGAATGAATTAAAAAAAAGGTGACCCCTCGGATGTTGATGGTGGGGGATTCGGCGATGGTGATGCTATTGAATGTCATGGGGAGGTGCTTAGATTCTCTCTTGTTGGAGATGGTCATTGCCTTGCACAAATGTTACTTGCCACTTTTCAGCCCAATCCTGGATGTTGTCCAGGTCTTGCTGTATGTGGGCATGGACTGCTTCATTATTTGAGGGGTTGCGAATGGAACTGAACACTGTACAGTTATCAGCTAACATCTCCAATTCTGACCTTATGACGGAGGGAATGTCATTGATGATTGGCCTCCAACAACCACTACCATCTTCCTTTGAGCTAGGTATGACTCCGGCCAAATTGAGGCATAATATTCCATTCGGGTGCTTTAGAAGCATTCTCTGTGGCGAAAAAGGTAAACCTCAGACCCATTACTGGCATGTATACACATTGTTATGCTTGTAATCATTTTCTCTCATACACATACAGTCTCAATTCATTTCATCTTTCATATTGACTAGTCTGTCAACCACAGGGATACAGAAACACGTTTTTATTCTAGATTAAAAAGCGAATAGAAAGAAAAATAATTTCAACATTGAATAAGATACTTTTCAATGAACCATATATAATGTAACATGTGGTATAATCATATAGAATCCTTCTCAGATGAATGAGTATCACTAACTTCTTTCAGCTGACTGAAAGACTATTATCTTATTTCTGTAATAGTATATCTTATTAAAAATCTTACATATGCAAGCACTTCCTGTCTAGAAAATCCCTAGGTGCTGTTTATGTCACACTTTTTGTATCAGCTTTATCCATCACGTTGCTACGTGCGCATTCATAATGGTAACACCCTATGTAAACTTTTAATAATTACAAGTCTTCAGTATGACACACAATTCCTGTATCACTTACTTTCTCTAATACTTTAATGCTTCAATTTGTTATTTTTAATCCAGTTTCTTACTCTTATCTGTCACTGACATTCTTTTCACATGACTCACTCTTATCTTGAATATTCCCCGCTCCTGAGTGGCATCTTTCAACTGTGGGTGGCCCTGTTTTTAACACCTCCTTCTGCCTGGGGCTTTTGAAAATTGAGCTTCTTGTGTAACTAATTGACCCGCCCCCACCTCAAGAGCCCGTGGCCATACCCTGCACCCAAACCACTGCCAGTCTCTGCTCCCAATCCCATTTCTTTGTTCTGGACCTGTCCCAAGTCCTAAGTCAACATTAAAAATGCCAAATGCCCAGCTTTGACCTGGGAAACCAGCTTCATAAATAATTAAAACTTCCATTACATCGTGGTGGAGGAAATATCAAGGTCGACAACATCTGTTCTCTTGCACTCCCGACTGACCCTCCCCCACCACTCCCGCCAAAAAATGTCAGACCTCAGGTCCCCCACCAACACTACCAGATCCCAGTTCCTCCCCCCAACCCAATGATACCAGATGTTATCATGCCCTCAATGGTGTCAGATGCTAAGAAACCAAACCCAATCCTTCCAGACCATGTGTCTCTTTTCCCAAGTACTCATGTAGCTCAGAAGCATTACCCCGGTTTGTAGATCCCAGCACCTTCCCCTACCAATAACTGCAGACCCAGGACTCCTTCCCAGTAGTCTCATACTCAGGAATCACCTTTCCAATGCACTCAGACGTAACAACTGTACACTGTTCCCAAACCCAATTCTCTTCCCATTACTCACAGGTCTCTCTGTCCCCACCCAATAATACTATTTCCACAGCACACTGTCTAATGTTTGAAATACACAGGAATCCCCAATCCCAGTGATGCCAGATGCCAGGAACCCCGTCTTAGCGCTCTCAGATCCCATGAATCTCCTCTCTGGGGGAGTACTCTTGGAGACCCTACCAGTGTTCCCACACTCAGAGCTCCCTTCCAGTGGTGCCAGGCCAAAGATCCCCAAAAGAATCCTCAGTAATCCAAACCCCACATCTGACCCACTAGTGCTAACGAAACCCAAGTTCCCCATCACAATAATGCCATACCCCAGAATCACCCTAACGTTGCCAAAACCCCACACTCCCTATGCACGTTCCTAAACTGCTTGAACCCGCCCTCCTCACTAATCCTAAATTCTAGATGTCCTATCTCCTATATCACATGAAGCACCATCAAGGCTTGGTCTCCTCTGCCAAAACCGCTCAATACTCCAGGACCATCCTGGAATGCAAAAATAACCCCAGGCTTCTTTTTTCCGCTACAAACTGCTTTCTTAAACTCCTCTCCCCTGACACCTTCACCTGCACCTCCAACAGTAAGTGCGAGGAGCTCATCAACTTAGTCACTAAGATTGAGACCATCCATTCAGCTACCTCTGTCGCATCCCGCTCTTCCCTTGGCCACCAAGCCAAACTTCCCCCAAGGTTTCCCCCTGCCCTAGCTCTGAACCTGCATCTTTCTCTAGCTTCTCTTCTATCTCTCTTCATGTCCTCTCCAAGCTCAACTTGTTCATCAGACCCACCTCCTACTCTCTCGACGCAATTCCCACTAAACTGCTGATCGTCCAACCTCGCTTCCTGGTCCCAGTGCTAGTTGACATTGCAAGTGGTTCCCTCTTCTCAGGTACTTTCCTCCTCCCTTTCACCCGCCCCTCCTCAAAACACTAACTCTTGACCTCTCTGATCTTGCAAACTTCTGTCCCATCTCCAACCTCCCTTTCCTCTTTCATGTCCTTAAATGAATTGTCTACCCAACTCTGTGGCCATCTTTTCCTGCAACTCCATCTTTGTATCTCATGGATTCAGGTTGAATCAGGTTTCTGCCCCATCACAGCATTAAAACAGTCCTAATCAAAGTCATAAATAACCACCTCTGTGACTTGTGACCATGGTACACTATCCCTCCTATCCAATCCTTCAGTTAAACAGTGGGAAGACCGAAGCCATCGTCTTCAGCCCCCACCACTAACTCCGTACCCTCACTACCGATTTGACCCACCTCCTCAGCCACTTGGTTGAAGCAGACTGTTTAAAACCTCAGCATCCTATTTGACCAGCAGCTTAGTTTCCAAGCCCATATCCTCTCCACTACGAAGACCACTTACTTCCACCTCCGGCATATCGCCCGTCACCAACCCTGCCTCAGCTCATCTGCTGCTCATCCAAGCCTTTATCACCTCCAGACGTGACTATTACAATGATCTCCTGGCCGGCCTCCCAACGTCCGGCCTCCATAAACTCCAGCTCATCCTAAAACTCCGCTGCTTGTACTCTAACCCGCATCAGGTCCTGCTCACCCATCATCCCTGTGCTCGCTGGCCTGCACTGGTTCCCAGTCCCCCAATGCAAGGAATTTAAAATTCTCATCCTCGAGTTCAAATCTCCTCAAGGCCTTGCCCCTTCCCTATCTCTGTAATCTCCTCCAGCCCTATAACCCTCTAAGAACTTTGTGTTCCTCCAACTCTGGCCTTTGTGCATTCACCACTCCCTATGCCCCACCATTGGTGCATGTATCTTCAGCTTCAGGGCCCTAAGCTCTGGAATTCCCTCCCTAAACTTCTCTGCCTCTCAAATTCTCTCTCCTCCTTTAAGACCCTCCTTAAAACCTATGTCTTTGACCAAGCTTTTAGTCACCCCTCCTAATGTCTCCTTCTTTGGTTCAGTGTAAATTTTTTGTCGGATCACGCTTTTGTGAAGTTCCTTGGCACATTTTTCTACATTAAAGGTAGATAAATGCAAGTTGTTGTTGTCGTATATGTTGCCTATCATCTTCTTCTACATCTTTAGCTTTAAAAATACATTGGAAAAGAAACAATGAAGCTCGCGATAACTTAATTTAAAAAAAAAACATGTATGGGTACGGTTGCGTAATGATTATGTTACTAGACTACTAATCCAGAGACCGCAAGTTCAAATCTGACCATGTCAGTTTGAGAATTTGAATTCAAATTCAAATTTAAAAATCTAGAAGTAAAAGTGACGATGAAGCTGTCGGTTTGTCATAAAAATCCAACCGGTTCACTAATATCCTTTCGAGAAGGAAACCTGCCGACCTCACCCGCTCTGATCTATATTTGACTCCAGTTCAACATCAATGTGGTTGACTCTTTACTGCCCTCTGAAGTGGCCTAGCAAGCCACTCAGTTGTTAGCGATGGGCAATAAATGCTGGCCTTGCCAGTGACGCCCACATCCCGAAAATGAAAAAAGACATACAATAACTCATTTACAGTTTCATTGGAAAACTGGGTAAAGTCACAGAATTTGATTCCCAAAATACTAGTAATAATCCCAGAAAGTCTTGTTCTAGAAATGGAATTTGATTGTCAGTTACTGTGAATCAATGGCCAGATGACACATTGTGCATTACATGGCATAACATCTCTACTATTAAAGAGCAGTATATCCTCCGACTTACCGTAAGAAATGCCACAGATCAAATAACAATGCATTAAAAGTCATCCTGCAACACTTTTGTGTAATGCTTCTTGTATTGCTTCGCAACTGTTCTCAGTCGCTTTTAATCAGTCATGTGTCCAAATATATTCAGTCTCATCCAAATTTCTCCACCTCATTCTCTGCTGTGCAAATTAATTAATTCATACCACCTCATTAAAACTAAGGAGGAAGCCAAAGAGAGGTCACCGATGAAAAACAATCAAGTTAGTCCAAAAAGATCTTTCCAATCCTTTACTCTGCCATCTTAGTATTTTCACAAAGAAATTTCTAATAATCAAAATAAGCTTCTTTAGATAATGCGCACAAAAAGTTACCTAATAGTGAACAATTTATCTGCACAATTCACTTTTCCATTTTTCAAGGTCTGATTGTCTGCAAAAGCCCTTGGGTGTGGTTTGCCTGTGAATGGGCTATTTGAAGTTCTTTGCTAAACATCGAAGTCTGATTTTTTTCCCCCTTGCATGCCTACTATCTGCTTCAATTGTTCAATCATACCTGCACATGCTCTGCGGTTAAGCCATTATTTCTCTACAGTTTTTGAAACAAGAAGCAGAATAAAGAACATAACACTGCCATAGAACGCATTTCTCCCTCAATCGCTCACTCTTTTTAACGTAAAAAGGACAAACAACCCTTTCGTCAAAATTTAATTTTCATTTTTATAAGCTGAATTTGGTAAGGAACATATATCTATGTAAATGAAGTGCATCAAAAGCAGCCATGTATGTAATTATTTTTTACATTTTAAACTTCTACATATTTAGCCATGAGATCCACGGGAGATACAAGGCCAAATATCTTAAGAGCTCTGCAAATAGAATGTATTTCCTGTAAATGCATTACTGCCCATTACATCGTTACTATTTTCAGCATTATTTCTTTGACTTATCTCGGCTTCGCTCAAAGGCTTTGAAATGTGTATTTTGATCAACAGCTATCACGATCTGAGTCTGTGAGGTGCGCAGTTTCCCACCGTGCATTGGTAGGAATTCCCACATGTGAAAGGGTGTTTGCTCTGTAACTGAATTTCAGACTTACTTGCTTTTTTTTCGCCAAAAAACACAATGCAGAACAAATTTCCAATATTTTTCTTTGGGTAATTTTTACATTTGAACTATTATCCGCTTGTAAATTAAACTCTTAAATTTTACCACAGAGATATCCAGACAAAGGCAGACAAGCAGCTGTCCTTTCTCTCATTCATACTTTAAAAAGCCATCACAATTAATTAATTTAATTCTTCTCAATGAAAAGCCTCTCTTGATTTCGACATCATGTAAAGTTAAGAATCTTGTCAGATTAATATTCATCTAAAACATAATTTCTGAAGCAAGGCTGGAACTCATTTTTCTAGAAAATAGAAGGCTGAGAAGTGACCTAATAGAGGTCGTTGAAATTATGAAGAGGTTTGATAGGGTAGACAGAGAGAAGATGCCTCCATCTGTGGGGGAGTCCAAAACTAGGGGTCATAAATAATAAGATTATCATTAATAAATACAATTAAGGAATTTAGGAGAAACTTCTTCAACCCAGAGAGTGGTTAGAATGTGGAACTTGCTAGTTGAGTATAGAAGCATTTAAGGGGAAGCTAGATAAGTACATGAGGGAGAAAGGAATAGAAGGTAATGAAGAGGGGTGGGGAGGAGGCTCGTGAGGAGCATAAGCACCGGCATAGGCCAGTTTGGCTAACTGGCCTGTTTCTGTGCTGTAGATTCTATGTAATTCTATGTTTTAGGATTTTTCCGACTGACATGAAGATTGGGTATGAAAGAGGGAGTGAGATTTATTAACTCTTCAACTGGACCTATCTATTCTAATTTCTATCTCCCTTTCTTTTCCCTGTATCCTTTTATATTCTTCCTTTTAAAATATCTAGTTTCCATTCAAATGATGTTATAGTCTCTGCCTCAATAGCCACTTGTGGTAAAGCATTCCATGTTCTAATAATTTTCTGTGTGAAAACAATTTCCCCTTCATTTTCTAGTGATAATTCTGAGTCTATGCCCAATGTTACACATTTGCCAGACTGTGGAAACAATCTTTCACTCTGTACTAACCCAAAACACCTTCATAATTTTGAAACTCTCTACTTGATCTTCCCTGTCTAGTTTTAAGTGCAAAATTTGTTATTGTGTTTGCATACAGTCAACAAATACCATTTTTCAAGCCTTGCCTGATAATTATAACCTCGTTTTCCTGGTATTATTTCAGTGATTCTTTGTTGTACCCTTTCCATTTTGCTAATATCCTTCCTGTGATGAGATATCCAGAACTGCATGCAGTATTCCAACCGTGGCCTAACCAATGTCTTTTGTGAGCAGGGAGGAAAGGCATGGTGGGGGAAAAAAATTCGATCGGGCCCATTTTCGGGCGTGGGTAGCGTGATCTGCTATTACCCTGCGCCCGATAGCCCTTACGCAGGCAGCACGTGAGTTTCGAGCTACCTGCTACTTACCATGATATCTCCTTGCAGCCAGTGCTACCCGCGTTGCTGAGAGGCTGCACGGAGAATAAGGAAGCCGGAAATGGGGCGTGCTCAGCGCATGTTATCGGCAGCCTGCACCTCTTAAAGGTGCAGGTGCACATTTTAAATGGGACCTGCACAGTCCACTGAGAGGAGGGAAAGATGGCCGCAAGGATGGCAGGACCGGCGCGAGAGAGGCTCCACACTTCTCCGATGATGCACTGGAGGCCCTGGTGGAAGGAGTGGACGAAAGGAGGGCCAACATGTACCAGCAGGGTGGAAGGAGACCCTCCAGACTGCAGCTCCACAGGCATTGGTAGGCTGTGGCGCAAGACATGAACGCCAGGAGCATTGCACCTCGGACGTAGGTGCAGTGCGGAAAGAAGTTCAATGATTTGACACAAGTGGTCAAGGTGGGTGAATGCAAGTGTTAAGTGGTACATCCAACCAACTGCACCGCTACTCCACGCATCACACCCCCCATCACCCACCCACCAACAAACACTGCCCATCCATATGCAATGCTGCACTTGGCATGTTGCATCTCACCCGCACATAGTACCACACTTGCAGGCCACACAGCCACCACCCACAGGTCACACACACTGGCAGCTATTCGACCATAACATCACCCACACAACCTTGCAGGATACTCACTGACACACTGTCCTCTGTTTTGCAGGAGAAAGTGGCGCATAACAGACGGCAGCAGGAGAGACCTGAGGGTGGACGGGGACGCTTACATGTCTTCACCACCCGCCCCCCCCCCCCCCCCCCGCCCCAAGAGGAGAGAGTGCTTTGGATCATTGGAAGAGCCAACGCTGCAGCCGTGACAACATGCCGCGCTGGAGGTCCCGATGAAGGGGGTCTCTGCATATCTAATGCTCCTTCTCCTTTCCCACATCTCCCTCCTTCCATAATCTTTTCTGACTCATGTGCTGCAGATGCTGTCGGCACGCACGTCTTACTTGCTACTCTCTCTGCTCCACAACGCAACCTGTTAGCCTTTGTCATTGCAGATACCCAAGAACATATGACAGCACCCCGTCCGAGGAGGAGAGGGACACTGAAGCTACACCGTCACTCAATCTGACACTCGCTTCCATCAACTCAGAGACTGACACTGTGCGTCGTTTAGAGGCAAGTTTAGAGGAAGGATCTGCATGCGGTGCGACACCAGACACAAGTGCGCAGGAGCCAGGGTGGGTGGAACGCAGGTGGCACTTCGCTGGAGGGCGAGTTCGCTCACTAGTTCTGCTGCAGAGGAGTCAGATGAGGACTTTAATGGGCCAGGCTACAGAAGACAGCTGATGAGCATACACCACCAAATGCCTGGGGCACTGGAAAGCCTACCAGGAAGCCTGCGCACAATGAGGAGAGGCATGGAGGAGTCCAGCTCCAACTTGGCACAGGGCTTTGTGCAGAGCTTGGAGCCCATCTTTTCCAACGTGGAATGGGTGGTCACCTCCATCAGCGCACCTGTGGAACCCACCATGGTGCAGCATCTAATGGCCGATGTCGCGGATTCCATTGCAGCACAAACCAACGTCATCAAAGGTCTGCAAGCTACGATTGCTGCTCAGATTGCGGCAACAGAACCTCAGACTGCTGCAATGGAAGCTCAGACTGCAGCTATCGTGGCTCTGGGGACCACTGTGGAACGAGGCTTCCAGGGTGTCAAGGCACTCCAGCAATCGGTTCTCTAGCTGATCACCAGGATTGCTGAGGCGCCGCCCCGGGAGAGTGGCAGTGGCGCCATGGTGGGCGGACCAACTGACCTCTCTCAGGACAACAGCATTCCTGCTCCCAACGTTGCCACTCCGCCAGTGCCGTGTTGTTGCCTAACGGCCAGCCAGGCCAGACTGCTGCAGCCCATGCCGAGATGGTGCAGTCTGAAGCCGGGCCCTCCCAGCCCAGAGCTGCTTGAGGTCGCCCTCCAAGGCCATCTGCACGCTCCTCCATTGAAGGCCAGCAGCCTCCCACCACCCATGCTCCAGCCACTGGGGAAGCACCTCTTAGGAGCACTATGATGGGTAAAGGCGCACAAACAACAGGCACTAAGGGAATGCAAAAGGGTGAATAGTTCTGTTCTGTTTCCATAATTTAATTTATTCATTGATAAATGTGACTTTGAATTTGTATTTAGTGGTGGTTTTTATTTGTGCGATGAGCTGAGGGTGAAACCAATGTGCAATCAGATGGAAGGCGATTTGATTGTCTTGTGGGAGCGGAAAGATGGGGAGTGAAGGACTGTTGGTGAGTTGGGGGATGTAGTTGACATTATTGATCGCAGGCACAGATCAGGCGAGCTCGCAGAGCCCTTGCAGTCAAAACGTGTCATCCCTGTTGCATCCTTGCATCTTCCTCCACTTTCTCTTCCAGCTCCTCCCCTCCTCCACCTGTGGCTCAGGGTCTTCCCCGATCATTGGTGGCAAAGGCTGGTCCCTCCTGATGGCGAGGTTGTGCAGCATGCAGCATGCAGCATATCACGACGAATCTGCCCACCCGCTCAGGGGAGTACTGCAGGGCTCCTCCAGACCGGTCCAGGCAGCGGAAGCTTTGTTTGAGGGGGCCTATGATGTGCTCCACGATGTTGCGAGTGGCAGCATGGCTCTCATTACAGGCCTGCTGTGTACGTGTGCGTGGGTTCCTGACTGGAGTCACGAGCCAATGCGTGAGGGGATAGTCCTCGTCACCCAGTAGCCAGACTTTCACTTGCCGAGGCAGATGAAAGATAGCTGGTACGTTGGACTGCTGCATGATGAAGGCATCGTGACTGCTCCCAGGGTAGTGGGCATCAACCTTCATGATTCGATGCGTGTGGTTCGCGATGCAGCTGAGTTCAGGGAGTTGAAGCCCTTTCGGTTGACAAAAATGGCTGAGTTGCAGGGTACGCAGGGCGATGTGCGTGCAGTCAATGGCACCTTGCACCATGGGGAAGCCAGCAATGCAAGCAAACCTCCGTGCTCGCTTGTTCTGCTTGTCTCTGTCAAGAGGGAAGGTGATGAACCTGTTCCTCATCTTGTTGAGCACGTCTGTGACCTTCCTTATGCAGCAGTGCACTGCATACTGCAAGGTGTTGCACATGTCGCCAGCAGATCCTGAGCTGTAGAAATTCAGCGGCACGGTGACCTTCACAGCCACAGGCAATGCTGTCCTTGCGCTGCTCTGAAGCTGCAGTTGTGGCTGCACCAGTTGACAGATCTCGGTCACGGCCTCCTTGGTGAACCTCAGGTGTCGGATGCAATCCTCCCCGGTCATGTTGAGGTAAGAGAATTGGTCCCGGAAGGCCTTCAGTGGGTAGGGCCTCCTGCTCAGTGCCCTGCACCTCCCCGTCCTCCCTCTCCTAGCAGCTTGACCTGCTATGCATGGCCTCTCTGCATGCTCCCAGTCGTGCTCAATGCCCAGCGGGAGCCCTAGCAGACCACCCATGGTTGCCAGGAACGTTGTTCAACCATGGTTGTAACTTTCCGAACCATAAGGCAGTACCTGCCGAACCACTCTCAAATGTACTCTAGGAGCTCTCAGTAAGTATAGGGAGCTTCAAAAAACACTTCCTATTCCACCAGCAGCCAGAAGCAATAATCCAGCAACTAACCTGTAAGTCCTGCATGATCGCTTTAAATAGCGCTGGTGGGGTGTCCTCCAGGCACTCTAAAACACGTGCGTGGTTAAGACTGTGCTTTGAGTTGAGCGTTAAGGTCCAAAATGGCATCTATCACTTTAAATCAGCATTGCACACTGATTGATTGCACGCATTTTCTCCCTACTTTACATGCTTACGGCGTTCGGTATTTGCTCAAGCGCTAATTCCTATATCAAGGTGGCGTCTGGCGCATGTCATGCTGGAAACGTGCATGCGCAGCCAAGACATCATCTTGGATGTTCGAGAGGCCGGGTAACACCGAAACAACGGGTGCTACACGGCCCAATTTATCGCCCGGTCTATAGCACTCTACTTTCAGGGACCAGGGAGGAAAGGCATGGACACTCAAGGGCACGAGCAGCAGGGGAAGAGATAAAAACAACTTTGTCACTATGGGGTTTGAGGAAAAGGGGAAGCAGAAGGAAGGAGCATCAGTTGAGTAGCCCAATTTCTTACTTTCCTCAGATGGGTGGTGCTGTGGAGAATAACATCTACCTTGGAGGTGGAACCCGGGAGGACTCGGGTAATTATAATAAAGTGATTTTAAGTGACAGACAAGCGTGACGGAAATAGCTGATGGAAAAAGTGTGATAGGCCGTCTTACACTTACAGGAGGAGCACGCTATACCGACGACTTCTGATAGTTTGAAGATGGATAGATAGAATGGACTGGTCAGCAACAGCACAAAGCTGTACAACAAACTCAGTGCTTTACGGGTAATCTAGCTTCTCACCAAAAAGACGCTCATTTGAACAAAACTTTCATCTTACAGCAAAGAAATAAAATCTGAAGGATGGCATTTCTTCAGTTACTCTATTTACCACACCTTTAAAACTGCTAACCAGATATGCGTAACATGGCTTATTCATATTTGGCAATAGAAGCCTGTGGGATAAATACACAGTTAAGTACAAATATAAAGAATCAAAGGGTAATGTTGTATAAACAAGCGCTCTTTATTGCGATCTGAATAACAAGTGCAGGGCTTCTTATTTATGCATGTCACATTTGACATTGCAGTTGTACAACTTAGCTCATTTGCTGACGCATGCCCTTCATTAATTATGGCATCAGAAAATTCTCATTGCAAAAAGACTTTGTGCAAACTTGAGAGGAGCTCAAAGGATATTAAGGTGAAAAAAAATCATTTGAAACATAGCAGGAATTTTAATTTTGTCAATTTCTTCTTAACCTGTTGTCACCAATTACATTACATTAAGTCTATGGGTAATCTTAATTAAAGTTGTGGTGTCTACTTCTCTACTTCTGCATTTAAAGAATTCACCAGGGTGTTACTGCTCCCAGATGGTGTGAACAGTGGGGTGCACAAGTGTCAGCCGTGGCTCAGCTGGTAGTACTATTGCTTGAGTCAGAAGGTTGTGGGTTCAAGTTGCACTCCAGAGACTTGAATACAAAATCTAGGCTGACACTCCAGTGCAGTACTGAGGGAGTGTTGCACCGGAGGTGCCTTCTTTCGGATGAGATCTTTAAACCGAGACCCCGTCTGCCCTCTCAGGTGGACATAAAAGATCCCATGACACCATTCGAAGAACAGTAGGTGAGTTCTCCCCATTGTCCTGGCCAATATTTATCCCTCAACCAACACCTAAAAACAGATTACCTGGTCATTATCACATTGTTGCTTGTGGGACCTTGCTGACGCGTTTCCTGCATTACAACAGTGGCTACACTTCAAAAAAGTACTTAATTGGCTGCAAAGCGCTTTGGGACATCCTGAGGTTGTGAACGGTGCTATATAAATGCAAGTAGAGTAGAATGGGCCTATATGCTCTCGAGTTTGGAAGAATGAGAGGTGATCTCATTGAAATATAGAAGATTCTGAGAGGGCTTGACAGGGTAATGCTGAGAAGCTGTTTCCCCTGGCTGGAGAGTCTAGAACTAGGGAGCAAAGTCTCAGGATAAGGGGTCGGCCATTTAGAACTGAGATGAGGAGACATTTCTTCACTAAGAGAGTGGCGAATCTTTGGAATTCTCTACCCCGGAGGGTTGCGGATGCTCAGTCATTGAGTATATTCAAGACTGAGATTGATAGATTTTTTAACTCTAAGGGGATCAAGGGATAAGGGAATCGGGCTGGAAAGTGGTGTTGTGGTCGAAGATCAGCCATTATCTTATTGAATGGCGGAGCAGGCTCGAGGGGCCAAGGGGGCATATGGCCTACTCCTGCTCCTATTTCTTAAGTCTTTCTTTCTTCTGTACAAATTGGGATCTTACTTCATCACCAAAGACTAGCTTTGACAATCGACACAGCAAAATATATTCCATTAGCCCCATTTCAGTTTCCGCAGGACAGTTCAACATTACATACTCTCTCAAAATTGCTTGGAACTACATAGCATGTGGCAGGGTCTCCACAAAAAATGGTTCAGATGAGGCCACATTCTACAGCTGTCCAAAAAAATCTATCCATTGAGACACCAGCTACAAGCTGCACATTTCAATCTGTCAGCAGCTTATGAAATACATTCAGAGCAAGAATGGAAAAGAGCTGTAATGTGATGGCAAAAATCAGGGGGTACTCCAAATGCTTTTGACGGAGTGGCTAATGCTAAACTAAACAATTAATGGCTAAAAATCTGCAGCATTCCCAAAGTATCTCCAGAGTATCTGCAGAAATCCTGGAGATTCTGCAGGCCTTGTAAGGTCAGCAGCAGTTGGGAGGGATGGAGCCACGCTGGGGACTCCAAACACTGCACTAGTGGCACGCACGCCCATCATTCCCATGCAAAATAGGGACCTCCCCCTGACTCCACAAACCTTAGCAGGGTCAGCTGCAGAGATCCCGTGCAGGTGCACCACAGCACTTATGCCAGGACAATTTTCTCTCCACCCGCCCGCCCGCCCACCCCCCTAGCCTCCCACCTCCTCCACCCCATCTCCCCCCCGAAGTTTTTTTGGACCTGGAGAGACAAAAGACAATCAGCACCTGAATTTAGAATTTCAATGAACACATATTTAATTTTAATCAAGGAGGGGCTATCTGTAACTTTCATCATTCTCAAAAAAGATCTGGAAAGGGGATTAATACTGCACAGACACTTGAATTTACATTTTTTAGTACACCATTGGGAACGTGAAGGGAAGGTAGCCAAAAGAGGACTTTTTGTACCCTTATGAATAGCCCCTTAAATTAAATTAAAGGCAACACCACAGTGCAGATTCAGAATGCATTTAGATTACAAGTTTAGTGTTGGTGTAAAGCAAAACGTGTTGTATACATTGGCTGTTAATTCTGAACTGAGTCAGAAACCCGTGGGGGTCTCACAGGAATAGAAGTGGGCCATTCAGCCTCTCGAGCCTGTTCCTCCATTCAATGAGATCACGGCTGATCTATATCCAAACTCCATCCATCTCCCTAATACTCTTGGCTGGCAAAAATCTATCGATCTCAGATTTAAAATTATTACTCTCACTCTCCTTAAGTTCAGGATCAGGTCAGGCCCTTACACTATAACTGCAGTACTGGGGCAAAGACAAACAGTTTTGCACTAATGTTACAGTTGTGGTGTAACTGGGGTTAGCAACTCTGGTTGGACGTGTTCTTGGAGGTTTCATCACATGACCTTCTGCCTTCAACTGCCCTGCCCAGTAAAACAGCCTTTCCCTATCTCCAATATTTTTATAACTAATGTAATGCAGACTGTTAACTGAGTACCGTTTCATATAGTTTTTAACATGAACACTGTTGGTTATGAAGTTTCCAGGCAGTGAAAACATATAATCAACTTTAAGTGAAGGTGCAGTTACACCTAGGGTTGCCAATACTCCAGGATTGTTCAAAGAAATTGTGCAGGAGATTAATCTTCAATTCCTGGAGACTCCAGGGCAATCCTGGAGTATTGGCAACCCTAGGTGTAACTGCACCTTCACTTAAAGTTGATTATATGTTTTCACTACCTGGAAACTTCATAACCAACAGTTTTCATGTTAAAAACTATATAAAACGGCACTCAGTTAACGGTCTGCATTACATTATATGTTACATAATACATTCATGGGATAAAAAATGTTCTGCTGTTGAACCTTATTTCTCCAAGGTGACTTATGATGGTGTTCAGCATGAGTGAAAGAAGATGATTGAGAGCAGGAAGGATTATAAAACACACCATGTAAAAGTTTCATCCGTGGCTAGACACTTGCATTACTGTGCAAGTCATGAGGTTGCAAGTTATGCAATTAATTTTATGAGAGTACTGATATCAGATGCCCTCAGGGTCTTTAGCATATCTGAATTGAGCACTACCAGCTATTAAAACTTTTCTTCAGTATTCTTATGACCCTCACCCTTCCTTCTGCTTAATCTTTATCTTCCTTTCCAGCTGCGTAGATATTTAAAATTAAATTAAATAAAACTGTTAATGAAATTTTGTGATACTGAAAGGCTATTTAACATTAGCAATGGTAGCAGTGTGATGCTCAATAGAAGTAAAGGCCCTGCCTTAATATAGAACCTAACAAATGACAGAATGTAGTACTATGAAGAATATATTCACAGCAGAGCAAGAGCGGAGCGAAAGCGGGAGGCAATAAAGCGGCGGCGGAAGGTTCGACAGTACAGCGAGAACGGGAGGCAATAATGCGGCGGTGGGAGGCAATAAAGCAGTGGCGGCAGAAGGCCCGAGAGTACAGTGAGAGCGGGAGGCAATAAAGCTGCGGCGGGAGGCAATAATGCGGCGGCGGGAGGCAATAATGCGGCGGCGGGAGGCAATAATGCGGCGGCGGGAGGCAATAATGCGGCGGCGGGAGGCAATAATGCGGCGGCGGGAGGCAATAATGCGGCGGCGGGAGGCAATAATGCGGCGGCGGGAGGCAATAATGCGGCGGCGGGAGGCAATAATGCGGCGGCGGGAGGCAATAATGCGGCGGCGGGAGGCAATAATGCGGCGGCACACTGCTTTTACACAGTTAGAGTCAATTCACCTCAGGCAGCAATTGAAAGAGTGACATCACAGGTCAGCAGGTAGGTGATTGGTTGGTGAGAGTTACTTTTTTTTCTCTCTCTAAGTTAGGGCAGGGGTTTAACTAAGAGCTTAATCAATAACTTAAACTAGATAAATTAATTAATTAATAAAAGTAAGAATAGCAAGAGATTAAAAACTCTAATAAAGTAAACAGATAAATTCTGGTTCGACAAGCGATAGCAGGGCAGGTGGTGTGTCGTAACCACAGCATTCGGGAGTTGGTGGAGAGCAGCGAGATCCCAGGCAACCAGTAATTGTCTGCAGCTCGAGGAACTTCAGCTCAGAGTTGTTGGGCTGCAGTTGGAGCTGCAGGCATTGCGATGCATCTGGGAGGGAGAGAGTTACCTGGACACTTCGACCTTAGATTAGGTAGTAGTTTAGATTCGTTCAGTGGTCAGGGCCAGAAGAGTGTGACTGCGAGTCAGGTGAGTATGGGGACCCAGGATGTAGTGATGGAAGAGCCTCAGCCCTTGACCTTGTCCAACAGGTACAAGATAATTGCTCCCTGTATGGGTGGGAGCAAAGACTGCAGGGAGGATGGGCAAACTGACAATGGCGCTGTGGTACAGGAGGCCATTCAAGTTGGGGGAGTGAAAAGGGATGTGGCAGTGGTAGGGGACAGTATAGTCAAGGGGATAGTACAGTCAGGGGGATAGACACCGTTCTCTGCAGCCACGACCAAGAGTCCTAAAGGCTGTGTTGCCTGCCTGGTGCCAGGGTTAAGGACATCTCCTCATGGCTGGAAAAGAACTTGGAGCATGTGGGGGAGGATCCAGTTGTCGTGGTCCATGTGGGAACCAATGACATAGGTAGAACTAAGAATGGGGTTCTGCTGAGACAGTTTAAGGAGCTGTGGTCTAAATTAATATGCAGAACCTCAAAGGTAATAATCTCTGGATTAACACCTGAACCACGTACAAATTGGCATTGGGACAAACAGATCAGAAAGTTAAATGCATGGCTCAAAGAGTGGTGTGGGAGTCAGGAGTTTCGATTCATGGGGCACTGGCACCAGGACTGGGCAAAGAGGGAACTGTTCCACTGGAACGGGCTCCACTTAAACCAGGCTGGGGCCAGCATGCTGGCGAATCGAATAACTAGGGCTATAGATAGGACTTTAAACTAAAAGGGTGGGGGGGGGGTGGTGGGGAGAAGGGTCAGGTGAGAGGAAATTTAGAAATCTAATGAGAGCAGTATTGTGATTTGGGTAAAGGTAAGCAGAGCGTGGTAGGAAGGGACAGAGAGTTTACCAATAATAGAGCATCAACAAGTAAGGTCAAAGCAGGAAAAAATGGTAAAAAGTCAAAATTAAAGGCGCTTTATCTGAATACACAGAGCATTCGTTACAAGATAGATGAATCAGTTGCATAAATAGAGATAAATGGGTTTGATCGAATAGCCATTACAGAGATACGGTTGCAAAGTGACCAAGATTGGGAACTAAATATTCCAGGGTACATGACGTTTAGAAAAGAAAGGCAGAATGGAAAGGGAGGGGGTGTAGCCCTAATAATAAAGGATGACATAAGGACAGTGGTGAGAAAGGATCTTGGCTCGGAAGATCAGGGAGTAGAATTTCTTATTTCCACCCATCAGAAAACAATGGTGGGAGTAGTTTGTAGGCCCCCTGATAGCAGCTACACTGTTGGGCAGAGTATTAATCACGAAATAATAGCAGCTTGTAACAAAGGTAATGCAGTAATCATGGGGGACTTTAATCTTGATATAGACTGGGCAAATCAAATTGGCAAAGATAGTTTGGAGGACGAGTTCATGAAATGCATTCGAGACGGTTTCCTAGAGCAATGCATCATGGAACCAACGAAGGAACAGGCTATTTTAGATCTTGTCTTGTGTAATGAAATAGGGTTAATTAGTAATCTCACAGTAAAGGATCATCTGGGGAAGAGTGATCATAATATGATAGAATTTCAAATTGAGTTTGAGAGTGACTTACTTAAGTCCAAAACTATAGTCTTAAACTTAAATAAAGCCAAATCTGAATGCACGGAGCACTCGTAACAAGATAGATGAATTAGTTGCACAAATAGAGATAAATGAGTTTGATCTAATAGCAATAGTATGAGGGGGAGTTGGCTAAGATAGATTGGGAAATTAAAGGGCACGACAGTTGAAAAGCAATGGCAAACATTTAAAGAAATATTTCAATATTCTCAACAAATATACATTCCATTGAGAAATAAAAACTCCACAGGAAAAGTGATCCACTCGTGGCTAACCAAAGAAGTTAATGATAGTATTAGATTAAAAGAAGAGGCCTATAATGTTGCCAAGAAGAGTGGTAAGCCTGAGGATTGGGAGAGTTTTAGAAACCAGCAAAGGATGACCAAAAAACTGATGAAAAGGGAGAAAATAGAATATGAAAATAAACTAGCAAGAAATATAAAAATGGATTGTAAGAACTTCTACAAGTATGTAAAAGGGAAGAAAGTAGCAAAAGTAAACATTGGTCCCCTTCAGGCTGAGACAGGAGAAATTATATTGGGAAATCAGGAAATGGCAGATGCATTAAACAAATATTTTGTATCCATCTTCACAGCAGAAGACACAAAAAGCATATCAGAAATAGTGGGGAACCAAGGGGCTAATGAGAGTGAGGAACTTAAAGTAATTATCAGAAGAGAAAAAGTACTTGAGAAACTATTGGGACTAAAAGCCGATAAATCCCCTGGACTTGATGGCCGACATCAGAGGGTTCTAAAAGAGGTGGCTGCATTGGTTATGATCTTCCAAAATTCCCTAGATTCTAGAACGGTCCCAGCAAATGTAACCCTGCTATTCAAGAAAGGAGGGAGAGAGCAAACAGGGAACTACAGGCCGGTTAAACTGACATCAGTCGTTAGAAAAATGCTGGAATCCATTATCAAGGAAGTGGTAACAGGGCATTTAGAACATCATAGTACGATTAGGCAGAGTCAACGTGGTTTTTTAAAAGGAAAACTGTGTTTTGGTTTTGAGGATGTAAGCAGCAGGGTAGATAAAAGGGAACCAGTGGATGTAGTATATTTGGATTTTCAAAAAGCATTCGATCAGGTGCCACATAAAAGGTTGTTGTGCAAGTTAAGGGCTCATGGGGTTGGGGGTAATACATTAGCATGGATAGAGGATTGGTTAACAGACAGTAGGGATAAACGGGTCATTTTCAGGTTGACAGGTTGTAACCAGTGGGGTACTGCAAGGATCGGTGCTTGGGCCTCAGCTATTTACAATCTATATTAATGACTTGGATAAAGGGACCGAATGTAATGTATCCAAGTCTGCTGATGATATAAACCTAGGTGGGAAAGTAAGCTGTGAGGACACAAAGAGTCTACAAACGGATATAGATAGGTTAAATGAGTGGGCAAGACGGTGGCAAATGGAGTATAATGTGGGGAAATGTGAGGTTATTCACTTTGGGAGGAAGAATAGAAAAACAGAATATTTTTTGAATGGTGAGAAACTATTAAATGTTGGTGTCCAGAGAGACTTGGCTGTCCTGGTACAAGAAACACAAAAAGTTAGCATGCAGGTACAGCAGGCAATTAGGATAGTAAATGGCATGTTGCCCTTTATTGCAAGGGCGTTGGTATAAAAGAGTAAGGAAGTCTTACTACATTTGTAGAGCTTTGGTGAGACCTCACCTGGAGTACTGCGTACAGTTTTGATCTCCTCATCTAAGGAAGGTTATACTTGCCTTAGAGGCGGTGCAACAAAGGTTCATGAGATTAATTCCGGGGATGAGAGGGTTGTCCTATGAGAAAAGGTTGTGTAGAATGGGCCTATATTCTCTGGAGTTTAGAAGAATGAGAGGTGATCTCACTGAAACATATAAGATTCTGAGGGGACTTGACAGGGTAGATGCTGAGAGGTTGTTTACCCTGGCTGGATAGTCTAGAACGAGACGGCACAGTCGCAGGATAAGAGGTCGGCCATTTAAGACTGAGATGAAGAGGAATTTCTTCACTCAGAGGGTTGTGAATCTTTGGAATTCTCTACCCCAGAGGGCTGTGGATGCTGACTCATTGAGTATGTTCAAGGTTGAGAAAGATAGATTTTTAGACATGAGGGGAATCAAGGGATATAGGAATCGGGCAGGAAAGTGGAGTTGAAGTTGCAGATCAGCCATGATCTGATTGAATGGTGGAGGAGGCTCGAGGGGTCGTATGGCCTACTCTTACTCCTATTTCCTATGTTCTTAAGTTGCCTGAACAAAAGTGCAGAACTTGATTACCAGTGATGGGTTGGCGCTGTATTGAAACTTAGTACAGGTATTACTTATGCTGTTTTCACTCATTTAAGGCCTGCTCATGCATGAGGATGCTGTCCTCACCTAACCTGTTTCACCATATCTGGTGCAAAGCAGAATTTTTAGGCTCATTTGCTTGCTTATGGATATTGTAGAACCTTAAACCTGGCCACTGTCTGAGCCTGAATCAGACCGTTTGCAACCTTGGCATCCTATCGGACCCTGAGATGAGCTTCCGACCATATATCCGCTCCATCACCAAGACCACCTACTTCCACCTCGGTAACATCGCCCGTCTCCACCCTTGCCTCAGATCATCTGCTGCTGAAACCCTCAACCATGCCTTTGTTACCTCCGGACTGGACTATCCCAATGATCTCCAGGCTGGCCTCCTATCTTCCACCCTCCATAAACTTGAGCTGATCCAAAACTCTGCAGTGCGTATCCTAACTCGTATCAAGTCCCGTTCTCCAATCACCCCTGTGCTCGCTAACCTACTTTGGCTCCCGGTCTGGGAACGCCTCAATTTTAAAATTCTCATCCTTGTTTTCAATTCCCTCCATGGCCTCGCCCCTCCTTATCTCTGTAACCTCCTCCAGCCCTACAACCCTCCGAGATCTCTGCGCTCCTCCAGCCTTGCCTCTTGCGCTTCCCCGATTTTAATCACTCCACCATTGGTGGCCGTGCCTTCAGCTGCCTCGGCCCTAAGCTCTGGAATTCCCTCCCTAAACCTTTCCGACTCTCTACCTCTCTCTCCTTCTTTAAGACGCTCCTTAAAACCTACCTCTTTGGCCAAGCTTTTGGTCACCTGTCCTAATACCTCCTTATGTGGCTTGGTGTCAAATTTTGTTTGATAACGCACCTGTGAAGAGCCTTTGGACGTTTTACTATGTTAAAGGCGCTATATAAATGCAAGTTGATGTTGTAGTAGTAGTATACTTCAGTCATTGTATTTGAGTAAGCCCTGCTTTGCTGTTATAGGCAGAGTAGAGCAAGTGCACTATATTGTATTTCCTGTGCCTTTGCTTTAATAAACTGCTTTGCTCTCACATATAAAAAAAAATCAACAATGGTATCTCGACAGTTGAATCTATCAAATTTTGCTTGCCATATCCTCCCAGGCATCCACGACTCAACATAAATAGTCAATTGCATGCAGCCAACTAACATTTGTAGCTTTCTTATGAAGAACATTTAACAAACAACTGATCAGCTTTCTTCTGTTGATCGTAAAGTTATTTGGTGATGAGACAAGGACTCCTTGCCTTCAATGTTGTATAGCGTGAGGAGACATCTATGCTTTAAAAGAAATCGATTAGTCTTAAACATCTCCTCCTTCGGTCTTGTTTTCGGGTTCTGAGCATTATTTGGGATTGTTATTTTAAAACATGTTTGCGGAATTCATTTCTGCACTGTTCCCGAGAGAGGGATTATGTTGTCTGTATTCATGCATTGCATTGTGGGAAGCAGGATGTGTACGCTGACAGAGACTTCCTATTCAGATTCAACCCTCTGCATGGTCCACACGGCAGAGCTGTGCATGACAGAGTCCGCACAGGAAATCTCTGTCCAGACGTGCATCATACATATCAAAATGCACTGCATGAGAAACACAAGGCACCACTCTGGGGAACTGACTACCCTCTTTTCAGGAAGACGAAGGAAGTGTGCAATGGTCAGCCCAATATAACAGGTTGGCTGTTAATCAAACAAAGATTTATGATGGAATTTTCCTTCTTGACATGGAGGTATAGATATTGTGGGAAGTTCTTTTTTTTTGCTTTGTAACAAATTTACAACAACATTCTTCAGCTCACCTAAAGCTTTAAGTCGCAAACAGCTTCTCTTTGCTGTTTCTTCTTTATTGACCGAGTTTCAGCAATTCGCTAAAAAGAGTTTTGGGCAATAACAAAATGGCAAATTTCTGGCAGTGGGTGAGTGTGGTAGCTGTTCAAAGTAAAAGGGCCAAACCCTAAACTTTGACACTTCAATCTCACCAAGGGTCCTTCAGGGAAGGAAGCCTGCCGCCCTTACCCGGTCTGGCCCATATGTGACTCCAGACTCACAGCAATGTGGTTGATTGTTAATTGCCCTCTGAAATGGCCTTGCAAGCCACTCAGTTGTAAAATCTCGCTACGAAAAGTCATAATAAGAATAAAACCGGACGGACCACCCGGCATCGGACCACTAGGCACCGGACACGACAACGGCAAAACACCAAGCCCAGTTGACCCTGCAAGGTCCTCCTTACTAACATCTGGGGACTTGTGCCAAAATTGGGAGAGCTGTCCCACAGACTAGTCAAGCAACAGCCTGACATAGCCATACTCACAGAATCATATCTTTCAGCCAACGTCCCAGACTCTTCCATCACCATCCCTGGGTATGTCCTGTCCCACCAGCAGGACAGACACACCAGAGGTGGCGGTACAGTGATATACAGTCAGGAGGGAGTGGCCCTGGGAGTCCTCAACATTGACTCTGGACCCCATGAAATCTCATGGCATCAGGTCAAACATGGGCAAGGAAACCTCCTGCTGATTACCACCTACCGTCCTCCCTCAGCTGATGAATCAGTCCTCCTCCATGTTGAACACCACTTGGAGGAAGCACTGAGGGTAGCAAGGGCACAAAATGTACTCTGGGTGGGGGACTTCAATGTCCATCACCAAGAGTGGCTCGGTAGCACCACTACTGACCGAGCCCTGAAGGACATAACTGCCAGACTGGGCCTGCGGCAGGTGGTGAGCGAACCAACACGAGGGAAAAACTTACTTGACCTCGTCCTCAACAATCGACCTGTCGCAAATGCATCTGTCCATGACAGTATTGGTAGGAGTGACCACCGCACAGTCCTCGTGGAGATGAAATCCCGTCTTCGCACTGAGGACACCATCCAACGTGTTGTGTGGCACTACCACCGTGCTAAATGGGATAGATTCAGAACAGATCTAGCAGCTCAAAACTGGGCATCCATGAGGCGCTGTGGGCCATCAGCAGCAGCAGAATTGTATTCCAGCACAATCTGTAACCTCATGGCCCGGCATATTCCTCACTCTACCATTACCAACAAGCCAGGGGATCAACCCTGGTTCAATAAGGAGTGTAGAAGAGCATGCCAGGAGCAGCACCAGGCGTACCTAAAAATGAGGTGCCAACCTGGTGAAGCTACAACTCAGGACTACATACATGCTAAACAGCGGAAGCAACATGCTATAGACAGAGCGAAGCGATTCCACAACCAACGGATCAGATCAAAGCTCTGCAGTCCTGCCACATCCAGTCGTGAATGGTGGTGGACAATTAAACAACTAACGGGAGGAGGAGGCTCTGCAAACATCCCCATTCTCAATGATGGCGGAGTCCAGCACGTGAGTGCAAAAGACAAGGCTGAAGCGTTTGCAACCATCTTCAGCCAGAAGTGCCGAGTGGATAATCCATCTCAGCCTCCTCCCGATATCCCCACCATCACGGAAGCCAGTCTTCAGCCAATTCGATTCACTCCACGTGATATCAAGAAACGGCTGAGTGCACTGGATACAGCAAAGGCTATGGGCCCTGACAACATCCCAGCTGTAGTGCTGAAGACTTGTGCTCCAGAACTAGCTGCGCCTCTAGCCAAGCTGTTCCAGTACAGCTACAACACTGGCATCCACCCGACAATGTGGAAAATTGCCCAGGTATGTCCTGTCCACAAAAAGCAGGACAAATCCAATCCGGCTAATTACCGCCCCATCAGTCTACTCTCAATCATCAGCAAAGTGATGGAAGGTGTCGTCGACAGTGCTATCAACCGGCACTTACTCACCAATAACCTGCTCACCGATGCTCAGTTTGGGTTCCGCCAGGACCACTCGGCTCCAGACCTCATTACAGCCTTGGTCCAAACATGGACAAAAGAGCTGAATTCCAGAGGTGAGGTGAAAGTGACTGCCCTTGACATCAAGGCAGCATTTGACCGAGTGTGGCACCAAGGAGCCCTAGTAAAATTGAAGTCAATGGGAATCAGGGGGAAAACTCTCCAGTGGCTGGAGTCATACCTAGCACAAAGGAAGATGGTAGTGGTTGTTGGAGGCCAATCATCTCAGCCCTAGGGCATTGCTGCAGGAGTTCCTCAGGGCAGTGTCCTCGGCCCAACCATCTTCAGCTGCTTCATCAATGACCTTCCCTCCATCATAAGGTCAGAAATGGGGATGTTCGCTGATGACTGCACAGTGTTCAGTTCCATTCGCAACCCCTCAGATAATGAAGCAGTCCGAGCCTGCATGCAGCAAGACCTGGACAACATCCAGGCTTGGGCTGATAAGTGGCAAGTAACATTCGCGCCAGATAAGTGCCAGGCAATGACCATCTCCAACAAGAGAGAGTCTAACCACCTCCCCCTGACATTCAATGGCATTACCATCGCCGAATCCCCCACCATCAACATCCTGGGGGTCACCATTGACCAGAAACTTAACTGGACCAGCCATATAAATACTGTGGCTACGAGAGCAGGTCAGAGGCTGGGTATTCTGCGGCGAGTGACTCACCTCCTGACTCCCCAAAGCCTTTCCACCATCTACAAGGCTCAAGTCAGGAGTGTGATGGAATACTCTCCACTTGCCTGGATGAGTGCAGCTCCAACAACATTCAAGAAGCTCGACACCATCCAAGATAAAGCAGCCCGCTTGATTGGCACCCCATCCACCACCCTAAACATTCACTCCCTTCACAACCGGCGCACTGTGGCTGCAGTGTGCACCATCCACAGGATGCACTGCAGCAACTCGCCAAGGCTTCTTCGACAGCACCTCCCAAACCCGCGACCTCTACCACCTAGAAGGACAAGGGCAGCAGGCGCATGGGAACAACACCACCTGCACGTTCCCCTCCAAGTCACACACCATCCCGACTTGGAAATATATCGCCGTTCCTTCATTGTCGCTGGGTCAAAATCCTGGAACTCCCTTCCTAACAGCACTGTGGGAGAACCGTCACCACACGGACTGCAGCAGTTCAAGAAGGCGGCTCACCACCACCTTCTCGAGGGCAATTAGGGATGGGCAATAAATGCCGGCCTTGCCAGCGACGCCCACATCCCGTGAACGAATAAAAAAAAAGACCAGTGCCTTTCTGGAAGAAGGGGTTTGCATAGCACTGAATGAGGAAAATAACTGTGTGCTATTAAGCATTGTTCTCTAAGGCACTGGGGCTGAATCTCTTAGACCTTGCTCATTCAAGACACAACTGCGACATTTTATTTCGTTGTTGTTTCTACCATGTTTAATTTTTCAACCTACCAGTTAATTACCCATCTACATCCTTCTTCTGGTTGATAGGACATGTATCTGGGCCACAAACTTCATCACAACCTCTAACACCAATGCTGCTCTGCAGTTTAGGAAGGACATGTGATTAGTGCAAAGCAAGAGGCAGAATATCAGCTTACCCAATGGCAGGAGACCCTGGACAGAAACACAGCTCAGAAAAGATAAACCTCATCACTCATCTCATTAGCGGATCTGACTGTCAGCCTTCTTTGGGGCTAAAAATGACAGTGTCACAAACCAAATGGCTTAAATGGCAATGCCACTGCAAAATATATTTGTGGTTTAAGCAGCACTCTGTCATATAAATACTAGTTTGCCTTTGAGGTTTTATCCTCTACAAGTTGAGTGGAGCACTTTTATTATCCCTTTCAGTTTGTGGACCGACTGACAGCTATTTGGCTTTGCTCCAGCTTGATGTAATACCCCAATTACTTTACAGAGATGCTTCCAATGGTAAGAATGCCATCGGAGACAAACCTTAATGCAAATGACCTGGCATCAGTGTTGTCAGGGGCTCTGAAACCCTCGTCAGGATGCGGTTTGGCTCGATGATTGAGCGCCAGCAGCGGCAACGGTAGGGGTGATCTAACTGAGGAGTTTCAGATGATTAAAGGATTTGATAGTGTAGACAGAGAGTAACTATTTCCTATAGTGAGGGAGTCCAGGACAAGGGGGCATAACCTTAAAATAAGAGCTAGACCATTCAGGGGTGATGTCAGGAAGCACTTCTTCACACAAAGGGTAGTGGAAATCTGGAACTCTCTCCCTCGAAAAAAGCTGTTGAGGCTGGGTCAATTAAAAATTTCAAAACTGAGATTGATAGACTTTTGTTCGGCAAGTGTATTAGGAGTTATGGAACCAAGGCGGGTAGATGGAGTTAAGATACAGATCAGACATGATCTAATTGAATGGCGGAACAGGCACGAGGGGCTGAATAGCCTACTCCTTTTCCTATATCCTATGTCCCTGGCAGCACTTTTACCCTTACAGTCCATGGAGACCTCCTTCCTCCAATACTGGGAAAAGAATTGTTGTGAAGTCCACCCCAGTATAACTGGGACAAATCCAGTATCAAGGGAGTTCCATAATATAAATGGCTACAATATCCGTCAGAGAAACATTAAAGAGATGCTCTGTAATAACATCACTACGGAAGAAGTCTCTCATTTTCTGCAGTGACAACTGCTGTCTAGTATGGAAATTGTAGCTCTATTTATTGAGGAATTAAAGCCAAATCCACACAAATCTGAACTGACCCCAATTCTGGTGCTCCCGGTTTTTTTTTGGAATAAAATGGCAGGGCACATGCTCAAAGAGACAGGTTATATTGTCAGTGTCCAAGGTTTTCTTGTGATCTACATGTGTATAAGACCATTCTTCTGCGGGTTCAATCTGTTGAGTTTTCCCCTCCTCCCAAACCTCAGTAGTCAAGTGGAGGGGGATTTCACCCTAATGATGAACATGCATCCACCCATTCTTGGGTTTTAAGTGAAGAGTAAGTGATGGTAAGTACATTTCTGAATTCTATAACCCCCTACCACTGCCTCAGCACTCACCAGGGATGGAACAAGGGACCTTCTTACTTTGTGTGGATCAGCTATTCACAGAACAAATCTGCTGAGCCATCAGGAAGTGAAACTTACATTCCTAAAGGGATTGGCTTTTATCCCAGTAAAGTTTCACCCGATTAAAGTTACCATAGCTCACCTCTCATTAGCTTTGATACTCTCCACACCCTCTTTTTTTTTTATTCTCTTGTGCACTGGTTTATAATAATAATAGATTGTTTGCTCATATTTGACTTTCCACAGGATCAGCACGCAAGATTTTTGTATTAGGGTGTAACACAAAATAATGTAAAAAAATAAAGAGAAAACATCAAAGATTAACATTATTCCATAAAAGCAGTTCAATGAGTGCATTATCCTGCTGTACTCATGCACAGAATATCCTTCGAGGAGCCACTGCAGCAGTGAAGGCAACAGTTGGAAAACACAGTATTCAAGTTCTGCTCATTGCCCCATTCATACGAATAGCCTTTCGCTGGGACCAGTTTTTTCACCCCACCAATTTCCTACTTTCCTCTCCTATCTGCTCCTGAAGCCATTTGCTCCTCACACAAATGGCTATTATTAATGTGTCAGTAATGATGCTGAGTGTCAGCAGCCTATTCAACACGGGGAAGCGAGTGATAGAAGAACAGGGCTTGACAGGCAAGTCCCATTAGCCACGAGGACTTCACAGAAAGGGTCGCTGGATAGCAAATCAGCAGTGGGACCCCGGCTGATTTCCACCCTCCCCAACCTAAAAGTGCTGAGGCCAATTGTAGTGCCCTTACCACTGGCCCGCCTGAGATCAGCTAACTTAACCTGACTGTGAGTGAACCTGTGATTTTCTGCCAAAAACTCTATATAAAAAAAATGAAATCTGCAAAGTACATTATACTATTAATGGCATTCAGCCGAAAACAAGCTGCTCCCTTTCATCCAAAGTCCGCATATGTGCACAGGATTTGATTGGCAGTGTGTCTGTAAGGGACTATTTCAAGTCATTAGCACCAACATAAAGATTTAATTCAAGTCATGTGCCTGGCTGATTTCTCGGTCTCTGCGGTAAAATAGATGGAATTGGAGAATGGTAAAATTCCTGGAATTCCATGAAATGAAATATAATCAAAATTTGACTTGTGCAGTCATCATAAAACAGTTGCCTTGGTTACAGGGAGTAGCAGCCTTTCTTGTTTTTTTTTATGTAGAGGCAAGGCCACTGGTTTGTATGCAATCCCTAAAATCATAGAATTTGGCCCATCAAGCTTGTAATGGTGTTTTTCTCCACAAACCATCCTGTCTAATCTGACTTTCTTGTTCAGTCACTGTACTATTTACTATTTCTCTTTTTCAACCAATTCACTCCCTTTTAAAATAATTTTGAACTGTTTCAACAATTGTTTGTGGCAAAGAACATCACATTCTAACCACCCTCGGAGTAAAGAATTTTTTCTAACCAGTCATTTCATTTTTTTTGTGATTATCTTAATTGGTGCCCTCTTCTGTGCTGCCCTACTGACCAATGAAAACAGTCACTTATGTACCCTTTCATCATTCTCAACACCTCTATCAGGCAACCCTTCAACCTGCCCAACTCTAGCGAAAACAGGTCTAACTTCTTAAGTCTCTCTTTATAAAAGTAATTTGAATTATTCAGTCACTGTAAACCAGTAGCCTTGGTCATTAGCCATCATCTAGATAGGTTTGCATCAGCTTTTAAGAGGGTGTAAAGCTGCCCCATTGAGCTTCTTAAGACTCAGTCTAGTCATATAGTTACAGCAACAACAACTTGCATTTATGTAGCACCTTTAATATAGTAAAATGTTCCAAAGCACTTTACTAAACCTGCTCAATTATATTACAGTGTTGTGATATAAATCATGCAGCATGCATGTCTCTGGAGGCAGGGAGCACCATTTTGCAATTTGCTTTCATTTCCTGCTTCCTGGGAAAAAAGTAAATGATCAAAACTGCGCTATTTACTGTCATGGCTGCCATTTTGTGGTGGCCTCAGGGGGGCGAAGCTCTCCAACCCATTCATACAGGCCAGCAATATTATTTTCACATTGCTGGCCTACATCAACCTTCCTCTGACATTGGGGAAAATCTGGGCCAGATGGTAAAAGTCATGTTTGCGACTTTTGAGCAACTGCACATGACCCCCGATGATTTTCCATTCATTAAAACGAATGGATGGAAAATCATGGTCTGAGGCCTTGCAAATTCTCGACATGCGCTCCCAGAGGCCGAGGCTCCGTAACAGGAGTACGCACTGAAAATTCACGCAGCTCTCATATAACATCTGTTACAGATGCTGCTTCGAAATGATGAAAATGTCACATAGCTTGATTCATAAAATCTGCTGAAGAAAACCTGCATGAAATAAGAATATGGTAACCCCAAATACACTATATGTCACCAAGGTGCTCAAATGTAATTGTTGCAGCTTGGATTTGCTCACTAATCAGATTGCCATTTTGAAAATGTAAAAATCGAAGTTCTGATACTTTCTATTTAGTATCAAATGTAATGTCACCTACCATTTAACAAGATGCAATTTAAATTCTGTTCTTAATTATCTGAAGCATCCTTTGCACAAGCCTTTCAAATTCTCCTTTAAGTCGAACCAAGATTTGCTTTAAACCAAAAATACACAAAGATACAGGGGTGGTGCGAGAGGACTGGAGAATTGCAAATGTTACACCCTTGTTCAAAAAAGGGGGTAAGGATAAACCTGGCAACGACAGGCCAATCCCTTTAACCTCGGTGGTGGGGAAACTTTTAGAAACGATAATCCGGGACAGAAATAGCAGTCACTTCGTCAAGTGTGGATTGATTAGGGAAAGCCAGCACGAATTTGTTAAAGGCAAATCGTGTTTGACTAACTTGATAAGAGTTTTTTGATGAGGTAACAGAGAGGGTAGATAAGGGCAATGTGGTTGATGTGGTGTATATGAGCTTTCAAAAGGCGTTTGATAAAATGCCACATAATAGGCTTGTCATCAAGATTGAAGCCCATGGAATAAAAGGGGCAATAGCAGCATGGATACAAAACTGGCTAAGCAACTGGAAGCAGACAGTAGCGGTGAATAGTTATTTTTCGGAGTGGAGGAAGGTATACAGTGGTGTTCCCCAGGGGTCAGTACTAGGACCACTGCTTTTCTTTATACATATTAATGACTTGGACTTAGGTGTACAGGGCACAATTTCAAAATTTGCAGATGACATAAAACTTGGAAGTGTAGTGAACAGTGAGGACTTTTTTTTATTCGTTCATGGGACGTGGGCATCGCTGGCGAGGCTGGCATTTATTGCCCATCCCTAATTGCCCTTGAGAAGGTGGTGGTGAGCCGCCTTCTTGAACCGCTGCAGTCCGTGTGGTGACGGTTCTCCCACAGTGCTGTTAGGAAGGGAGTTCCAGGATTTTGACCCAGCGACGATGAAGGAACGGCAATATAGTTCCAAGTCAGGATGGTGTGTGACTTGGAGGGGAATGTGCAGGTGGTGTTGTTCCCATGTGCCTGCTGCTCTTGTCCTTCTAGGTGGTAGAGGTGGCGGGTTTGGGAGGTGCTGTCGAAGAAGCCTTGGCGAGTTGCTGCAGTGCATCCTGTGGATGGTACACATTGCAGCCACAGTGCGCCGGTTGTGAAGGGAGTGAATGTTTAGAGTGGTGGATGGGGTGCCAATCAAGCGGGCTGCTTTGTCCTGGATGGTGTCGAGCTTCTTGAATGTTGTTGGAGCTGCACTCATCGAAGCAAGTGGAGAGTATTCCATCACACTCCTGACTTGTGCCTTGTAGATGGTGGAAAGGCTTTGGGAAGTTAGGAGGTGAGTCACTCGCCGCAGAATACTCAGCCTCTGACCTGCTCTTCTAGCCACAGTATTTATATGGCTGGTCCAGTTAAGTTTCTGGTCAATGGTGACCCCCAGGATGTTGATGGTGAGGGTTTCGGCGATGGTAATACCGTTGAATGTCAAGGGGAGATGGTTAGACTCTCTCTTGTTGGAGATGGTCATTGCCTGGCACTTGTCTGACGCAAATGTTACTTGCCACTTATGAACCCAAGCCTTGATGTTGTCCAGGTCTTGCTGCATGCGGGCTCGGAATGCTTCATTATTTGAGGGGTTGCGAATGGAACTGAACACTGTGCAATCATCAGCGAACATCCCCATTTCTGATCTTATGATGGAGGGAAGGTCATTGATGAAGCAGCTAAAGATGGTTGGGCCTAGGACACTGCCCTGAGGAACTCCTGCAGCAATGTCCTGGGGCTGAGATGATTGGCCTCCAACAACCACTACCATCTTCCTTTGTGCTAGGTACGACTCCAGCCATTGGAGAGTTTTCCCCCTGATTCCCATTGACTTCAATTTTACAAGGGCTCCTTGGTGCCACACTCGGTCAAATGCTGTGTTGATGTCAAGGGCAGTCACTCTCACCTCACCTCTGGAATTCAGTTCTTTTGTCCATGTTTGGACCAAGGCTGTAATGAGGTCTGGAGCTGAGTGGTTCTGGCTGAACCCAAACTGAGCATCAGTGAGCAAGTTATTGGCAAGTAAGTGCCGCTTGATAGCACTGTTGACGACACCTTCCATCACTTTGCTGATGATTGAGAGTAGACTGATGGGGCGGTAATTGGCTGGATTGGATTTGTCCTGCTTTTTGTGGACAGGACATACCTGGGCAATTTTCCACATTGTCAGGTAGATGCCAGTGTTGTAGCTGTACTGGAACAGCTTGGATAGAGGCGCAGCTAGTTCTAGAGCACAAGTCTTCAGCACTACAGCTGGGATGTTGTCGAAGCCCATAGCCTTTGCTGTATCCAGTGCACTCAGCCGTTTCTTGATATCACGTGGAATGAATCGAATTGGCTGAAGACTGGCTTCTGTGATGGTGGTGATATCGGGAGGAGGCCAAGATGGATCATCCACTCAACACTTCTAAATTTAAAACAGAAATAGACAGTTTCCTAGAAGTAAAGGGAATTAGGGGTTACGGGGAGCGGGCAGGAAATTGGACATGAAGCTGAGTTCGGATCGGTCAAGGCCCTGTGGTTGGCGGAGCGGGCCCAGGTGCTGAGTGGCCGGGACCTACTCCTACTTCTTGTGTTCTTTAGATTTGAGGTTAGGATCAGATCAGCCATGATCTTATTGAATGGCGGAGGAGGCTCGAGGGGCCGATTGGCCTACTCGTGCTCCTATTTCTTATGTTCTTATATTCTGGCTGAAGATGGTTGCAAACGCTTCAGCCTTGTCTTTTGCACTCACGTGCTGGACTCCACCATCATTGAGGATGGGAATGTTTGCAGAGCCTCCTCCTCCCGTTAGTTGTTTAATTGTCCACCACCATTCACGACTGGATGTGGCAGGACTGCAGAGCTTTGATCTGATCCGTTGGTTGTGGAATCACTTAGTTCTGTCTATAGCATGTTGCTTCCACTGTTTAGCATGCATGTCGTCCTGAGTTGCAGCTTCACCAGGTTGGCACCTCATTTTTAGGTACGTCTGGTGCTGCTCCTGGCATGCTCTTCTACACTGTTCATTGAACCAGGGTTGATCCCCTGGCTTGTTGGTAATGGTAGAATGAGGAATATGCCGGGCCATGAGGTTACAGATTGTGCTGGAATACAATTCTGCTGCTGCTGATGGCCCACAGCACCTCATGGATGCCCAGTTTTGAGCTGCGAGATCTGTTCTGAGTCTATCCCATTTAGCAAGGTGGTAGTGCCACACAACACGTTGGATGGTATCCTCAGTGCAAAGATGGGACTTTGTCTCAACGAGGACTGTGCGATGGTCACTCCTACCAATACTGTCATGGACAGATGCATTTGCGACAGATAGATTGGTGAGGACGAGGTCAAGTAAGTTTTTCCCTCGTGTTGGTTCGCTCACCACCTGCCGCAGGCCCAGTCTGGCAGCTATGTCCTTCAAGACTCGGCCAGCTCGGTCAGTAGTGGTGCTACCGAGCTACTCTTGGTGATGGACATTGAAGTCTCCCACCCAGAGTACATTCTGTGCCCTTGCTACCCTCAGTGCTTCCTCCAAGTGGTGCTCAACATGGATTCAAGAGGTATATCGACAGGCTGGTGAAATGGGTGGACATGTGGCAGATGAAATTTAACGTGGAAAAATGCGATGTGATACATTTCGGTAGGAAGAATGAGAGAGAGGCAATATAAACTAGAGGGCACAATTCTAAAAGGGGGACAGGAACAGAGAGATCTGGGGGTTTCTATGCACAAATCGTTGAAGGTGGCAGGGCAGGTTGAGAAAGCATTAAGAAAGCAAACGGAATCCTGGGCTTTGTAAATAGAGGCATAGAGTGCAAAAGAAAGGAAGTCATGATGAACCTTTATAAAACACTGGTTCGACCACAACTGGAGTATTGTGTCCAGTTCTGGGCACCGCACTTTAGGAAAGATGTGAAGGCCTTGGAGAGGGTGCAGAAAAGATTTACTGGAATGATTCCAGGGATGAGGGACTTTAGTTACATGGATAAACTGGAGAAACTGGGTTTGTTCTCCTTGGAACAGAGAAGGTTGCGAAGAGATTTGATAGAGGTATTTAAAATCATGAAGTGTCTCGACAGAATAGAGAGAAATTGTTCCCATTGGCGGAAGGGTCAAGAACCAAAGAACATAGATTTAAGGTGATTGGTAAAAGAACCAAAGGTGACACGAGGAAAAACTTTTTACACAGCGAGCGGTTAGGATCTGGAATGCGTTGCCAGAGAGGGTGGTGGAGGCAGGTTCAATCATGGCCTTCAAAAGGGAACTGGATAAGTACTTGAAAGGAAAAAATTTGCAGGGCTACGGGGATAGGGTGGGGGAGTGGGACTAGCAGGATTGCTCTTGCATCGAGCCAGCATGGTATCGATGGGCCGAATGGCCTCCTTCCGTGCTGTAACCTTTCCATGATTCTATGCAGACAAGAAAGCTGAATCACAGAGACTGACGCTAATGCTTAATGAATTTATCTAATCTATAGCGCACTTCTTTCAAGTGTTTCAAGCAGAGACACAATTCAAATCGCACAAATTCAAATTGCCTTTGTGTACAAGGCTGCCAGTGGATAAATAGCTCGGACACATTGATGTTCAAAACATTTTATTTTCGCTCTCTTGTTGCCATTATCTCACCACATGATCACAGATTTTTTTTTTGCCTGCTTCGAATGAGTAATGATATTTTTAAATCACACATCATTACCAATTCAATGGCAAGAGAATGGATTCAGCGTTGTGGAGGTCATGGGCTCAATTTTAAAAGCAAAGTCCGGGTGTGTTGGGGGCGGAGGGGGGAAAGAAAATCCTGTTTTTTTTGGAGCGGGCAGAAATCCCGGCTCCAACACGCTGAAGAATGCGCACGACTCAAGTCATCTGGGTGTGTGCGCCGTTACCGAACCCGGAAGTCCAGCGGGCTTTATTTAAAGCAATAAATCACCTAGTTGAAGTAGTTTAAAGATGAATAAATGCAATTTACAATGAAGGCAAGTGATTTCAACGCTGCCTCAACGTGTTTCCTGTGCTGTGTGAAACACGCCATGGTGAAGGAGTCATGTTTCAGCCGGCAGCCATTTGGACATTTAAATCCCTGTTTGACAGATGGGGATAAAAGGTCAGTTATTGCAGCAGGGCACTCAGTTCTCTCAGACAAACTTTTGGCTGAGAGATCTTTATGTTTAGACAGAGAATTCTTGGTTTCCACTCAGCATTGTTCTGTTTACGCATATTTACCAACTTTCCGGACCCCCTCAAACTGACACCATCAGGATGGGGGGATGGGTGCGATGACTGCATTCACCAGTATATCCAAGGACAAGGAACATCACCATCCTCGCCAGACATGGCATGCACTTCCGCCACTTGGAGCTCCACAACACAGTGCTGTGCAACAGGCACCAGCACAAGAGCACAGAGGGGAACAACAGAGGGAGGGACGTTGTCGTAGGCACTAAATCCCGTCAGAGGGTCTACAGACAGAGGCTCAGCTTCCTAGACCTCCACAAGGAGTAGTGCATACGGAGGCTGAGAGTGAGTCGCCATGTGGTCGCAGACATCTGCAGCCTCCTTCATGCCGAGCTGCGCCTGGCGGCATCTCATTATCCGTCACTGTTAAAGTTAAAATACCATTGCCCTCAACTTCTTCGCCCCTGCATTATTCCGGGGAGCCACCGGTGTCGTTGCTGGGGTCTCTCAGTCGTCTGCACACAGTTGCATAAGGTCACAGACAGCTTGTTTCGCAGGACCTCGCAATACGTCAACTTCCCCATGAATGACCTCAGCCAAACGGAGAGGGCAGTGGGTTTCCACTCTGTGGCTGGCTTCCCACGTGTACAGGGTACAGTCTATTGCATGCATGTAGCAATCCGAGCACCTCCACACGAGCCAGGACTGTTCATCAACAGAAAGGGGTATCACTCCATCAACGCTAGCTCGTTTGTGACCACTGCAAAAGATTTCATGTGTGTGCCAGATTCCCTGGCAGCTGCCATGATTCGTTCATTCTGAGGGAATCCAATACCCTGGGCCTCTTCCACGGACCAAACACCCTGAAGGACTGGCTCCTCGGGGACAAGGAATACTCCATGTACATGTGGCTCATCACACTTTTGAGGAACCCCATCACCGAGTAACAGTGTCAATACAACGACAGCCACATCGCCACCAGGTCTATAATTGAACATGCGATAGGGCTACTGAAGATGAGATTTCGGTGCCTCAATCGTTCTGGGGGAGCGCTTCAATACGCACTGGTGAGAGTGGATCGCATTACAGTAGTGTGTTGTGTCGTGCACAACATGGCACAACAGAGAGGAGTACCGGTTGGGGAGGCCCCATCCGCCATCCACATTGAGGAGGAGCAAGAACAGGAGCAGGTGGAGGATGAACGCAGAGGCAGAGCAGCAGCTCACCCGGCTGCTCATGAGGCCAGGGAGTCACTCATACATGAACGGTTCTCGTAAGATCAGAAAATGAGAAGAGTTCAGTCCTCACCTGTAGGAGAGAACAACATCAGCGCTAACACCAGCACCCCCACCACCCACAAAACAGTCCTGCAACTACACATCCACCCACTGTAAAGTAACCCACTGGGTGGCATCAAGTATCACCGTTCATGAAAGGGCGCTATCACAAAAGCCAGTCAAGAATGAGCAAGGCGTGGCAGGTGAGAATGATAACATTTAATTAACATTTGACAAACACCAAATGTAAATGAAAAACATGACCGTTTGTCAGACCCTTGTGCATACCCTTCGTGATCACAATTCCTTAGCCTTTCTCTTCCTACAACTTCGACGTGGTGCATCCCCTGTGGCTGCAGCAGAGGTTGTGGCAGGTTGCTCATGTCCATGGCCGGACTGCTTAGGTGCTTTCGGCCTACACCCTCTGGGTTTTGGAGCCCTTGAGGGCCCTCCAAAGGCTGCTCCACCTGCACCTGTGCAGGGGCAAACTTAGCCACCTGGCGAGGAGGCAGAATTGCGGGTACTGGTTGAGAAGGGGGAAACAGGTGAGACGTGAGAGCGCTTTGAGTGGCGTCCCCACTTCCATGTCCCCTTTCGCCATCATCCCTCTCTTGGAATCGGCCCACATCATTCCTACCACCCTGCTGGAGAACAGTTTGGAGGACATGTATAATGCCTTGGTAGCCCAGTTGCAAAGTTTCTGTCTGCCTGTTTAAGGCGGCAGAATGTTCTTCATCATGAGTCCGAACAGCCGTCATCAGGGCCTGAAAGAACTCATTTGTGAGCCATGCTTGAAGCTCAACAGAGGTTAGCCTTCTCTCCATCGCAGACATTCCCGCACTTACCTGCGGCACTATCTCAGACATTTCAGCAGTTACGTGCGACACTTTCTCAGGCAGTTGCTCACATCTGTGTGACACTATCTCAGACATTCCCTCCCGTACCTGTGCCACTATTCCACTAATGCGGTAGTTGGACTCCTCCATCCTCCGCGCTATTGCGCTGAATGTGCATGGCACCTGTTCCAGCGCCTCGCAAATGTCCTGCTGTCCCTCGATCATTCTCCTTTTAAAGGATGGCTCCTGGGGATTATCATCTGTGTCCAGCTGAGCAGAGCCTCGGGAGGAGTGCGCCCATCGACGCGGACTCTCCACAGCTGCCCCTGCCATCATTGTCTGCTCGTGCTCACTTGTGTGGTGTCTCACCAGGTACCAATCCAACTAGCTGACTACTAGGACCCACTGAGGCTGCGCTGGTGGATGGCTCGCTAAGGTGTGACGGTGTGCCCTCAGCAGCTGGCAGGCCCTCTGAGGACTCGCCCTCTGCCGTCACTGAGGTCGTTGAAGGATCTGTAAGAAAACAGAAGGCAATATTAGGCATCATCACAGATGTGTCATGTTATGATGAGCATACTGAGGTGTTCAACATGCCAAGCATTGTTAACATCAATTCAAGTTGTGCATGATGAATGTTAAAGTTGTGTCACCAGACGTTTGTGGGGTGCCAGTCTCGGCATCCCTGACGGACAGGCACTCGAGGGTGCGGCTGATCTCCAGGGCCTCCTCCTCTGCCTCTGTGAGGACCACTATTTGTTGTGGCCTCCTCCTGTCCTCACCCTCTCTTCCCCTGGAAGGGGAGAAAGTACTGACGTGTGAGTGAGTGATGTTGAAGTGGTCAGCCAATTAATGCATTGCTTTGGGTGAGGCTGACCGTGAAAGTGGGTGAGTATGAGGCAGAGACGTCACGTTGGATGAGGATTGGGGTGAATGGTGGTGGTGAGGTCACAAATGGAGAGGTGAGGAAGTGCTCAGGAAGTGAAGGTAAGCTGAGGATGAGCCTTAAGTGGGTGTGAGGAGTGATGTGATGGAGTAGTCTTGGCAGTGCAGAATGATGTGATGGGGCTGGGGGGTTGATGTGCACCACGGAATGTAGGAGAATCAATAAGTGTACTCACTTTTGCTGACCTAGTTATGTCATTGAAACGCTTCCTGCACTGGACCCAAGTGCGGCAGATGTTGCTGCTGCTGGTGATCTCCTCTGCCACCTTGAGCCAGGCCTTCTTGGTGGCAGAGGCAGGGCACTTCCACTTGGCGGCCGGGTAAAATAGTTCCTCCTCCTCACCCCGGCCAGTAGCACCTGAAGTGAGGCTTCGCTGAATCTTGGAGTAGCCTTGCCCCTGTGCTACTCCATTGTGATAATGATTTTGGAGCAATGGCCCTTTAAATCCAGACGCTCCAGCTGACAGCCTATCATGCGGGTGTACATTCCGAAAACAAGGTTAATGGCCACCAATTAAGTCGCGATCGCGTGGGGAAAGGTAAGTTTTTATTAGTCGGGTTTGCCGCCCGCCCATTGATCCCCCGCTGCCATTCCGCCAACCTTTTAAAATCGAGCCCTATGTATCATTTTGACAGTGCATATTCACTGACTACCTTGTATCCTAACAGTGACTTTGATGTGCTCTCAATTCTTTGAATGCTGAAGGATTCTTTGCTTTTCGAAATATTTATCTTTTTCAAATACAACGCCTGCCAAATTCACATTCTGCTAATTCTAATGGTTCATATTAGAAAGCAAAATTAGAATAATCTTCAAATTAATTCACAGTATATTTGGAATTGAAAAGAAAATCATTATTTTTAAATGTGGTGTTGAGATGGTACTATAGTTACAGGATTAAAGGATTATTCTTACAACTCGTAATTACTTCACAGCATAATCTGAGCCGGGATGAAACCCCCAATGCAAAGTTAGTTATTTTCTCCGCTCCCCCGAACGTGATCGTCAGCCTTGCACATGACTTGATTTAAGGCGTGATTTGGACCAGATCTTCCTTCTCACCAGTTTTCATGATGTAAATGGCCATTAACAGTTGTGTCTTTTTAAAGTCACTGACACAATGATTTGAGGGAAAAATAAAATTGCAAGGCATAATTTGTGTACTAATCTAGTCCTTCTTGTGTGTTCATTTGTGTACTATGCCCACTCCAGAGACTTGAGCACATAATCTAGGCTGTCACTCCAGTGCAGTACTGAGAATGTGCCGCACTGTCGGAGGTGCCGTCTTTCGGATGAGACGTTAAACTGAGGCCTCCATCTGCCCCCTCAGGTGGATGCAAAAAATCCCATGACACTATTTTAAAGAAGAGCAGGGGAGTTCTCCGTGGTGTCCTGGCCAATATTTATCCGTCAACCAAAACCACTGGAAACAGATTATCTGGTCATTATCACATTGCTATTTATGGGACCTTGCAGTGCCCAAATTGGCTGCCGCATTTCCTACATTACAACAGTGACTACCCTTCAAAAGTACTTCATTGGCTGTAAAGCGCTTTGAGATGTCCTGAGGTCTTGAAGGGTGCTATATAAATGCAACTTCTTTCTTCTTATTTCCTGTGTCTCAATCACTCTGGTGTAATCTCTTATTTTTTTCCTTGTTATGCCTTGTAGCAGAAACAAGAGAGTGGCGATAACTGACAGGGCATTCCATAAGCAATTGGAACACTATCTGGGGACAGAAGATCAATTAAGGCTATGTTTAAAACAATAAAGAACAGAAATATTAGCACAGATGTCCCCAATGGCTCAGCCAGTTAAAGCAGCAAGAAACTGAATCACACAGACCAGGAAAGTCCCAACTTTGACCCTGATCTGTACCGAGATCGCTAATCTCAGTTGGTCCAGTATAGCAGTGATAGAACTGCCCCCTGCTGCCTCTGGGATGGGGAAAGGGTGAAGAAAAATGGCCAGGGTTCCTGCTCATCACTAGTTGACTACCCGTGTACATGTGTGGATGGCGGTTAAGTGCAAGTTCAGGTTCTGTTCTAATGACCCCTGTGATTAAATTGCCGATCAATACTTGCTGACTAGGTTCACAAGTGAAACGTTTGCCACTTGAATAATGCGCAGGAGCTGTAATGGAGCAAGAAAAAGAACTTGCATTTATATAGCTCCTTTCACGACCTTGGGACGTCCCAAAGCGCTTTACAACCAATTAAGTATTTTGAAGTGTAGTCATTGTTGTAATGTAGGAAACACGTCAGCCAATTTGTACACAGCAAGCTCCCACAAACAACAATGAAATAAATGACCAGATAATCTATTTTTAGGGGTTGGTTAAGGGATGAATATTGGCCAGGTCACACCAGGGAGAACTCCCCTACTCTTCTTTGAATAGCGCTGTGGGATCTTTTATGTCCACCTGAGAGGGCAGATGAGGCCTCCGTTTAATGAATCATCTAAAAGACGGCATCTCCAACAGAGCAGCGCTCCCTCAGCACTGCACTGAGGTGTCAGCCAAGAAATCAATGCCATTAGGTGCGGAGGAGGAACAGGAAAAAAAGGGGGAGGGAGAAAAATGGCAGGAGGATGAAGGAAAAACAGAAATCAAAATGCTGTAACTAAAAACTAAGTGTTGAAGCCAATCTCTAGTGCAACTTCTGTCAGAGCACAAGTACATGGAAACAAAAATCTTACCCCCGCAAAAAAAAATAACCAGCAATGATTACTTTTGTGCAAAATATTGCACAATTCCATTACAATATGTCAAATATTAGGCCAAACTTCAACCTCAGTTGACATATTTTCAGAAATGCCAGAGGAAAGCAAATAATATCCTATAATATGTTTAAATTCTTATGAACTTGGCTTCTCAATGTAACCAATTTGTGATTATTGAACTGCAATACATAGACTTGTAGCTGCTTTGTAGAATTTGATACCAATCAATATAAACAATACTATTCCTTTGGCGTTGTACACAGGGAGTCAAGGCCAGTGTAATCTTTAAGTGAAGTGGTGTTAGATGGCGCGGGTTAGATGGCATGCAGACAGAATTCAGTACCCATTTTAAATTCATACATTCTACCCCTATTTTTGTGCTTGGATTTTACAGTATTATGTCCAACAGGTGTTTTAGTCACTGGATAATTGTTCAGGAAGGTGAAGAGATTGCCAAAAATTTGTTCCTTCAAAAAGAAATCACTGTCTCAGCACACATACTGCTCCTATAAAATAAAGACAGAGGGTCACTATCACGACGGTTCGGACCGTGATAACATGGTCAGTGGCACTGACTGTTGGAGTAGCAGTACTAAGAGCCAAGTTAGGCAGGCAGGCAGGCTGGCTCCAAAAAAGACTAGTTATAAGTGATTTTCCTTCATAAAACAGCTTATGGAGGAATTCTTCACTCTCAGAAGGACTAATACAACGACAGTAATTTGTATTTATATAGCACTGTTAAAGTGGTAATATGTTCCGAGGCTTTTCACAGGAGCATTGTCAAACAAAATTTGACACCAAGCCATATTAGGAGACATGGAGGATCAAACAGATTTAAGGATCCATTTTCACAGATCACTAAAATGTAGTGGTCAGGTACAAAAATATAATCAAAAAGGCTAATGGAATGTTAGTCTTTATAACTAGAGGGCTAGAATATAAAGGGGGTGAAGTTTTGCTCCAGCTTTACAAAGTTCTGTTCAGACCACATCTGGAGTACTGTGTACAGTTCAGGGCATCACACTTCAGAAAGGATTTTTTGGCCTTGGAAGGAGTGTAGTTCAGATCCACAAGATTATTACCAGGGCTCCAAGGGTTAGATTATGAGGAGAGATTACATAAACTAGGCTTGTATTTGTTGGAATATAGACGGTTAAGGGGTGATTTGATTGAGATTTTTAGGATTTTGAAAGGAACTGATCGGGTAGATAGAGAGAAACTTTTTCTGCTGCTGGGGGGGGGGGGGGTCTGGGACAAGGGGGCACAATCTTAAAATCAGAACCAGGCTATTCAGGAGAGAAGTTAGGAAACATGCAGAGTGGTAGAAGTGTGGAACTCTCTCCCACAAAAAGCAGGAGATGCTAGCTCTACCTGAGATCGATAGATTTTTGCTAGCCAAGGGTATTAGGGATATGGAGCAAAGGCGGGTAAATGGAGTTAGGGTACAGATCAGTCATGATCTCAATGAATGGCGGAACAGGCTGGAGGAGTTGAATGGCTCACTCCTGTTTCTATGTTCCTATATTAGGACAGGTGACCAAAAGCCTGGTCAAAGAGGTAGGTTTTAAGGAGTGTCTTAAAGAAGAGAGAAGTGGAGAAGCAAAGAGGTTTAGGGAGAGAATTCCAGGTCTTAGGTCCTAGGCAGCTGAAGAAACTGGGACAAAAAAGGCTGAATTGAAAATTCAGCTAACCATGTGGGTGGGTTAAGGAAAGCACTTCCCTCAGCATACATTCCAACACTGTGTTTGGACGCAGCTCTTGAAATTCTCCTGGTTTGTCATTGGTAAACTTATTTTTTCTCCTGAAACATGGAGGACAACATGCAGAAATTTAGTGAGAGTTAACAGAGGGGTTAAGGAATTGGGGGAGAAGGCAATACTCCAGAGTCTATGATTAGCAACTGTAAAGTCTCTTTCCTGCTTGTACCCCTTCACATTGTGTTGAATCGGGAATCTGCTCATTTCATTTTTGTAAGCTCCACATAGCCTTCATTAACTGCACTCAACTGATACTCAATTTGTGAAGCAATTACAACTTAACTTACATTTATTTTGTATTTTCCTTCGTTATGTGCCCTGGTTCTCCACTCTGCTCCCATCCCTTCCCACTCCCCCAACAGGAAGAACAAATATGGTGCAAATTGAGGATCTGAAGTTCATTTCTGGGGCCAAAAACAATGTTTTTTTTGGAAGTAACAAACAATCTGATACAGTATATTTCTATCACTTTCTGTTCTGTCAACACAATGTAAAATGCATAGAAATGTGTTCAAAGAAAGAATTGAAGAGTAATTACTCCCTATCAGCCACAATCCGCACACAAGGGTTGAGTTAAGGTGGTAGCTGCATAAGTAGAGTATTATACTGAGACCTAAAAATACACTGCAAAAATTGTTGATTCACTGTTATCAAAACTTGGAAGCTTTTCAGGTCCTAATTAAGGAGGACCAGCTGGAGAAAAACCACATGAAAAGAAACAGCAGCTAAACAGTGAACTTCAAATATACAATATAGCTTAGACATTAAAAATACTGTGCACTTTAGTATTTAAACAAGATTTGAAATGCAATGGTAATCGTGCAAAGACACAGCAAGTATTTAACAGCAAGGAGTGGTTAAAAACCACATCAATCATTTTTATTCAGATACTTAATCTTTATAAAATCCGAATGTGAAGGTGATACTTAGGACGTGTGCTTGACTTTGAAGTAATACTTGTGACAATCAGCTAAATTCGAAGTTACTTACTTTTCCTTCAAGAAGTCTGCTACCCGTTTAAAGTCTGCTATGCAGTACTCTCTTTTCATGTCCATAAGAACGCTATCTGATCCAGTCTGAACTGGCACATGAAGGAAGGAATACACCCTAGGATGAAGGAGGATTTTTGCCATTTCCTGTAGAAAAAAACCAGTATAATCCATCTGTACCATATCAATTAAAACTTTTCGCTTAAATGCATAGAATTCCACACAAGTCACGTGCATTTTAAAAATCCTTCACCTTGAGCACTGTCTATCGTAATGAGGATCAAAATGATGTTCAGTATTTGTATTTAGAGTCCAGGGCTGTGAACAGTAACTGTCAACCTAAAATTGCAGGCTACTTGAGGTTGTGATAAATACAGGCATGATTAATTGTTATGTTTATCACAGGCAAATACTGTTGGATAAACAACATACATTTAAACACAACAATTTCCTCACCAACATAATTCTGAAGGTCACTATGGCTCTTTTTGAACCTGAGGTACTCATTAACTGACCTAAATCAGCGCTCCTGAAAACAATCCTATGGTTTCCAATATCGTCAATAGTACTTTCTTTCTAGTTTTCTTTCCTCATGCTTAATTGTGCTTGTAGAAGCAGCAGTGATTGTTTCTACACTCCTCAGTGGTTGACAACTTAAGCTCCATCATCTCACACACAACCGAGTCATGTTTAGGCTTTTCGATGGTTCCTTTTTAGATTATTTGATTAGCTCTCTTCAACTTTCTGACCTGGATTTAACATCTGGAAAAAATTAGCTACTGTCCACATTGAACCAGACAACATAATTATTCTGTGTCACATGACCAGATTGCTTTTTCCTAAGTAGCTTGATGCTGGAAGCAATGAGCTTGCATCAGGGGTAGCATGAACCTTTCAACTCCACCAACCGCTTTCTTCTGGAATATAATAAAATATTTCAAAAGACAAGTTCTTAAAGTACAGGAGTAATGGTATCAACAAACAATTCTACTGCAGGCCAAACCATAGTCCATAACTTACACGTTATTACCCCGGGTAACATAAAGCTACCATTGATATTATTTGCGCCCCTCTTAATTCTAAACATGACAGTTACTGTCTGATCAACAAATAAAATTATAATCAGAACGTTTAAAGGAAGATGATATGGATTATTGAGCTTTACATGCAGAATTCCTTATCCTTTAAATGTAACAATCTTCCTTATGTTTTTCATGAATAACGCCTACACACTGATAAGTTGGGGAGAAAAAGGCTTGCTAGGTACGCCTGTTACGTCAAGACTTTTCTTAAAGCCAGAACCTCGTGGCCATCCCCATTCTTAGGGCCTACATAGCTTCTTCAGTTCTTTTCTGCCAGTCAGGTTAACTAGAGGGATGGAGGAGTGCAAGGAATCCATTATTTATTTAATTTGAAGATAAGGATAAACACATTTTAACTACATCTGTAGAAAAACGATGACCAAAAAGGTTAAACTGAAGTTCTTTTTGTGTGTGATTCTACCAAAAGAACTTATTACAGGTGTACAAAATAAGTAATACAGCTGAAACTCAAAGCAGCACACACCATGACCATGGGAGGGGAGGCAGAAGAGGAGGGTGGACAATTTCATACATGGAGCAAAGCAGCATTTTAAGAACAAGGAATTGTCTACTCCAACTAATCTACATTTAACCTTCATTTGTTATCCTCTCTCTACATGACAAAAGCATGTCACCCAGAATGGCAACCTTTCTGGAGGAAAAAAGAGTTTGCTTTGGTATTGAGGCTAGCACAACCTTGAATGTGCTGTCATCTCCCAAATTCATGGCTACCTTTCCTGCAACTCCATTTCTGAGCCGCTCTAATCAGGTTTCTGTTCCTGTCACAGCACTGAAACAGCCCTAATCAAAGTCATAAATGACATGCTATTGACTTTTTTTTATTCATTCATGAGATGTGGGCGTTGCTGGGAAGGCCAGCATTTATTGCCCATCCCTAATTACCCTTGAACCGCTGCAGTCCGTATAGTGAAGGTTCTCCCAGTGCTGTTAGGTGGGGAGTTCCAGGATTTTGACCTAGCGACGATGAAGGAACGGAGATATACTTCCAAGTTAGGATATTAGAATCATCGAATCATAGAAGTTTACAACATGGAAACAGGCCCTTCGGCCCAACATGTCCATGTCGCCCAGTTTATACCACTAAGCTCGTCCCAATTGCCTGCACTTGGCCCATATCCCTCCATACCCATCTTACCCATGTAACTGTCCAAATGCTTTTTAAAAGACAAAATCGTACCCGCCTCAACTACTGCCTCTGGCAGCTCGTTCCAGACACTCACCACCCTTTGAGTGAAAAAATTGCCCCTCTGGACCCTTTTGTATCTCTCCCCTCTCACCTTAAATCTATGTCCCCTCGTTATAGACTCCCCTACCTTTGGGAAAAGATTTTGACTATCTACCTTATCTATGCCCCTCATTATTTTATAGACTTCTATAAGATCACCCCTTAACCTCCTACTCTCCAGGGAAATAAGTCCCAGTCTATCCAACCTCTCCCTATAAGTCAAACCATCAAGTCCCGGTAACATCCTAGTAAATCTTTTCTGCACTCTTTCTAGTTTAACAATATCCTTTCTATAGTAGGGTGACCAGAACTGTACACAGTATTCCAAGTGTGGCCTTACTAATGTCTTGTACAACTTCAACAAGACATCCCAACTCCTGTATTCAATGTTCTGACCAATGAAACCAAGCATGCCGAATGCCTTCTTCACCACCCTATCCACCTGTGATTCCACTTTCAAGGAGCTATGAACCTGTACTCCTAGATCTCTTTGTTCTATAACTCTCCCCAACGCCCTACCATTAACGGAGTAGGTCCTGGTCCGATTCGATCTACCAAAATGCATCACCTCACATTTATCTAAATTAAACTCCATCTGCCATTCATCGGCCCACTGGCCCAATTTATCAACATTCCGTTGCAATCCTAGATAACCTTCTTCACTGTCCACAATGCCACAAATCTTGGTGTCATCTGCAAACTTACTAACCATTCCTCCTAAATTCTCATCCAAATCATTAATATAAATAACAAATAACAGCGGACCCAGCAGCGATTCCCTGAGGCACACCGCTGGTCACAGGCCTCCAGTCTGAAAAACAACCCTCCACAACCACCCTCTGTCTTCTGTCGTCAAGCCAATTTTGTATCCAATTGGCTACCTCACCTTGGATCCCGTGAGATTTAACCTTATGTAACAACCTGCCATGCGGTACCTTGTCAAAGGCTTTGCTAAAGTCCATGTAGACCATGTCTACTGCACAGCCCTCATCTATCTTCTTGGTTACCCCTTCAAAAAACTCAATCAAATTCGTGAGACATGATTTTCCTCTCACAAAACCATGCTGACTGTTCCTAATCAGTCCCTGCCTCTCCAAATGCCTGTCGATCCTGTCTCTTAGAATACCCTCTAACAACTTATCCACTACAGATGTCAGGCTCACCGGTCTGTAGTTCCCAGGCTTTTCCCTGCCGCCCTTCTTAAACAAAGGCACAACATTTGCTACCCTCCAATCTTCAGGCACCTCACCTATAGCTGTCGATGATTCAAATATCTCTGCTAGGGGACCCGCAATTTCCTCCCTAACCTCCCATAACGTCCTGGGATACATTTCATCAGGTCCCGGAGATTTATCTACCTTGATGCGCATTAAGACTTCCAGCACCTCCCTCTCTGTAATATGTACACTCCTCAAGACATCACTATTTATTTCCCCAAGTTCCCTAACATCCATGCCTTTCTCAACCGTAAATACCGATGTGAAATATTCATTCAGGATCTCACCCATCTCTTGTGGTTCCGCACATAGATGACCTTGTTGATTCTTAAGAGGCCCTACTCTCTCTCTAGTTACTCTTTTGCCCTTTATGTACTTGTAGAAGCTCTTTGGATTTTCCTTTGCCTTATCTGCCAAAGCAATCTCATGTCCCCTTTTTGCCCTCCTGATTTCTCTCTTAACTCTACTCCGGCAATCTCTATACTCTTCAAGGGATCCACTTGATCCCAGCTGTCTATGCATGTCATATGCCTCCTTCTTCTTTTTGACTCGGGCCTCAATCTCCCGAGTCATCCAAGGTTCCCTACTTCTACCAGCCTTGCCCTTCACTTTATAAGGAATGTGCTTACCCTGAACCCTGGTTAACACACTTTTGAAAGCCGCCCACTTACCAGACGTCCCTTTGCCTGCCAACAGACTCTCCCAATCAACTTCTGAAAGTTCCTGTCTAATACCATCAAAATTGGCCTTTCCCCAATTTAGAATTTTAACTTTTGGGCCAGACCTATCATTCTCCATAGCTATCTTAAAACTAATGGAATTATGATCACTGGTCCCAAAGTGATCCCTCACTAACACTTCTGTCACCTGCCCTTCCTTATTTCCCAAGAGGAGGTCAAGTTTTGCCCCCTCTCTAGTCAGGCCATCCACATACTGAATGAGAAATTCCTCCTGAATACACTCAACAAATTTCTCTCCATCCAAGCCCCTAATGCTATGGCTGTCCCAGTCAATGTTGGGAAAGTTAAAGTCCCCCACTATTACCACCCTATTTTTCTTGCAGCTGTCTGTAATCTCCTTACATATTTGCTCCTCAATTTCCCGTTGACTATTTGGTGGTCTGTAGTACAATCCTATCAAAGTGATCTCTCCCTTCTTATTTTTCAGTTCTACCCATATAGACTCCGTGGGCGAACCCTCGGATATATCCCCTCTCACTACTGCCGTGATGTTCTCCCTAATCAAGAACGCAACTCTCCCTCCTCTCTTACCTCCTGCTCTATCTTTCCTATAGCATCTGTACCCTGGAACATTGAGCTGCCAGTCCTACCCCTCCCTTAGCCATGTTTCAGTAATAGCTATAACATCCCAGTCCCATGTACCCATCCATGCCCTGAGTTCATCTGCCTTGCCCATCAGACTTCTTGCATTGTGTGACTTGGAGGGGAATGTGCAGGTGGTGTTGTTCCCATGTGCCTGCTACCCTTGTCCTTCTAGGTGGTAGAGGTCGCAGGTTTGGGAGGTACTGTCGAAGAAGCCTTGACAAGATGCTGCAGTGCATCCTATAGATGGTATGCACGACAGCCACGGTGCACTGGTGGTGGAGGGAGTGAATGTTTAAGGTGGTGGATAGGGGTGCCAATTAAGTGGGCTGCTTTGTCCTGGATGGTGTTGAGCTTCTTGAGTGTTGTTGGAGCTGCAATCATCCAGGCAATTGGAGAGTATTCCATCACACTCCTGACTTGTGCCTTGTAGATGTTGGAAAGTCAGGTGAGTCACTCGCTGCAGAATACTCAGCCTCTGACCTGCTCTTGTAGCCACAGTATTTATGCTCTGAGGAACTCCTGCAGCGATGTCCTGGGGCTGAGAAGATTGGCCTCCAACAACCGCTACCATCTTCCTTTGTGCTAGGTATGACTCCAGCCACTGGAGAATTTTCCCACTAATTCCCATTGACTTCAATTTTACTAGGGCTCCTTGATGCCACACTCGGTCAAATGTTGCCTTGATGTCAAGGGCAGTCACCCTCACCTCACCTTTGGAATTCAGTTCTTTCGTCCGTGTTTGGACCAAGACTGTAATGAGGTCTGGAGCCGAGTGATCCTGACGGAACCCAAACTGAGCAGGTTATTGATGAGTAAGTGCCGCTTGATAGCACTGTCGAGAACACCTTCCATCACTTTGCTGATTATTGAGAATAGACTGATGGGATGGTAATTGGCCAGATTGGATTTGTCCTGTTTTTTGTGGACTGTGACCATGGTTCACTATCCTTCCTCATCGTTCTCGACCTGCCTGCAGTCTTTGACACGGTTGACCACACCATCCTCCTCCAAAGCCTTTCCTCCGTCGTCCAGCTAGATGCGACTGCCCATGCCTGGTTCCATTCCTACCTATCCAGTCTGAGCCAGAGAATCTTCCCACTCCCGCACTGATTTCTCTGGACTCTCCCAAGGATCTAGCCTCAGCCTCCTCCTATTTCTCACCTACTCAGTGACGTAATCTGAAAACATCAGGTTCCACATTTAGGCTGACGACACCCAGCTCTACCTCACAACCACCTCTCTCGACCCTTCCACAGCCTCTGTGCTTGTCAGACTGCTCGTCTGACATCCAGACCTGGATGAGCCAAAATTTCCTCCAATTAAACATTGGGAAATCCGAAGCCATTGTGTTTGGTCTCCGCCACAAACTCCGCTCCCTGGACACCGATTGGATCCCCCTCCCAGGCCACTGTCTCAGACTGAACCAGACTGTTTGCAACCTTGGCGTCCTATTTGACCCTGAGCTGAGCTTCTGACCCCATATCCTCTTCTTCACCAAGACTGCCTACTTCCACCTCTGTAATACTTCTTTACCTCCAGACTCGACTATTTCAATCAAAAGCAAAATACTGCGGATGCTAGAAATCTGAAATAAAAACAGAAAATGCTGGAGAAGCTCAGCAAGTCAGGCAGCATCTGTGGAGAAAGAAACAGAGTTAACGTTTCAGGTCGAAGACCTTTCATCAGAACTGGAAGGTGTTAAAAGAGTTCAAGTTTTTGAGCAAGGACAGAGCCAGGGAAAGTGGGGGGGAGGGAAAATTGGGGGGGGGAAGGGAGGGGAGGAAAAAACAAAAGGGAAGGTCTGTGATAAGGTAGAGGGCACGAGTGATTAAGTGACAAAAGGGATGAAAGTGCAAGGCAAGGAAGGTGGTAATGGGACAGGTTAAGAAACAAAAGATTGATCAGGAGTAGCTGTAAATGGCAGCAGCAGAACCATTGCTAGCATTAGCTGACCGAAAAAATGGGAGCAGCGGTTATGATCTGGAGTTAATGAAATCAATGTTGAGTCTGGAAGGTTGTTAAGTACCTAATCAAAAGATGAGGTGCTGTTCCTTGAGCTTACGTTGAGCTTCATTGGAACCGTGTAAGAGGCCGAGGACAGAGATCAGAGTGGGAGCATGACGGGGAATTAAAATGGCAAGTGACCGGAAGGTCAGGGTCATGCTTGCGGACAGGGCAAAGGTATTCAGCAAAGCAATCACCCAGTCTGCGTTTGGTCTTCCCAATGTAGATGAGATCGCATTGTGTGCAGCGGATACAGTATACTAAACTGAAAGAAGTACAAGTAAACCACTGTTTCACCTGGAAGTAGTGTTTGGGGCCCTGGACGTTGGGAAGGGAGGAGGTGAAGGGGCAGGTGTTGCACATCCTGCGTTCGCAAGGGAAGGTGCTGTGTGGAGGAGAGCGGATGTTGGGGGTGATGGAAGAGTGGTCCAGGGTGTCGCGGAGGGAGCGGTCCCTTTGGAATGCTGAAAGGGGACGGGAGGGGAAGATGTGTTTGGTGGTGGGATTGGGCTGGAGGTGGCGGAAATGGCCACCTCCAGCAGAGGATGATGTGGTGAATGTGGTGGCTGGGGACAATGGGGGAACCTATCATGATTTTGGGGGGGGGGGGGGGCAGGAGGGAAGGGGTGTGGGCAGAAGTATGGGAAATAGGACGGACACGGTCGAGGGCCCTGTCAATGACAGTGGGGGGGAATTCTCGATTGAGGAAAAAGGAATTCTAACTATTCCAATGCTGTCATGGCCAGCCTCCCATCTTCCACTTAAGCTCAGCCAAAACTCTGTTGCCGGTATCTTAACTTGTACCAAGTTCTGTTCACCATCATCTCTGTGTTTGCACGTTGGCTCCCGGTCCACCAAAGCCCCGATTTTAAAATTCTCGATTTGTGTTCAAATCCTTCCACGGTTTTGCCGCTCCCTACGCCCATAGCCTCCTCCAGCCCCACAACCCTCCGAGATCTCTGCGTTCCTCCAACTCTGGCCTCTTGTGCATCTCCCACTTCCTTCGCCACACCATTGGCAGCCAGGCATTAGCTGCCCGGACCCTGAGCTCTGGAATTCCCTGTCTAAACCTTTCTTCCTCTCTCTCTCCTCCTTCAAGACGCTCTTTAAAACCCACATCTTACACCTGTCCTAATGCCTCCCCGGTGTCCTGGCCAATATTTTTCCCTCAATCGAAATCACTAAAAAGATGATATGTTCATCATAACATTCCTGTGCGCGAATTGGCTGCCGTGTTTCCTACATTACAACAGTGACTACACCTCAAAAGTACTTCATTGGTTGTAAAGCACTTTGGGATATACTGAAGTAGTGAAAAGCGCTTTATAAATGCATGTCTTTTTTTTGGCTCGGTGTCAATTTGTGTCTGATTATGCTCTTGTGAAGCGCTTTAGGATGTTTTACTATGTTAAAGGCGCTATATAAATGCAAATTGTTCTAGCGCAACTCTGCAAACTTCATACTCTTAGTTTCAACTGAATCAATTTGGTCAAATGGGAGGGTTGCTACAGGCCTTACTGAGCTGAACAAGATACTTGAAAATAGCCTATGTAATTGCTACTGCTTATGGGGAAACAAGACTCAGCTTTGTCAAGATTTTTCCCTCTCTGCTACGAACAATACAATTGATCAATGAGTCATCTTCTGTGTAATGAATTTTGTATCCATGGGATACAAATAGACGAGAGGCTCCTGCTCTTGCTTTCAGTTGTGTCTGCATAATAGTAGCATCCAAAGGGTGAAAATTTTGTCCTGCAGCTCAGCTGCTTAAGACAATGAAAGTTAAATATTAATCTTTATCGAGTTCAACCATCTCAAGTGGGATGACGGTTGGGAATGCTCCAAATAATCTGAGTTAGGAAGGGGGGGGGTGGGGGGGAAATAAGACAGGGTGCCCACTCTTGACCACAATCTGAAGGAATCCCTGCTGAAAATGCTCATGTGTGGATGTTGGGTGACGACAGGATTGGGCTGGGTTCTGATACTTGGTACTTGAATAGTCTGCCAAAGGCCAGGAACCTGTGCAGAGCTTCACTTGCCAGGACTGCATGCGGGAATATGGTGTGGAGGTCTGCGGACCCCGCAGAATTTTCTGTGCATTAAAATTAACGCATTGGAAAATCCTGTTGGGTCTGGTGAGCTTTGTGCCCAAATTCCAGATATATGCTCCTGGCGAGCAAAGGTCCATGCCTGCATAGGGATTTTGTTAAATGATTCCTTCTTTCTCGGCTCACATATGAAAAAATGGGAAACTGGATAACCAGCGCCTGGGGAATCACTGCCTAGCAAGAAGTTAACACCTTCAAGAGTGGGGAAGAGAAGAAGCCAGTGGAAAAGGCAGGAGGAATAAAATACATTGATTTCTGGGCCTTGGAATTCCCATAACACTTCAGACAGGAATATGAGATACAGAAGAACTGCTCTCATCATCCCCAATGAAATAGAGCTGCTTACATGAGTGGGGCGTGCTGGCTGAAATTCATGGCATCAGGACAGCAGTTCTGAGATCAACAACTCTGGCTCATTCCATCAGGGCAGCTGAGATCAGCATCTCAGGAGTGCAGGTGTGAGTCCACATTCCACCATTCGAGCGGCCTTTTTCTGGTGGGTTTCTGAAATTTAAATCTGTTCAGTCTATATTGCTCCTAGTTAGTCTCCTGAACAATTCATCTGGGTTGTCATTCCAACATTTATCATCTAAAAGACTTTCCTTCTTATGAACTAGTTAAATTGTGGGAAGTGAGGCCCAAGATTAATGTGGCCCTTTTTTGGAAGATTGAGGATCTGCCATTTGGAAGCATCTATTTGCTTTGACGTTAAGTCAACTTTCGAGCACAACTAATCAATTTCTGAAATTGGCTCAGCTGCCCCTTTACTAGACCCTTCGGGCCAAGAGGGTGACATAAAGGTGTAAGTGCCGACAGCATTGTTCAAAAGATCCTTTTTGACCCAGTTGGTAGCAGTTATTAAGAATGTTGTGTGAAAAAGGCGAGACTATTTTTTGCTTTAAATCTGGGATGTCTTTTTGATAGAAAAATGGAATAGCTTTTGTGTCTTCTTGCCTACATTTAAACCTTCTGAAGGCTTTTTGGGCCTGACCCCGAAACATCATCTTACCATCAAACTGTAATTCCATATTAGTTTACCAAAGTCACAGATAGTCTCCAATGGTGATGCTCCGCTTGAATTGGCTCTCACTGTTGGAACAGCCTGGTCTTTAGCTGTGGCAGGACATTTGAATTATTATTAAACTTATGTTGGCACTTAGAATGCATTACTGTCCCAACTGGTGTTATTAGCTAAGCTACCTAGATCTTTTGCCGGGGTACCCATGGCTCTACTCACTGACGTAGAGACATTGGCCAGTATTAAGATTTTGTCTAAGGAAAAGAGACATTGTAAGCAATCTCCAAAGATTTCAATACCATGTTCTCCAAACAGGACAGCATATGATGGTCAGCCTCAATGTGCTGACTGCCGAATCTGAAAATGCATATTGATATGTACCATCCTCTCAGCTGAAGTGCCAGACAAATGGCAATCTCCAGGACAACCTGACCCAGTCCCTTCTCTGATGCTAAACTACAGGTTTGGATTTTTACAAATAGTAATTTCACAACATTTTCAAACTATTTGGATGGATGTGTAAAACCAAATACCTTTCCTTCACAATATTTTGTGGGTGGCTTCCTCTCATGGGGATGGAAGGATGACGACTGAGAGATACCTCTTCCATCAGAAGGTCATCGGTTCAAGCCCCACTCCACAAGTTAAGCACATAATCTAGGCTGACACTTCAGTGCAGTACTGAGAAAGTGATGCACTGTCAGAGATGCCAACTTTTGGATGAGACGTTAAACTGAGAGCCCATCTGTCTGTTCAGATGAACGAAAAAGATCCCATAGCACTATTCGAAGAAGAGCTGGGGAGTTCTCTTGTGGTGCTGGCCAACATTTATTCCTAAATCAACACCTCCAAAAACAGATTAACTGGTCACTTATCTCATTGGTGTCTGTGAGACCTTGCTGTGTGCAGATTAGCTGCTGTATGCTTACAAAATAACAGTGACTAACTATACTTCAAAAGTAATTCCTTGGCTGTGAAGTGCTTTGGGATGCGCTGAGGGCGTGAAAACCATCATATAAATGCAAGTTCTTCCTTTACCACAGAAGGAGATGTTATTTATATAACTGAGTGGCTTGTAAGGCCACTTCAGGGGACATTAATGACACCATGTGGACTAGGCTAGACCAGGTAAGGATGGCAGGTTCCGTGGAAGGACATTAATGAACCAGTTGGATTTTTACAACCACATTTTCTCTGGTGCCAGCCCACAAAGCACCGGATTTATTGAATTCAATTTCACAACCTGCCATGGTGGGATTTGAACTGATAATCTCCGGGTGCTAGTCCAGTACCATAATCATGATACTACCTGGATGCTCCATTCTCACACTTTCTGATGGATGACCAAAGAACATTGATGGAAGACTAGGAACAGGCTGCTTGTGTGTCTTATCTGAGTATGTTGTGTGGACAGGGAGGCCAAGAAACAGATGGTAAAAGAAAAAAAATTTACATCCCAACTGGAAAACTTAAAGGGACAGGCATACCTATCGATTTTTACTACTTTCTTCTCTTCCCTCACCCAATTTATATTCTAACTTTATCCACGATAAGCAGAGGATAATAAAAGAAAAATAATTGAGAAATATTGTGGGACACATTAACGACATATATTCAGCATATATATTATTGTAATATGTTTTTTCAAACAATCTTTCAAGGACAAATGACAGAGGGAATTTTACCAGACGTAGCTCGAAACATCTAGAGAGAATGTTATGGTCATTAACATTCATAGGAACATCGGAATAGGAGAAAGCCATTCAGCCCCTCGTGCCTGTTCCACCATTCAATTAGATCATGTCTGATCTGTATCTTAACTCCATCTGCCTGCATTGGTTCCGTAACTTCTCACACTCTTGCCTAATCAAAATCTATCAATCTCAGTTTTGAAATTTTCAATTGACCTGGTCTCAACAACTTTGGAGGGGGGTTGGGGGGGGGGGGAGAAGAGTTCCAGATTTCCACTACCCTTTGTGCGAAGAAGTGTTTCCTGGCATCACCCCTGAACAGCCTAGCTCTAATTTTAAGGTTATACTCCCTTGTTCTGGAATCCCTCGCCAGAGGAAATAGTTTCTCTCTAACTACCCTATCACTCAAGTAAAGTGAGGGGTTGTAATGTATTCTTCAGTACTAATAATGATCATGGTGTCCAAATTAAATTGCATTATTATTACCATGTGTTAGTTGTTCACTTTTCATAGTTTTGTTGTTAGTTTTTATACCAGGCAGAGATTCCTCTGAAATGGAGACTGCAGAGCTCACAGCATTGTGGATTATTCCATCACCAGCATTCTCACATACACTTGGACTTTAGTTTCAGTGATGGATTAAATTGTGTCTATAAACAGATTAGCTGACATTCTGGATCAATTGTTTAGCTATGGAGAAATTAATAATTGGCTGAAATTCTGAAATGTGATTGAACAGACAGTGCTGGTTGATACTGCAATCTGATTGGTGGAAGGGATTCTGTGGCACAACATCCACACAGACACAAGATTTTTGATGTAAAGATTCATTTCTCTTCTTCTGTCAACCAGAACATCTGCTGGTTCAGATAATATTCATTGATTTGTAGGTGATTTCATGCAACATGAAAATGAAATGTTAGAAGAATCTCTTCTGACATTGCTCACAGATAGTCTAGGACCTACTGCACTGTTTCTGTTTTTTTTAAAAAAACACTAGCCCCCTGCAGCCTAAACACTGCAGCAGTTTATTCATCACTAAAAGAAAATTTACTCAAAACAATGGTGAAAAGCTTGAAACAGTGGAGGTCTAAAGAGACTGAGGGATCCATGTACATAGATCATTAAAATATCATGGACAGGTACAGAAAATAATCAAAAGGTCTAATGGAATGCTGGCCTTTATATCTAGAGGACTAGGATACAAGGGGGTAGAAGTTAAGCTACAGCTATACAAAGCCCTGGTTAGACCACACCTGGAGTACTGTGTTCGGTTCTGGGCACCACACCTTAGGAAGGATATATTGGACTTGGAGGGAGTGCAATGTAGATTTACTAGAATTATACCTGGACAACAAGGGTTAAAATTACAAGGAGAGATTACAGAAACTAGGGTTGCATTCCCTGGAATTTAGAAGATTAAGGGGTGATTTGATCTAAGTTTTCAAGATATTAAGGGGAACTGATAGGTGAGATAGGGAGCAACTATTTCTGCTGGTTGGGGAATCTAGGACCAGGGGACATAGCCTAAAAATTAGAGCAAGGACTTTCAGGAGTGAATTAGGAAACACTTCTGCATGGAAAGGGTGGGAGAAGTTTGGAACTCTCATCCGCAAATGGCAGTTGATGCTATCTCAATTGTTAATTTTAAATCTGAGATTGATAGAGTTTTGTTAACCAAAGGTATTAAGGGATATGGGGCTAAGGTGGGTACGTGGAGTTAGGTCACAGATCAGCCATGATCTCATTGAATGGCAGAACCGGCTCAAGGAGCTAAATGGCCTACTCCTGTTCCTACGTTCCTTAGAGCGACAAATATGATATACTGGACCAATACTGAAAGACGCAAGCCTCACATTTATAATTATAAAACTACTGACCTACCAATTAATAGCATTTCTTCAAGCCACAAAAATATCACTTTGTTCTTTCCTCCCCAAAACCCATGTTCTCAATTATTATTATAAAATGTTTTTATGTTTTACTTAAGCTCCTATTGTGGATTGCAATATTTGCTTATGACGCAAGTACTTCATTTATTTTGTTCATTCTACCTTTCTCCTTCCTCAAAACCTTTCTTCATTACTTTTGGAGAATAAAAAATATATTTTTTCTCCCCTCAATAATGCTTCACCAGTGAGGTTTTTCCCATTGTCAAGTTTCCAATGACCAGCACCTCGACTGCTGGTCATTTGCCATGTTCCAGACCTAAATGAGTGACTCTGGCAACAATTTTTAAGCTCAGTATCAAACTGAATCATAAACATCCCCTCCTGCTCTGGTGCAATTGTCAACACACTTCTGCAACAAAAAAAACTCACCACAAATTATATTAACAACTCAAATTATTTATGTCTTGATGCAATCTGCACAAACACTCTTTTTAATTTCTCCTGCCACCCTAACCTGATAGTTGTTGCATGTAGATTTCTTCTTAGTTGTCCTGTGAGATAGGTTGTTATGGTGCATCCTGGATACTTTAGTTCCACAACAGGAAGGAGAAAACTTCACTTCCCACAATGAATGTCCCCTCACACACAGAATTGGCTACATGTAATGACACCACCAGTCCCAACAAGAATGGAGATGATTGGGTAACTCCCATCAATCACCGGGATTGATTTTACGCACATAATTTGTATTATGTAACTATCCTCCACTGACTGCATTTTGCTGGAGAAATCATCCTGCTTTTATCAGAAGTTGCTGCAGTTTCAGTCATGTGTTCTGTTTGCTGCAGTTCATAAAGACTCTTTAAATTAACTCTGCAAATAGATTTTGTTTGCTTTGTTGTTTGCTGTAAAATACACTTGTTTGGCTGTGGCTCAATGGTAGCACTCTCGCTTCTGAGTCAGAAGGTTGTGGGTTCAAGTCCCACTCCAGAGACTTGAGCATAAAAATCTAGGCTGACGCTCCATTAACCAATTAAGGGAGTACTGCACTGTGGAGGTGCCGTCTTTTGGATGAGTCTTTAAACCGAGGCCCCATCTGCCCTATCATGGTGCATGTAAAAGATCCCACGGCACTATTTCGAAGAAGTGCAGGGGAATTCACCTCGGTCTCCTGGCCAATATTTATCTCTCAACCAACATCACTAAAACAGATTATCTGGTCATTATCACATTGCTGTTTGAGGGACCTTGTTGTGCACAAATTCCTACATTACAACAGTGACTACACTTCAAAAAGTACTTAATTGGATTGTAAAGCGTTTTGGGACGTCCTGAGGTCGTGAAAGGCACTATATAAATGCAAGTCTTTCTTTGTAAGTCCCACCCCACCTCCAACTCATTGGTTGACACAGTGGTGTCAATAGACAATCTGCACAGAATTTGTCAGCAGGAGCCAAAAACTCCCAAAACCCAAAGCTGAAGTGAAATACCTATTCTGGGACGGAAGCAAAATTCAAGCTCGAGGGGAAAACTTTTTGCAGGCATTTCTAATTCTAAATAACTGATTTTATTGGCAAGTTCGGAATCTTTTCTGGAACTATGTTGTATTTTTTGTGTTATTTAATGAACATAAATTTTTCATAATGATTATTGTTGTACATACTCAGAGTGAAAATGGCCAAAAATAGTTTGGAAAAAATTGTTTGAGCAATTTGAATGGCTTGTTTTGTGGTGGTTGCTAGTTCCTGATAGGTAGCATTGAAAAATGTTTGAGTGAATTGGTTGGTTGTGTTTGTGTGGATTGCGAGTTCATGATTGGCAGCTTTTTCCATCTATGTTTGCACAAATCAGCATGTTTAACTTGACAGATAGTTGTTATCTGAGCCAATCAGCTAAATGTGATGGATACTTCACCTTTCATGATGCTTTGCAAGTGGGCCTTGCATATTCTAAAATATTACAGATGCACACCAGACACAAGACTTTGAATTGTATAAATAGATGGATAATTGTATAAATTCCTAACAAAAAAGTAGACAGGCATGAAATTAATTTGAAAAAGTAATAATTTTAGTAAGTATTTTCCAATGAAAACCAACGACTCAGCATCCACAGCCCTCTGGGGTAGAGAATTCCCAAGATTCACAACCCTCTGAGTGAAGAAATTCCTCCTCATCTCAGTATTGAATGGCCGACCCCATATCCTGCGACTACGCCCCCCTAGTTCCAGACTCTCCAGCCAGGGGAAACAATGGGGTCAATTTTTGGATGGCCGAGCGAGTGTGTTCGTTGCGAGGGGGGCTCCTAAAATTGAGGATTCCCAGAGCGGGTCCGGAGCCCGGCTCCAACCCGCCCACTTCCGGGTTCCCCAATGACGGGAACTGGTGCGCGCGCAGCCCCCGCATGCGGGACTCCCACCGGCAATCAAAGCCGGCGGGATCCCACTTAAGATCACTATCTGGGTACTTGAGGTCATTTACAGACCTCATTAGTTGGAGATTTTAGGAGGATTCGGATTTTGGACGACCCAGAGCGTGTTTCCCATGCTGGGGGAAACACTCCCTGTTTTAACAGATGTGTTGCAGCCAGCAGCCACTGGCAGCTGTAAAGGTCCATTTAACAGGTGCGGGGTAAACCCTCATTCATTGCAGCAGGGCACTCTATCACCTCAGACAAAGTTTTGCTTGCCACACCGTTGTCTTCACACTCCAAATTATTAAGTCATACCCTAAACTCTGCTGTCCAAACACATTTACCTACTTTGTGGACCCCCTCACACTCACACCGTCAGGATGGTGGGGTGTCCATTGCTGCATTCATCACTTCATTGGAGGATGACCAATATTACCAGCCTCGCCAGGCACGCCGTCCACCTCCGCCACATGGAGCTACACAACACAGCGCTGCGCAACAGGCACCTGCACAAAGTAGTCGTGCAACTACACTGACACCCATTGTAGGGTGACCCGATGGGTGGCATCAAGGGTATTCATGGAGAACCTCATGAAAGGGCATCAATGCACAAGCCAGTCAAGAATGTCCAAGGCGTGGCAGTAGTGGTGACAATGTAATATGAATTGATCAGAAATCAAATATAAATAAAAACCATGACAAACTCTCAAACACCCTTGTGCATCCCCTTCATGCTCATGACACATTTGCCTTACACTTCCTACTACACATATGTGATGCATGCCCTGTGGCTGTAGCACAGGTAGTGGCAGGTTGGGTGAGGCTGACCGTGAAAGAGATGTATCACGGGGTGAGTATGATATAGAGCCATGAGATTATATGGGGATTGAGTGGTAGTGGTGGAATGAGTACTTGCGAGGTGAGTAAGTGCAGGTAAGATGAGGATGAGCTTTGAGTGAGTGTGAGGAGTGATGTGATAGAGTAGTGTTGGCAGTGCAGAAGGAGATGTGGGGTGGGTGCGGTGATGTGGCAGACGGAGTGTAGGGGAATGAGTAAGTGTACTCACTTCGGCTGACCTACGTGGTTCAGTGAAGCGCTTCCTGCACTGTATGCAGGTGCGTGATATGTTGGTGGTGCTGGTGACCTCCTCTGCCACCTCGAACCAGGCCTTCGTGGTGGCAGAGGCAGGCCACTTACTCCCGTCTGCTGAGGAGAAGATCTCTGTCCTCCCCCTCCTCCTCACCCCATCCAGTAGGACCTGGAGTGAGGCATCATTAAACTGGGAGCAGCCTTCCTCCTGGGCTGCTCCATGCTGTAATTTTGGCTCCTTTCTGCAGCAACAGTCAGTGGAGGACTGCCCCTTTAAATAGGGCTCCTCCAGCTGACAGCCCATGATGCGGGTGCGCAGTCCGCCCGCTACGCAGCTTTGCAGCACAAAACCCGGAAGCCAAGGTAAGTGGCTTCAATTTACTTACGATCGCGTGGGGAACCCATCGATTTTACTGGGCAGGCTACCCACGCGCCCAGTCGACCTCCCCGCTGGCAACCTGCCTCCCTCCTAATATTGGGTCCAATCTCTCAGCATCTACCCTGTCAAGCTCTCTAAGAATTTTATATGTTTCAATAAGATCACCTCTCATTCTTCTAAACTCCAGAGAGTATAGACCCATTCTACTCAATCTCTTCTCAAAGGACAACCTGCTCATCCCAGGAACCAATCTAGTGAAGCTTCATTGCACCTTCTCTAAGGCAAGTATACCCTTCCTTAGATAAGGAGACCAAAACTGTACACGGTACTGCAGGTGTGGTCTCACCAAAGCCCTGTACAATTGTCGTAAGACTTCCTTACTCTTGTACTCCAACCCCCTTGCAATAAAGGCCAACATACGAACATACAAATTAGAGCAGGAGTAGGCCATTTGGCCCCTCGAGCCTGCTCTGCTATTTGAAAAGATCATGGCTGATCAGATTGTGACCCCAACCCTACTTTCCTGTCTACCTACTATAACCTTTGACTCCCTTGTTAATCAGGAATCTACCTAACTCAGCATTCAAAATATTCAATGACACTGCCTCCGCCGCTCTCTGGGGAAGGGAGTTCCATAGACTCACGACTCACAGAGAAAAAATTTCTCCTCATCTCCGTCTTAAATGGGAGGTCCCTAATTTTTAAACTGTGGCCCCTAGTTCTAGTCTCTCCCACAAGGGGAAACATCCCCTCAGCATCTACCCCTTCTAGTCCCCTCAGGATCTTATATGTTTCAATAAGATCACCTCTCATAATTCTAAACTCCAGTGTATACAAGCCCAACTTGTCCAACCTTTCCTCATAAGATAACCCCTCATCCCAGGAATCAGTCGAGTGAACCTTCTGTGAAGTGCCTCCAAAGCAATTATATCCGTTCTTAAATAAGGAGATCAGGGCAGTGTCCTGGGCCTAACCATCTTCAGCTGCTTCATCAATGACCTTCCCTCCATCATAAGGTCAGAAATGGGGATATTCGCTGATGATTGCACAGTGTTCAGTTCCATTCGCAACCCCTCAGATAATGAAGCAGTCCATGCCCGCATGCAGCAAGACCTGGACAACATCCAGGATTGGGCTGATAAGTGGTAAGTAACATTCGCACCAGACAAATGCCAGGCAATGACCATCTTCAACAAGAGAGAGTTTAACCACCTCCCCATGACATTCAATGGCATTACCCTCGCCGAATCCCCCACCATCAATATCCTGGGGGTCACCGTTGACCAGAAACTTAACTGGACCAGCTACATAAATATTGTGGCTACAAGAGCAGGTCAGAGGCTGGGTATTCTGTGGCGAGTGACTCACCCCCTGACTCCCCAAAGCCTTTCCATCATCTACAAGGCACAAGTCAGGAGTGTGATGGAATACTTTCCACTTGTCTGGATGAGTGCAGCTCCAACACCACAAGAAGCTCGACACATCCAGGTCAAAGCAGCCCGCTTGATTGGCACCCCATCCACCACTCTAAACATTCGCTCCCTTCACCACCGGCGCACCGTGGCTGCAGTGTGTACCATCCACAGGATGCACTGCAGCAACTCGCCAAGGCTTCTTCAACAGCACCTCCCAAACCTGCGACCTCTACCACCTAGAAGGACAAGAGCAGCAGGCACATGGGAACAACACCACTTGCACATTCCCCTCCAAGTCACACACCATCCCGACTTGGAAATATATCACCGTTCCTTCATCGTCACTGGGTCAAAATCCTGGAACTTGCTTCCTAACAGCACTGTGGGAGAACCTTCACCACATGGACTGCAGCGGTTCAAGAAGGCCGCTCACTACCACCTTCTCGAGGGCAATTAGGGATGGGCAATAAATGCCGGCCTTGCCAGCGACGCTCACATTCCATGAACGAATAAAAAAAAACTGCACACAGTATTCCAGATGTTTTTTTTTGTCGTCTCACCAATGCCCTGTCTAACTGTAGCAAAACATCTCTGCTTTTATATTCCATTCCCATTCCAATAAATGTCCACATTCCATTTGCCTGCATCCTAACCTTTTGTGATTCATGTACTAGGACACCCAGATCCCTCTGAACCTCAGAGTTCTGCAATCTCTCTCCATTTAAATAATATACTGCTTTTCTATTCCTCCTGCCAATGCGAACAAGTTCACATTTTCCCACATTATACTCCATCTGCCAAATTTTTGCCCACTCACTTAACCTATCTATATCCCTTTGCAGACTTCTTATGTCCTCTTCACAACTTACTTTCCTACCTACCTTTGTGTCAGCTGCAAATTTAGCAACCATACATTCGGTCCCTTCATCCAAGTCATTGATATAGATTGTAAATAGTTGAGGTCCAAGCACCGATCCCTGTGGCACTCCACTCGTTATATCTTGCCAACCTGAAAATGACCCATTTATGCATACTCTCTGTTTCCTGTTAGCTAACCAATCCTTTATCCATGCTGATATGTTACCCCCTACAACATGAACTCTTATTTTGTGTAGTAGCCTTTAATGTGGCACCTTGTCAAAAGCCTTCTAGAAATCCAAGTACACCACATCCACTGGATCCCCTTTTATCCATGTTGCTTGTTACTTCCTCAGAGAACTCTAATAAATTAGCCAAACACGATTTCCCTTTCACAAAGCTGTGTTGACTCTGCCTGATTGCATTGAGATTTTCTAAGTGGCCTGCTATAATCTCCTTAATAACAGATTCCAGCATTTTCCTTATGACAGATGTTAAGCTAACTGGCCTGCAGTTTCCTGCTTTCTGTCTCCCTCCTTTCTTGAATAGAGGAGTTACATTTGCTATTTTCCAATCTGATGGGACCCTTCCAGAATCTAGGGATTTTTGGAAAATTAATATCAATGCTTCTACTATCTCTGCAGCCACTTCTTTTAAGACCCTAGGATGAAGTCCGTCAGGACCTGGGGACTTGTCAGCTTTTAGTTCCAATATTTTTTTCAGAACCCTTTCACTGGTGATTGTCAATGTTTTAAGTTCCTCCCTTCCCTTCACCTCTTGATTCACAATTATTTCTGACAAGTTATTTGTATCCTCTACAGTGAAGACAGACACAAAATATCAGATCAATTCATCCACCATTTCCTTATTCTCCATTATTAATTCCCAGACTCTCTCTCCAGAAGACCAATGCTCATTTTACTTACTCTTTTCCTTTTTAAATACCTGTAGAAACTTTTACTATCTGTTTTTATATTTCTAGCTAACTTTCTCTCGTACTCTAATTTCTCCCTCCTTATTACTCTTTTAGTCATTCTTTGCTGTTTTTTATATTCTGACCAATCTTCTGACCTGCCACTAATCTTCGTGGAATTGTATGCTTTTTCTTTCAATCTGATACCATCTTTAACTTCCTTAGTTAGCCACGGATGGTACGTCCTTCCCCTAGAGTCTTTCTTTCTCACTGGAATGTAGCTTTGCTGAGTGTTATGAAATATCTCATTAAATGTCTGCCACTGCACCTCTACTGACATATCCCTTAACCTAAGTTCCCAGTTCACTTTACTCTGTCTTCATGCCCTCTTAATTGCCCTTATTTCAGTTTAAAACACAAGTCTTAGACTTACTCTTCTCTCCCTCAAACTGAATGCGAAATTCAATCATATTGTGATCACTGCTGCCTAGAAGCTGCTTTACAATGAGGTCATTAATTAATCCTGTCTCATAACACATTACCAGATCTAGAATAGCCTGCTCTCTGGTTGGCTCTCGAACGGCTGCTCTAAGAAGCTGTCCCGAAAGCACTCAATGAACTCATCTTCCAGGCGACCTTTGCCGATCAGATTCTTCCCATCTATATGTAGATTAAAATCACCCATGATTATTGCTGTTCCATTCTCACAAGCCCCCATTATTTCTTCCTGTATACCCTGTCCTACAGTGTGGTTACTGTTAGGGGGCCTATAAACTACTCCCTCAAGTGACTTCTTGCCTTTATTATTTCTTATCTCTACCCAAACTGATTCTACATCTTGGTTTTTAGAACTAAGGTCATTTTTCTCTATTGTACTCATGCCATTTGCCTTCCTAATTGCTTGCTGTATCTGCATGCTAACTTTTTTGGTTATGGTATGAGTACACCCAAATCTATCTGAACACCAACATTTAATCGTTTCTCACCATTTAAAAAATATTCTGTGTTTCTATTCTTCCTGCCAAAGTGAATAACCTCACATTTCCCCACATTATACTCCATCTGCCACCTTCTTGCCCACTCACTTAACCTGTCCATATCCCTTTGCAGACTCCTTGTGCCCTCCTCACAGCTTACTTTCCCACCTAGTTTCGTACCATCAGCAAACTTGGATACATTACACTCGGTCCCTTCATCTAAGTCATTAATATAGATAATAAATAGCTGAGGCCCGAGCACCAATCTTTGCGGCACCCCACCAGTTACAGCCTGCCAACCTGAGAATGACCCGTTTATCCCTACTCTCTGGTTTCTGTCTGTTAACCGATCCTCTATCCATGCTAATATATTACCCCCAACCCCATGAGCCCTCATCTTGCGTTACAACCTTTTATGTGGCACCTCATCCATTGCCTTTTGAAATTCCAAATATACCACATCCACTGGTTCCCCTTTATCTACCCTTCTAGTTACATCCTCAAAAACCTCTAATAAATTTGTCAAACGTAGAAAACATTAGAAAACATAGGTGTTTTGTCAGACCTTTCTTGGAGCTCATTGCCAACTGACAGTAAACTGAGCATCTTTCAGCAGTCACCTGTTCTGATTAGGCCTTAACAAAAACACAGGAGCGGGTCAGAATTTTGGTGATCCTACTAATCAAACTTTAGCTCAGCAGTGTATCAAGAGCAAAACCCCCGCTCTGCTGATGTGATAAATCAGGCCTGCTGTAACCTGAATCAATGCTGCTGTGTCACAGGATCTTCCTGCTTTAATTAACTGAAGCCCATCACAATTGTCAGGATCTGCGTCCACCTTTCACAGGGCTGAATCTCCAGTGTGAGAACAGCCTGCCTCAAGACTCCTGTGGGAGAATCGCCAGTCGCCTCATACTTACTAATAAAGGTTATCAAAATTCCAAAACAGTAATTCAGTTATTAAAAGCTGAAACCCATCCGTTCATTTTTTAAAAAGCAAACTCCAATGTAGCACTCTTAAAGCAGAAACATATGGAAGCAAGAACTAATTACCCACACTGGAAAAAATGAACCATGTGCCCCGGAAAACTCAAGGGAATACAGCAGACAGTTTGGTACTGTTAAAGAAACAAGGTTTCAGCTTAGTGTCAGAAGGAGGAATAATCTCTAACAATAATTTAAGGGGACTGCACTATCCTTTAGTTGGTGACGCCACTAGTAGTGAGCTGGTGTTGCTTTTGTTGTGGATTTTTAGAAACTCTCAATTTTTAGAAAGTTCTAAAACCATAGACTTAACTCTATGGCTTCTCTTTAGAGCAAGGCAAGATTTTAGAATGTCTAATTTTACACTACAGTACTAGCATAGTAATTTGTCCATTGTGCCATTATATACTCCATACACTGTATCTGTTACATGGACCCTAGGATACAGAGAAAAGTTGGATTTCCAGTTTACAATAGCTTTCATTTCATTTTTCCCATCCCCCTTCAATTTTCTCCTTTCCTCTTACGAAGGTGCCAGCTCATTCTGGGGTACAGCTCCATGGGAGTCACCAGCCCTCCAGCATCTCAAACCAAGATAACCATTCTTTGCAAGTGTGTGTCAGGTTAATTTTTGACCATGGAGCACCTCATAGCCAAGCCTGATCCTGTCATCACCTAATGCCCATTCACTTTAAATGCATTTTTTCCTTTTTCTGTTTCAATTGAATTATCAATATCCAATAGCATTTCAGTAATTTAAATGTTTGAAAACTACAACAGTATTGTGGTACCATGTGTATTTAAAAATGTAATATGCTTGAAACTATATTTCAAAAAGACTTGCATTTATATAGTGCCTTTCACGTCCTCAGGACAGCCCAAAGTGCTTTACAGCCAATTAAGTACTTTTGAAGTGCAGTCACTGTTGTAATGTAGGAAACATGGCAGTCAATTTGCACACGGCAATGGCAATGAGATAAATGGCCTGATAACCTGTTTTAGTGATGTTGGTTGAGAATAAATATTGGCCAGGAAACTGGGGAGAACTCCCCTGCTCTTCTTTGAGTAATGGCTGTGGGATCTTTTACGTCCACCTGAGAGAGCAGACGAGGCCTTGATTTAACGCCTCATCCGACAGTGCAGCACTCCCTCAGTACCGGCACTGGGAGTGTAGCCTGAATTATGTGCTCAAGTCTATGGAGTGGGACTTGAACCCACGACTGTCTGACTCAGAGGGGGAGAGTGCTACCCACTGAGCCACGGCTGACTCTTTTAGAAAGTGTCACTTTCATGGCTGACACATATTAGAAAGTCTGAAAGGAACGTGGGGGTGAGGTCTCGGTCAAGGTCAAGGAACAGAGGAAATCTGGGGAACAAACTTTTACAACCACTACTTGCACTAGAACACGAGAGATAACTCAAACACATACACCGAGCATACCACACTCCACATAAGCATTATAGATTCTGCTCCTCGCTGATAAATGAATCCCAGAGAGGATGTGACCAAAGTGGCATACTTATGCAGACTTTCTGGTTCTGGGATAAAAGCTGGAATGCTACAAAGGCCATGACCAGCATTGATGTCCCCTTAGACCCACTCTCATGTCTGCTCGGCTTATCCCCAGGGGTCTGAGGTGCACAGACCAGCACAACTCTCACTGCTGGCAGCAAGAGAACGCGCCCAACCCATTATGGTGAAACTGTATTCTCTCACATTATTAATATGTTGGATAGACATCTATGGGACATATACCAATCACAGTGTGTGATGAATGCACTTTGCTCAAAATTGGGAGAATATCAAGGCGCCTGGGCCTCTTCCTGGAGACCTACACAACAGGGTCCCTCTCACAAACCCCATAATACACTCCTGAAGAGGGTAGAAGGGGTTAATGACAATGAGTAGAGACACCATCACAGGTTTCCAGCTGTGGAGAAAAAGTCACCGAATCCAAAAAGCCCCAGTGGCCCCTTTCCAGCTGTGCAAACCCCATCCCATATCCACCTCAGACCTGAAAGGTATATTACTGTACAAATATGGTCAACTAGGTTTTCAATGTATCCTCCTGCAAATGCTATGTTGAGAATATACAGCATCAGTGTGGAAACCAGTATGCCATCCTTCCTCATTTGTTAAAAATTTTCTTGAAAACTTAAAAAGATTTTTTTTTATATCTGTTTGTTAAATGTTAGGCAATTTTTCAGTTTCAACATGTAATCTGTTTGATTGTAATGTTTGGTTCTTTGAACTAAAATGTGTGTGTGAGAGAGAGAGAGAAGGATAGTAACAGAAAAATGTCAAAACTGGCAAATGCCTCGCAGTTACTTCCACGGGCAACCCTAGAGATCTTGGTGAAGTGGCCATTTGATTGTGGAGGGCATCACTATACTGAGTTCGATCCTGTTGCCACCCGAAGCCAATATCTACATGAGCACTTTCTAACATGGGTCACAAGACAGCAGCCCAGGGATCCTGGCTGATTTACCCCATCGTAATCCAGGGCACTGAGGTCAAATGCTGCTCTACCTCAGATTTTTTTTTTATTCGTTCATGGGATGTGGGCGTCGCTGGCAAGGCCAGCATTTATTGCCTATTCCTAATTGCCCTTGAGAAGGTGGTGGTGAGCCGCCGTCTTGAACCGCTGCAGTCCGTGTGGTGAAGGTTCTCCCACAGTGCTATTAGGAAGGGAGTTCCAGGATTTTGACCCAATGACGATGAAGGAATGGTGATCTATTTCCAAGTCGGGATGAGTGTGTGACTTGGAGAGGAACGTGCAGGTGGTGGTGTTCCCATGTGCCTGCTGCCCTTGTCCTTCTCGGTGGTAGAGGTCGCGGGTTTGGGAGGAGCTGTCGAAGAAGCCTTAGCGAGTTGCTGCAGTGCATCCTGTGGATGGTACACACTGCAGCCACTGTGCGCCGGTGGTGAATGTTTAGGGTGGTGGATGGGGTGCCAATCAAGCGGGCTGCTTTGTCCTGGATGGTGTCGAGCTTCTTGAGTGTTGTTGGAGCTGCACTCATCCAGGCAAGTGGAGAGTATTCCATCACACTCCTGACTTGTGCCTTGTAGATGGTGGAAAGGCTTTGGGGAGTCAGGAGGTGAGTCACTCGCCGCAGAATACCCAGCCCCTAACCCGCTCTTGTAGCCACAGTATTTATGTGGCTGGTCCTGTTAAGTTTCTGGTCAATGGTGACCCCCAGGATGTTGATGGTGGGGGATTCGGCGATGGTAATGCCGTTGAATGTCAAGGGGAGGTGGTGAGTCGCTCGTTTGTTGGAGATGGTCATTGCCTGGCACTTGTCTGGCGCGAATGTTACTTGCCACTTATCAGCCCAATCCTGGATGTTGTCCAGGTCTTGCTGCATGCGAGCATGGACTGCTTCATTTTCTGAGGGGTTGCGAATGGAACTGAACACTGTGCAATCATCAACGAACATCCCCATTTCTGAACTTATGATGGAGGGAAGGTCATTGATGAAGCAGCTGAAGATGGTTGGGCCTAGGACACTGCCCTAAGGAACCCCTGTAGCAATGTCCTGCGGCTGAGATGATTGTCCTCCAACAGCCACTATCATCTTCCTTTGTGCTAGGTATGACTCCAACCACTGGACAGTTTTCCCCGATTCCCATTGACTTCAATTTTACTAGGGCGCCTTGGTGCCACACTCGGTCAAATGCTGCCTTGATGTCAAGGGCAGTCACTCTCACCTCATCTCTGGAATTCAGCTCTTTTGTCCATGTTTGGACCAAGGCTGTAATGAGGTCTGGGAGCTGAGCGGTCCTGGCGGAACCCAAACTGAGCATCGGTGTGCAGGTTATTGGTGAGTAAATGCCGCTTGATTACACTATCGACGACACCTTCCATCACTTTGCTGATGATCGAGAGTAGACTGATGGGGCGGTAAGTGGCCGGATTGGATTTGTCCTGCTTTTTGTGGATAGGACATACCTGGGCAATTTGCCACATTGTCGGGTAGATGCCAGTGTTGTAGCTGTACTGGAACAGCTTGGCTAGAGGCGCAGCTAGTTCTGGAGCACAAGTCTTCAGCGCTACAGCCAGGATGTTGTCAGGGCCCATAGCCTTTGCTGTATCCAGTGCACTCAGCCGTTTCTTGATATCACGTGGAGTGAATCAAATTGGCTGAAGGCTGGCTTCTGTGATGGTGGGGAGGCCGAGATGGATCATCCACTCGACACTTCTGGCTGAAGATGGTTGCAAACGCTTCAGCCTTCTCTTTTGCACTCACGTGCTGGACTCCGCCATCATTGAGAATTGGGATGTTTGCAGAGCCTCCTCCTCCCGTTAGTTGTTTAATTGTCCACCACCATTCACAACTGGATGTGGCAGGACTGCAAAGTTTGATCTAATCCGTTGGTTGTGGAATCGCTTAGCTCTGTCTATAGCATGTTGCTTCCGCTGTTTAGCATGCATGTTGTCCTGAGTTGTAGCTTCACCAGGTTGGCACCTCATTTTTCGGTACACCTGTGCAGCTCCTGGCATGCTTTTCTACATTCCTCATTGAACCAGGGTTGATTCCCTGGCTTGTTGGTAATGGTAGAGTGAGGAATATGCCGGGCCATGAGGTTACAGATTGTGCTGGAATACAATTCTGCTGCTGCTGATGGCCCACAGCACCTCATGGATGCCCAGTTTTGAGCTGCTAGATCTGTTCTGAATCTAACCCATTTAGCACGGTGGTCGTGCCACACAACACGTTGGATGGTGTCCTCAGTGCGAAGACAGGACTTCGTCTCCACGAGGACTGTGCGGTGGTCACTCCTACCAATACTGTCATGGTCAGATGCATTTGCGACAGGTGGATTGGTGAGGACAAGGTCAAGTAAGTTTTTCCCTCATGTTAGTTCGCTCACCACCTGCCGCAGGCCCAGTCTGGCAGCTATGTCCTTCAGGACTCGGCCAGCTCGGTCAGTAGTGGTGCTACTGAGCCACTCTTGGTGATGGACATTGAAGTCCCCCACCCAGAGTACATTCTGTGCCCGTGCTACCCTCAGTGCTTCCTCCAAGTGGTGTTCAACATGGAGGAGGACTGATTCATCATCATCCCTACATAACACCATTATGGGAGCACCATCACCACAAGGGCTGCATCAGTTGAAGTAGAGCACCCACCAGCACTTTTTCTGGGCAATTCGGGATGGGCAATAAATGCGGCCTTGCTCACGTTGCACACAGCCCAAGAACAAATTAAAATAAAATTCTGTTAATCTACTTGTCTAATTTTTGGTTTTTATTACTTTTTTGAATTCAGGTTGAAAAAAATCAGGTGATATCTGAATAAATGTCTGCTTTTTTCTAGTTAAAAATAAAACTGAATATTCATGATCAGAGAATTTCAGTTTAACTAGCAAAACAATTTTAGAAAGGAACAAATAAAATATAAGTAAATAATAAACGCTGGGAAAATGTCTTCAGAACAAATAATGCTATGGTTAATGCGCATTTTTAGTTGCACCCTCAATACCTTCTCTCCCATGAAACTTTGTACAGCTGTGCTGTCTGTACGTGAAACTGGTAACTGAAGATGTGCTCTATTACGCTGGTTTGCCTGTCGGAGAGAAGGTGCAATCGCTTCCTGTACCGTTAATAAAGGCCTTGGCGTGTGCCGCATCAGAAGCACAGTGTAACAACATTGAGGTTTCTGGGTTTTATCGAGTTGAACCCTAATTTCAAATTCATCTCTGTGAGAAGTTATTAATTTACAGATATCCAAAATTGACAGACATGTAAAGGCCAGCTGGTCCATCAAGCCTGCCCCACACACCATGATGGCTGGAGCATCATGACTAAACACTTCTTCCCTCCCCACTAAATTTAATGTTAAAATCAGAAGGCCTATATGCACCCCAACATTTGATTTCCTTTTGCAACTGCTGCCCTGAATCATCTAATTTAACTAAATATTGTTCATTCTATTATATCTGCTAATTTGTGTACCAATACATGCATTGCCATGTACTTCCAACACTAAACTTCATGTATGATTCATCTGAACAGTTATAAAGTCCCTCTAAATCTCTCTGAATGCTGTCCCTTTCTTCTGAACATCCTGCTTTCCCACAAAGCATGGCATCATCTCCACACTCATGTTCTACTTTTAATAAATTCATCAAGGTCATTTATAAATATTAAAATCAGCAGAAGTCCCAGGCTTGAATCCTGAGGAATACTGCTGTCACAACCATCTAATTAGAACCATGACCATTGATCACTATCCTTTTGCTGCTTATTATTTAACCAATTTACTATCTGATTTACAACATCCTCCTTTATCTCTAGAGCTTTCACTTTTTCCACAAGTCTAATCTGAGGCATCTAATTTGATAACTTCTGCAAGTCAAAATGTATAATAGTGACTACATTGCTCTTATCCACCAATTCTGTTGTATCCTCAAAGAATTGCAAGAAAATTTGTCAAACGTAACTTGCTTTTCATAACTCCAGGTTGGTTTGGAATTACTGCCATTCATTACATGCTATTGAATTGCTTCACCTATATTGGGCCCCAAAGTTTTTCTTGTGATATATGTCAGGCTAACAGCTCAATCATTCTCAGCACCATGTTTTCTTATTATAAGTATTATTGCTGGCCATTTAAGTGCCTGGTCAATAAGAGGGCGTTAGAAACAAGACTAATCAAGTTCTGTCATGAATCTCAAGAATATTCGAATATAGTAGTCGATCTCCCGTAGTGTCGCACATGGGGAATTACAATCAAACCTAATCTTCAGGTGAAGCAGAGGGATAACTGGACCAGGGTATACTGAAGTCAAAAACAGCCTGTCCTTCCTTTTATTCCACTGGTTGGAGGGTGTTGTTACATTGCGACAAGTTTACATAGGCAGTTTTCATTAAAAATGTGGACTTAGGAAATTATAATGGAAAAAATTGATAACAAGTGCCCACAGGCCCAAGATTTTTAATATATTACTATTCAATCTCCTGTGATGTTGCACACTGGGAGTCAAGACCAAGTGTGGTTTTTAGATGAAGAGGGGTTAGTGGCTGGGGGAAAATTGGGCCAAATGCAATTCAATCCCCATTTTTAAGTAATACATTCTGTCCTCATTTTTATATTTCTAATATAAATTCCTATGTCCACATTTATAATGGAAACTGCCGATGTAAATTTGTCAAGCTGCAATTACACCCACCTGCCAGAGGAACGTCATCATTCAGAGACTCCTAGATGGAAGTGCAAACCTGTGACTTGCCACTATCTGCTGCAACCATTAGAACTGCTCCCCAAACAATACATTTCTTCATTTGCTATTTTTAATTTTCTTTTTAAAAATACACACACATCCAGGAATGTTGCAGCATTTCTCAACATTTACCTTAAAATGAATGGAGTATTTGACTTAGAAAGTGTTCAAAATGGGTGGAGCAAAAGTTATCTGCCTGTATTTCAAATGCATTCTGTTATGCTGGGACTTTTTGTTAAAAGTTTTAAGAGTTCAAGATCTATTGGCTGTGCACGGAGAAAGAAAATGCTTTCCTTTTCAATAATTTGCATCGTCTCATTCTTTCCAAACCAGGACTTTCCCAGAAATACCTCCCAAAGGACAGACTGGGAACCATTTGTGATACTCAGCAGTCCAATTCACGAATCATTTCACTGACTTGAGTTTCCAAGGGCACGGCAAGAATTTGACTAACCTGATATCCGTCAGACACTTGCCACTTGTCATCCATATTACTGATATTCTCCTTTAACTGAACTGGGGCAAAACTACTGGAACACCTTTGACATAAGTGTATGTTATTGCATACTGCCTAACAACCTAAAATCACATCCCTGACAATTGATTAGAGGGGAACCTAAAATAGATAACGCTGGCACACCATATTAAAAGTAAAGGCTATATTCAGCCAAAACTCATTAATAAAATGCAATTCAAGCTTATTTCTTTTGGAAAAAAAAGCAGAAAGACAATCCCTGCCTGGGAGAGTTAGCAATCTTCTCTATATTTGCCCATAGCTGGCCATACTGAGGCTTAGGAAGCTTTATGTTAAAAGGAGAGAGGAGAGTAAAGGAGCCAGCTTTTGCAAGAGCATAATTCTAGAGGTCACATTGATTTCTTCAATCCCCTTGATGAATTGGATTGTTCAGCCTCTGGCCAGGGATTTCATTTATCCAAGTATTTTTGATGCATTATTTTGTAGTACTTCCGTCTTTTGGTTACACCTTTATTGTTATTGTTACCACAGGTACTCATTTACTTATTATTCATGTGATTCTGCGTTTTTTTCTTGAAGTGAGAAACCTTAAATAAAAAGTTATTTTTTTAAAAATGCAATTTTTTTGTTTTGTGTTTTCCTGGGCTATTGCTAAATATCTAACAGGACTATACCCTCTCCCAAACTAAAGCAATGATGTGGAGATGCCGGTGATGGACTGGGGTTGACAATTGTAAACAATTTTACAACACCAAGTTATAGTCCAACAAATTTATTTTAAATTCCACAAGCTTTCGGAGGCTTCCTCCTTCCTCAGGTGATTTTCCACACCGTTCACCTGAGGAAGGAGGAAGCCTCCGAAAGCTTGTGGAATTTAAAATAAATTTGTTGGACTATAACTTGGTGTTGTAAAATTGTTTACAAAAAACTAAAGCAAAGCATGGTTTAAAAAACACAAATAATATGTTGCACTGAATACATTTGTTCATGCTTTGCTGCACCAACTCAATAAATGATTCGAATCTATTTAATTTTTTTGGGAAGGGCGTGGGGGATAGTAATGTAAACTGTGCTGGCATCTCCCCAGGATCACCTAGAACACAAGTGAGCATGGCACCTGTCAGATCACCTGCAAAATTAAATATAAAAAAAACAAAGGAAGTGAAAAATGATTTCTGATTAGATTATAACGGCCGTGAGAGTAATTACAGCCATAAGATGGAAGATAACTGACAGTTTAAATAAGCAGTAACATTCATGAGGTAAAGTTAAGACACATTTGATAAGTCCCATCTCCTGCAGCCAATGGCAACTATTTGAATAAATACCTCAATTAGTTGCGAAGGCTAGATAAAATCCTTTATTCGCATTGTTTTGCGCATAACTCATGAGAGAGTGAGGAACACAATTCAAGGGCCTTCTAAAACGCAGCAATCCAGTATCGAAATGAAATAACCCTCGGGGCTTGTTGTGCACAGCAGATGGTATTCCAAGTCACTGACAGGAGACCTAACACAAAACAGAAGAGACTGTCTAACACTGACTGTGGGCCTTGCTGCAGCACTGCAACTCTCTATTCCTCTTGGTAATGATAGCATTCTTCGAACTATTAAAACAAACCCCACTTATGATACCGAAAGTAACAGGTTGCCATCGAGCCTTTCCCCAGGGCCCTCCCCTTTATGGACACTAACAAATGCTTTGGAGGACACTGCAATTCTCACACCTTCCAATTGTCCCATATCCGAGGATCAGTTTTTACTGCTGACTCACTGTCCTGATTTACATTCATATTGGGTCCATTGCAAAGTATGACAATTTTGCTGTAAAACTCTTTATGACTATATATTAAGATGCATTTACATGCACCAAACAATACATCACTGGCAAGCTTATTAAATTCTAAATATATCTATCTACATATTTATCTTCAAATTACAAGCAGCTTTGAATGCTAACAGAGTATTTAGCCAAAGATGGTACTTTATTTCCACTGCGTAGAGTTGCTTCCATTTTTATTAAGTTACTCAACATTTTACATAATAACTTTACACCCATTTGGGCACAAAATTGAATACTATACCCTTCATTCGTTAATTCTTTTCGATGGATCCAACAGTAAAGGCTAAATGGGCATACATTTCCTGGCCTATCATTTTACCTTCCATTTAAAGAGCCAGTAACACTATTAATGCATCTTATTTGCCCTCAGCCCAATAGAGGGTATTATGTTAAAACTTTAATAATGCAATTTAGAATAGATTTATGTTAGCCTCCCTCAATTTAACTGGTCCCGCACCTCTATGTATCTCTCTCCATGCGCCCCCCCCACCCCGGCCTCCATGTCAGATACAACGACAGACCCTGTGAGTCAATCACTTCCTCTACCATGCACTAGTAAATAGAATCTGATTCCAGGTGGGTAGGAATGTGTAGCTGAAATTCCCTTGGACTAGCCACTACGTAAACGTGAGCTCTGGTATGGTTACAACTGTGCTTCTCTGAAGTGGCCATGTTAACAACAATCCAAGGACCCTAGAGTAGTCTTGTACGTTTAGATGTTGTTCAGCTGAGCACACTCTAACAACATCTAGGACTGTGGTAATTATAGTCTGTAGTGTACAAATGTACTCAACAACTTAACTTCAAAAAGTATGAAGCTACCTTGGGCTCCTTGGCCTTTGTGGTGTAAGTACAACTGCAAGCCATTAGGCTAGAAATAATTAATTTAAAGGTCCTCTAAACTGTTCAAAGGAATGCAATTCACCTTTGAAGGTACTATTCTTTTAATCAGATGAGAACAGCTCAAAGGCTGAAGCAATGTCCATAGAACTACATCCTCTCTGGGAACAGTCTGTGACAATCAAATTTGCAGGTATCACATTACAGTCCCAATGTTTGAAGCTTGTACATTATTACAGCTAAATCCAGTTTAAAGAGAAAATTAATTCATATATTCATTTTTTTCCCCCCACGGAGACTTGCCTGTGTTCCTGCCAGCTTATTATTCCTTCTCCCACCAATATTTTCTTCTCCTCTCCTGAAGGCGCTGGCTCCTGATGGGGTACAGGTGCCGATAGTTTTCTAGGACCTTGCCAAAGAGGCCATTCTTCATGCAGAAGCCTTTACAGTGGGAGTCAACTGGCTATTCAGCTATGGAGGTCATCGCGAAAGAGTACAATCCTGTACTTACATGGAATCTGCACGCACAATTGTCAGCCAGGGTCACTCAACAGCAGCCAGGAGTAGGAACTCAGGGCTCATTTTCTTTTCCCTCACCCAAACCAATTGTAGCATTATAACTAGTGCCCCCACCAAGACCAGCCAGCTTAAAACAGATGAATGATCAAACGGAGGACTTTTTACAATGAATGACGCAATGCCATCCCAAGTTGTGCTGTTGCTCGCAAGGCCACAGGGTAAATCCAGCCTGCTATTTTTTAAGTGAAAGACAGAATGGAAGTCATGTAATAGCTAAGGAGCTTTGGAATGACAACAGATGATTCGGAAGTTATGCATGACATCTTAATTATCTGGTCATTATCTCATTGCCGTTTGTGGGACCTTGCTGTACGCAATTTGGCTGCCACATTTATGACATTACAACAGTGATTACACTTCAAAAGTACTTAATTGGCTGTAAAGCACTTTGGGTCGTCCTGAGGTCATGAAAGGCGCTATATGAATGCAAATCTTTCTTTTTTTTCTTTGAGGTAAGTAGAGCTGGCTTTTGAAGCCTATTGAGGTAACTGAGGTGCCAAAGATGTATGAAATTGAAGATATATCTTGGCTGCTGGTACTGTGACTCCACTTTTATAAAATTTGTGCACCTCTTTGCAATCACACAAGCAACAGGTTACAAATGTGTTATAGTGTGTTAACTCCAATAACACATCATGTTACTGCTCATCACTGCAACATCACTGTTCATACATGATTAAAGCATTGAGAAATATTAATGCTCCCAAGATACATTAAAGGTACATTGAAGTATTAGACTACCTATTTGCTCACCCAACACAGTTCAATACACATGCACTGCTATGTTCTGTGGCCCCTTGGTACTTGGCATCACACTGATTGTTGAGACGCTTTCATTGGAAATCTTCTTAAACCACATAATTCAGCTAATAGTAAAAAAAATCCAGCATTAAAATTTCCCCATAGTGGTTGTCTGTATTCATTGTAACAAGGAATCACAACCTGTGCCACTCATAAGTCATTGGTAAGATCTAAGTTGTTATATAAGATGTACAGCCTAAATGCCTGTTTTGACACTTTCTGAAACTCTCAGCAGTAGATTAAAAAAATGAAGCCTTGAAGGCTAACAAGAAACTATTTTTCTCTCTCTCTATTTGGATAATGACATTACTATAGACTGGCATGTTGCTGCTCAGACCACTGCAGCACAAGAACTGATACCTAGGGACTGACAAATAAAAGACCTCTGTCACAGCAGTAAGTGAACACCACCAGAATAAAGACTTCACTAAAACTTCCCTGTGTGCAGGGCACATGCAGTATAACTAGGATACATGGCAGGAAGTAGTGGCTAGCAGCAACAAATCCCTTTATTATCAGAGTCCATAACTTATTTATGCCGTTGACATTCAAGTTCAAAATTTCTCCCATTTCTTTTACAATAACTCACCATTTCCTATTGTGTATTCTATACTTGCACATCCTCTAACAATGTTAATGTGATCTATCTACTGCTACAAAGGGCATTACTGTAGAGCTGGCTCGAGATATGATTCTTGGTTTGAAGAGATCTCCAACGAATGCTAGATATGGGCAATGCATTGGTCCTCCAAAGTTTTGTGCCATGAAATAGTATGATGGTTCGAACTCGCAATACTTCACGAATCAATGTCCTGACCTCAACAGTGCCGTCATGGAATGCAACCATGACTTAAAATCAAAGGAAATAAAGGAGGGAAGAAATACCTTGGGCCGCTCTGGCACAAGAGTGGCATTGCCAATGATTTGGGGACAAATATAGTCATTTGATCTTTTGATTGCAGAATGGTGGGCAAGGAGGTTGCTAGGGAAAACAATATATTAAAGGAGGAGGAAAACAAATAAAAACAAAAAACATATTGGCCCTGAAATTCCTCAGGGGTTCCCCTGGTCTTCACATGGGAGACCAGCAGAACCCCCCACAGAAACAGTGAAGACACAGTTATGTTGGGTCTCTGCTGTTTCTTGGAGTTTCTGAAGAGCCTAGCAAGGGACAGAACTTCCAACCGCCCCTCACAAGGCAAATGAAGAGCCTAAGCTGGGAGCTCCTGGTCTCAGCTAATGGCACCTAGTATTACAGTGGTGGAGTGTACTGGCCTGTGGTACGGTCCAGACTTGGATACTAGCCTGGACCCTCGAATAGGTACAGAAGAAAAAATTCCTGGGTTGCCCCCTTTGCTCGGGGATCGAAGTAGTTGAAGCAGATAGCATTGATACACTCATGGGGAGGCTTTATGCATTCATGAGGGAGAAGGGAATAGAGTGATACAGGGGCAGAGGTCATTAGAGTGGGTGGAGACTCATGGAATATAAACACCAGCATAGACCAGTTAGGCCGATGGCCTGTAGATTGCCGGTCCGACCTCACACCACCAAACCCCCCGAGCTTTGCCGATTGTCGGGGACCAGTCCCCAGCTGCGGCCTTTGACCGCTGGTTTTCCCGCCCGGCAGCCAGCCAGATTGACAGGGTGAGAAACGGAATTAAAAAATTATAATGAGGTCCTGTTGTTAAATTCGGCAGGACCTCCGCATTCCCAACATTTCCGGGTCACCCCCCACCCTAATTCAAGTTGTAGCATTGGAAACATGAATTATTGCTCAGAATTATTTTCACACGTGTCCCACTGTTTCCTGTTGGATATTCTGTTCGGTAATTAGTTCAGATTGGTTCATAACCTTCTAGTAACACACAAATTCAATGCAAAATGATGAAAGACATAATTGCACAAGCACGTCCTTAATACCTTCTCCAGGCATCTTTACTTATGCAGAAGCTCTTAAAAGGCTTGATGTTGTGCTTACTGGAGCAATAACATTCGGAGTAAGATGTTACCCAAAATAATTTATAATCAAGTTGAAATTCCTATTAAGTTGGATCCAATCGGGTGTCCAGAGGCAGCTTTCAAGTTCCACGAGGATGAAGTTGGGCCAGCTGCCTCTCTGGTGATTGGGAGGGAGGGAGGGAGGGAGGTGGGGTGCGATCGGGAGAGGGCAATATGCTGATGAGGCCACAAGCTCAATTTCGAGTGAGCCTCAGGCCTCTGGAATGCACTCCCAGTGTGCCGCCTATTTCAGGCCCGAAAATGGGCAGAAACGAATTTCCACCCCGTGGAAGATCATTGGCAAGCTCTGCTCTCACGTCTGTGTTACCATTACGTCAGTACCAATGTCCGAGTGGAAGGGATTTGTCCGATGTATGACATTGCTAGCAGTAGCTCACAAAATTCAATCACATGCTAAGCCTACATCCCACTCACTCAGGAACAAACGAGGCAGTTGCATCCCTGCAATACAGTTGCCAACTCTGGTTGGATGTGCGCCTGGAGGTTTCATCAGATAACTTCCCATCTCCAATCACCCCACTCAATCAACTTTTTATCTCATATTGAATATTTTTATGACTAATAAACAAAATTGTTCGAAGAAATTGAATAAAAACATGCAATTTTTTTAAAGCCCTATAACTTTCTTCTGGGTTGCTCGCAAAAGTGCCCAGGAGATTAATTTTTAATTCCTGGAGACTCCAGGACAATCCTGGAGGGTTGGCAATGAGAAAATTCAAAGACATAGGAAACAACACCTTTCACTTTTGCTATACAGTTATCAGTCAGGATAAAAAAAATCATAGAATCATAGAATGATACAGCACTGAAGGAGGCCACTCAGCCCATCATGCCTTGTCTGGCTCTTTGAAAGAGTTATCCAATTAATCCCGCTCCCCTGCTCTTTCCCCATAGCCCTGCAATTTTCTCCCCTTCACGTATTTATCCAATTCCCATTTGAAAGTTACTATTGAATCTGCTTTCATCACTCTTTCAGACAGTGCATTCTAGATCATAACAACTCGCTGCATAAAAAAGTGTCCATTTTATTTTCTAATTTGTTTTGATTTTGCATTACATTTCTAGTATTTTGAAATGGGACAAAAGAAGAAGTTACAATTTTTGTAGAAATCAGTTAGACTAAAAAGCAGTCGCCATGAAAACACTTTACATACATAAGAAAATTCAACTCCTTTTGTGCTGTTCACAGTGTGTTTATAGATGTCAGAAACAGAGTTGTTTCATCAAGAAGATGTAGATCGGCTTGAGGATAGTGAAGAAGGGGTAGAGCCCTGTTTCCCTCTGAATAATTTTCATTTCAGTATGTGTAACATTTCTATTAGTATTCAGTATGTGCAAACATATAGAACCTGAAAAATTTGTATGATTTCTTCTATGTCAATAGGTCCCCAGAGATTAATTTCAGCACCAATCTGACTTTACATGATTAAACATTATGCAAAATAGTATTTAATTCAGTTTGATGAACAGCTGTAGATAAGAAAAGCATTTTAAGATCTGTTTTGGAATATGCAAAGTTGATGTCTCCTGCCAGCTCTCTATGTGCTTTAGGAACTGAAACGCACCATACTCCTTTGGTCCCCCTCCTTTTCCTTATCCAAGTGGCCATTATTGTGTGAGCCTTGACTATTGGCAAGCTTTTCGAATTCATCGGACAACACAGTTCAGCCCAGCCCTATCTTCATCCGACACCCACACATGAACTTTGAGCACGGATTGCTAGATAATGGTCAGGAGCATCAAATAACTTCAATTAAACAAGTTAAGCTCTGACCATGTGATTGGAAACAACCTTGAATTTCATTAACAACAACTTGCACTTATACAGCGTCTTTAGCATAGCACAACAATCCAAAACGCTACACAGGAGTGCATTTAGACAAAAATTGACACCAAGCCAAAGAAGGAGACGTTAGGACAGGTAAACAAAAGCTTGGTCAAAGAGGTCGGTTTTCAGGAGTGTCTTAAAGGAACAGGGAGAGGTGGAGAGGTTTAGGGATGGAATTCCAGAAATTAGGGCCTAGACAACTGAAGGCATGGCCACTAATTGAGGGGCAAAGGAAATCAGGGATATACAAGAGCCCAGAATTGGAGGAACACAGAGTTCTCGGAGGGAGTTCGGACTGGAGAAGGTAACAGAGATAGGGAGGGGCGAGACCATGGAGGAATATGGACATGAGGATGATCATTTTAAAATCAAGGTGTTGCTGGACCAGGAGCCGACGTAAATCAATGTAAAACAGGGGTGATGCATGAATGTGATTTGGTGCGAGTTAGGATACATACAGCAGAGTTTTGGATGAGCTTAAGTTTATGGAGGGTGGAAGAGGGAGGCCGGCCAGGTGAGCATTGGAGTCTGGAGGTAACAAAAGCATGGATGGAGGTTTCAGCAACAGATGGGCTGAGGCAGGGGTGGAGACCGGCGATATTATGAGGTGGAAGTAGGTACTGTTGATGACGGAGAGGATATTAGGTCGGACGCTCAGCTCAGGATCAAAGAGAACACACCGAGGTTGCGAAGTTTGGCTCAGTCTGAGACGGTGGCCAGGCAGGGGGATGGAATCGGTGGCTAGGGAACGGAGTTTTTGGCAGGGACCGAAGACAATGGCTTCAGACTTCCCAATGTTTAATTGGAGGAAATTTTGGCTTATCCGGGACTGAATGTCAGACAAGCAGTTTGACAACACAGAGGTCGAGAGAGAAGGTAGTGAGTTAGAGTTGGGTCTCGTCAGTGTAGATGTGGAATTTGACATGGTGGTTTTGGATGATGTCGTCATGGGGCAGCATGTAGAAGAGAAATAGAAGGGGGCCAAGGATAGGCCCTCAGAGGACTCCAAAGGGAATGGTGTGGAGGTGGGAAGAGAAACCTTTCAAACCCTTTTGTAGTTTTATCTATTTCAATGTAAACCCACAATTAATAAATACTTTAGGAGAGAGAGAGAGAATTTTGTAGCTCAGAGGTTGTTCGCTCACCAAGGAGCTCGATACTCAATATATCCAGTCAACGCAGATCAACAATCAACAAATCCATAGTGTTGAATCATAACACCAAAAGAATGGAACAGAATAATTAATAGTCAGAAGGAGTCATGATCAAACTGTACAGTGCTTTGGGCAGACCACACCTCAAGTACGGTGTCTAGTTTTGGTCACCGAGATCCAAGGGAGACATTCAAACATTGGAGATAGTGCCTTCCCGCCGTTGTATACCGAGGGGCTGCAGTCAGGGAAAAATCCCCCCGGGCAGAATGTAAAATTCAAATTGCTGTAATGTACCTGTAATGAATCTGTAATGTACCTGTAATGAATCTGTAATCAGTAATCATTATTGAGCATAATGCAATGAGACACCCCAGAGTGTCATGAACTGTAATTATGTACAATGTGTTCATTGAACTGTACTTGATTTAACCTGCAAATTGTATAATCTGTATTGTGTACATTTGGAATGTGATATGACAACTGTATTGTATGTTTTGCTACAAATTTTATGAATAAAGTATATTTTTTGAGGGAAAAAAAGTGCAGAAAAGAGCCCATGACTCATACCTAATGTTAGAAGTCTGAGTTATGAGGAAAGACTGGTGAGACTTGGGCTTTTCACCCTTGAAAGCAGGTGTCTGAGCAGTGATCTTATAAAGGTATATAAGATAATCAATGGTATGGAAATGGTAAATGCAGAAAATTCCTTTTAAATTCAATTGCAGAAATAGAACAAGGGTCAGAGATTCAAACTAGCAAAGGGCAAACCGACTGATCAGGAAGTTCTTCTTCACACAAAGATTGATCAGTACATAGAAAAGACTTCAGGACGGAGTAGTGCAGGGGAAAATCCCAGAATCATTTCAGAATAAAATGGGTGCGGCATTCGGGGGACTTAGTTCATCTATTCAGAATGACTCTAAAGATTGGCTGAATGGCCATCTTCATTCATATTTTTCTTGTGCCACCATCCAGGACAAAACAATCCACTTGATCAGTGTCCCTGTCAATCGACTTTATATCCATCCCCTCCACCATACAGGTGCAGTATGTACTCACTATTGGAGGCACTGCAGCCACTCACCAAGCTTACTTCAACAGCACCTCCCAGCCCTACAATGCCTATCACTGAGAAGGATAAGAGTAACAATATCATGGGAACACATCACCTCCAAGTCACACTGCATTCGCACTTGGACATAGATCATGGTTCCTTTATCGCCGCTGGGTCAAAATGCTGGAACTCCCTACTAAGATCGTTGTGGGAGCAACAGCATCATGAGGTCTGCATTGATTCAAAGAGAAGGCCCATCAGCACCTTCGCAGGGCAACCAGGAATGGGCAATAAATGTGCCCTTGTCAGCTGTGCCCACATCCCAAGAACATCATTTTTAAAATTGTGAATCTAATTATCAAATTTTCAGTTTCATTACTTTTCTGAATTCAGGTTGGAAAAAAAAAAGTGAAAACAACTATGAATAAATACGCACAGCCGTTCAAGGCAATGGATCATCACCACCATCTTTCAGGGCAACTAAGGGATGGGGCAATAAATGAAGCCTTTTCAGCATCACCCACATCCTGAAAACAAAAAGACGACACAATAGTAGGCTGCATAAAAGGGAGGGAACACAAAATGGGTTGAGTAACAGTGAACTTAAAGCAATACTGAAATGATTAAGTAAATAGTGGAAACTGCACTCTCGGTCAGAGGTGTCTATAGATCATTTGTGCTTGAGATCAGCTTGCAATGTGGGTACAGAATGAAAGTACAGCCTCAACTTCAAGGAAGAAAGTAGCCGACTGAGCTTGTCGTGCTTGGCATTTTGCAAGTAACAAGGATCAGATGGGTATGCAGGCTCCCTATTTTTATTCCCAACTAAGCAACTGGGACGTCCCTGAATTGTTTATAATAATCATGAAGCTGCAGTCTGCAGATGGTGTCCAGGAGCTTGAATGAAAGTGGTTCTGACAGGTGACATGTAACCTAGTCAAGTGAAATTAACCATTAAAAAGAATACCAGGTGTGAATTACTTTGTTCGGAGCTACTGATGACACTCTGTCAACCTGAATTGAGCTAGACTTTCCCTGTTATTGTGCTAACCCGTGTTACAGCTCCTACAAATGAAAAATGCAACAAAATCCTTAACACAGAAAGGCTCGTCACAAGGCAACCGTACTTGAATTCTTTGCAGACTTCAGTTGCACTTTACACAATAAACTGGGGGGAGGAGAGCAGAGATTAATTTCTCTCCCTCAGATAAAACTTTACTATGGTTTGCAGGTCGCAAATCTTCTTTATAGTCATTGTTAAATGGTACTGCGTTTAAATGTGCTGCAATCTCTTTTTCCAGGTTTATCAAACACTACAATGTGATGATGCAAACATCATTACTACTAAAAAGATCTCAGGACATCCAAAAGCGCTTTACAGCCAACAATGTACTTTTGAAGTGTAGTGACTGTAATAATGTAGGAAACGCAGCTGCCAACTTGCACACAGCAAGGTCCCACAAACAGCATTGAAATAAATGACCAGATCATCTGTTTTAGGATTCTGTTCTGATGAAAGGTCATGGACTTAAAAAGTTAACTCTGTTTCTCTCTTAACAGACGCTGCCTGACCTGCTGAGTGTTTTTAGCATTTTCTATTTTTATTTCAGATTTCCAGAATCCGAAGTCCCGGCCAGAATCGAGATGATTGGGTAATTCCCTCGTCAATCACGCCTGGAGCCCGCACTGCTGTAAGTGACTGGGATTGATTTTATGCACATAATTTGTATTATGTAACTATCCTCCATTCACTGCATTTTGCTGGAGAAATAATCCTGCTGTACTCAGGAGACTTTGTTTGCTGTAGTTTCGATCATGAGTTCAGAGACACTCAAGTCCTATCCCACCTCTAACTCATAGGCTGACACAGTGGTGTCAATGTTCATTGTTTATTTTATTTTTTTGCACATTTCTCTGTGGTTTGCTCATTTATTGTGTTACTGTTAAGTTTTGTTGCATTACTGGAGCAATATTTGAAGCTGGTTACCCAATCTGATATTTTGGACAAGACCTATGCACTTGCTAATTGTAGGACCAGCCTTGGTGCTCACTATGGGAGATTTCACCACCAGTATGTAGGCTGCATGTGTCCAAATTCAATGAAAGGGAAGGGAGATACATTTTGTCAGGTTTTATATAGCTTTGTTTTTGGGAAGAAGTAAATAAAAGAGACTGAGAAAAGGTGTGGATGGCTTCGCAGCATAATAGTTAAAGCTGCAGCACCTTATGATTTCTGGAATGATACCGCAAGCAGGAGGTAGAGGGTCAGACCCATTACAGAAATTCCTTCCCCTTCCAATCGGTTCGTGAAATAATTCAAGTACTCACTGAAATCAGTATCGTGCACTGCACGTGGCCTAAGTATGTTGAAGAAGGGGTCAGCAGCCAGAGTGCATAAACCGGGTCAGCTGTGAAATTGCCAGTATCTTTAGAATGAATGGTACGAATCAGAAGCACACTTTAATAGATTGTAGTACTACATGTACATTATAACAAATAATAAATCTGGGAACTGCGGGGCATTTAAATAATTCAAGTCAGTGAATTAGAAACTTGTGTGGGTGAGAGTGACTAGGAAATAAATTCATTGAGGGGTTCAGGTGACATCGTGAATTCCAAGAGTGAAACTTGGCTGCTCTAGGCTTGTTATACTGCCTCTTTCAAGTCAATGCTAACTGCTTTCAAATACTCGTCAATGGAAAAGTGGCAGCATAACTCAGGTGCTAGATTGGGGTTCTGACTCTTGAACGCAATAAGAGGAGAGGTGTGAGACCACTCTGAGTAAGCAGCTGCTCTTTCTACTTTGCACCAGGTGCAGTATAACTCCAGCCCTGTGCAAAGCCACATTTGAAAAGTGTCCTGGTGGACCACATGACTTCCTGGGGATTTTATAAACTGATTTTTCAATGTTTTTAAGATTAGGAGAGAATGAATACTCCTACAATTAAGCAGATCCAAACTCTTGTAATAAGCTGCATTGTCGTCTTCATGCTATTTATGTTGTGCATATGTTAATTTTTTTACTGATTGTACTGAAAGTACTGATTGTCATAAGGAGGCATTTATTTGATAAATAAGGACTCAATCCATTCCCTACATACACTGATACAATTGAAATACCACAAACATTTCTGAGTGCACTGCTAACTATTTCTTTGCAATCCTTTTCATTGCTTTTTAAGCTAATTCTTGTATTAATGCACAATTTAGCAGTTCTGAGGGTGTTCAATTAAGTGGACAGACAGTGCCACTGTACTGACTAAGGCAGGGGCAGATATTGTTCATTCCATGATGGTGAGGAAACATTCATGTTATTACAAAAAAAACAATTAATGCAGCTCCATACAGTCTCAAGTCTGGAGGGAAGTGTAAAGCCTATTAAGCATGATTAAAACAGTGACATCACCACCAGCAAATCAGTGCTGAATATCGTCAGTGCAATGAACTGTTAATTTTGAGAGTGGACAGCTGTTCACTAACACTTTGAGGACAGTGCCAGTGCTTTTTTTTACATAATTTAAAACAGCTTCCTTTTACTTCTAGGTGTTGCATGCTTTCAATGCAAAAAAATACCACAGCCCACAATGAGGGGATATTAAATTAGTGCATTAAATGGAATAACTGGATCATTCCTATCATCTAATATATGACCAGTCGCCATGAACTATTGATAGCTTTGTTTTGTGTCTCTGATTATTTCCCTACCAGCAAATAGCGAAAGAGAAAATTGCCAGAAAAAAAGCAATTAAAGACAATTGATGGCTGTGTGATATTATTTACAGTGGAGACTAAAGGAGTGTTTAAATTCAGTTACCACTCTGTATTTGCTTATTGTCCGGCCATTATTATAAATGTCTGATCAAAGACATAGGCAAACTTACACCAGACATTAAAAGCTTAAAAAGGAAGATTAATGTATTCAATATATCATACATCCCCAACGCAAGCTCAAGGAACAGCACCTCATCTTTCGATTAGGCACTTTACAACCTTCCAGCCTTAACATTGAGTTCAGCAACTTCTGAACACTACAACCACTCCCGTTTTCTAAGACAGCGGGTGCTGGTAATGGTTCTGCTATTTCCATTTACACCTCCTCTGGACTCATCTTTTGTTTCTTTACTTGTCCCTTACCACACCCTTTTGCCTTGCATCATCCTCTCTTTTGTCATTTAATCACTCCTGCCCTCCACCCTATCACCTCCCCTTTTATTCTTTCCTTACTGCAATTATACAGGGCCTTGGTGAGACCGCACCTGGAATATTGTGTACAATTTTGGTCTCCTTACCTAAGAAAGGATATACTTGCCATAGAGGGAGTGCAATGAAGGTTCACCTGGCCGATTCCTGGGATGGCGGGATTGTCGTATGAGGAGAGATTGAGTAGACTAGGCCTGTATTCTCTAGGGTTTAGAAGAATGAGAGGTGATCTCACTGAAACATACAAAATTCTTACAGGGCTCGACAGGGTAGATGCAGGGAGGATGTTTCCTCTGGCTGGGGAGTCTAGAACCAGGGGTCACAATCTCAGAAAAAGGGCTAGGCCATTTAGGACTGAGATGAGGAGAAATTTCTTCCTCAGAGAATGGTGACTCTTTGGAATTCTCTAACACAGAGAGCTGTGGAGGCTCAGTCATCGAGTACATTCAAAACAGATATCGACAGATTTCTAGATATTAAAGGCATCAGGGGATATGGGGATAGTGCAGGAAAATGGCGTTGAGGTAGAAGATCAGCCATGATCTTGTTGAATGATGGAGCAGGGTTGAGGGGCTGGATGGCCTACTCCTGCTCCTATTTCTTATGTTCTTATGTTCTCCCAACCCCCCCCCCCCCCCTCTTTTTCCCTGGCTCTGTAGTTGCTTATAAATTGTTAAATCTCTAACTTCTTCCAGTTCTGGTGAAAGGTCATCGACCTGAAACGTTGACTCTGTTTCTCTCTCCACAGATGCTACCTGACCCGCTGAGTGGTTTCCAGCATTTTCTGTTTTTATTTCATTATTATATAGATCTGTTTGGTGTTAAACATTTTCAAATCAAGCAGACTTTATTTTTTTTTACTTTGAATCAAAGAGCAAATCATTATACAACTGAATGTGGTATATGCAATACAACTAAAACATTCAACTAATTCCTACATTTTCAATATTTTTCTATAAAGTTATCATAGAATTGTACAGCACAGAAAGAAGCCAATCAGCCCATCGTGTCTATGCCAGCTCTTTGAAAGAGCTATTTAATTCGTCCAACTCTCTTGCTCTTTCCCCATAGCCCTGCAAATTTTTCCCCTTCAAGTATTTATCCAATTCCCTTTTGAAAGTTACTATTGAATCTGCTTCCACCACCCTTTCAGGTAGTGCATTCCAGTTCATAACAACTCGCTGCGTAAAAAATGTCACCTCATTTACCCCCTGGATTTTTTTGCCAATTAACTTAAATCTGTGTCCTCTGGTTACTGATCCTCCTGCCAATGGAAAAAAACTTCTCCCCATCTACTCTATCAAAACCCCTCATAATTTTGAATGCTTTTATCAAATCTCCCCTTAACCTTCTCTGCTCTGAGAACAATCCCAATTTCTCCAGTCTCTCCACATAACTGAAGTCCCTTATCCCTGGTACCATTCTAGTAAATCTCTTTTGCACCCTCTCAAAGGCCTTGACATCCTTCCTAAAGTGTGGTGCCCAGAATTGGACACAATACTCAAGCTGAGGCCTAACCAGTGTTTTATAAAGGTTTAGCATAATTTCCTTGCTTTTGTACTCTATGCCTTTATTTATAAAGCCAAGGTTACTGTATGCTTTTTTTAACAGCCATATCAACTCGACCTGCCACTTTCAAAGATTTTTGTATGTGAACCCCCAGGCCTCTCTGTTCCTGCACCCTCTTTAAAGTTGTACCATTTAGTTTATATTGCCTCTCCTCATTTTTCCTCTGAAAATGCATCACTTTACACTTCTCTGCATTAAATTTCATCTGCCATGTATCTGCTCATTTCACCAGTCTGTTTGTCCTTCTGAAGTCTGTCACTATCCTCCTCACTCGTTACTACATTTCCAAGCTTTGTGTCATCTGCGAACTTTGAAATTATGGCCCCTGTACCCAAGTCCAGGTCATTGATATATATATATATACATATCATCTTGTGTTATCTGATACAAAATTTATGGCTTGTTCTATGGGCTTCCAATGTTTGCTAAATATTAGACTACTGCCTGAAAATTGCCCCAGTTCCATGTTCTTGTTTCATTTTTAAACTGTAGTTATGGCTTTATTTTCAGTCCTGCTCTTTATATCACCTTCCTTTATAGACCAAAAGGGGAAATGAAATAAAAATTTTAAAAAGGAAAAACTTGTTTACACTGAACACTAGCTTTTCACTTAAAACTTGGAAGGCACTGGTCACAGCATCATATAAATTACAGCACAGAAAGTCTTCAGCCCATCGCACCTGCAGCACTACTTGTTCTTTATCTAGAGCTATTAACTCTAATCCTAGCTTCCTGCTCTTTCCCCCTATCCTTTAATATTTTTGATTTTCAAATATTTATCCAATTCCATTTTAAATTATTTTACAGTCTGTGTCTCAATACTTATTTGTGGGAAAGCATTCCATGTTCTATTAACCCTATATGTAGAGAAAAAATTGCAACCTCATCTTTGTCCTTATATTGATAATTCTCAGTCTATGCTCCGTTACCAATTCAGCAGCTAGTGAAAACAATCTTTCACAGTTTACCCTCTCAAACATTCATAATTTTGAAACCTGTCTTATATTTTCCCTTTTAGCTTCTCCATTCCAATGAAAAAACCCCACATTTTTCAAGCATTTCTTCATGTGTATAGTCTCTCATTGCTGGTATCATTGTATTTTAAGAAAGCGCAATTGATGTTAACAGTGCAGTTCTCCCACTGTTGGATGCACTTCATTAAGATAAATGATTGATTCTCAGCATTCAAGTGGCAATGTAGATGCAGACTGCCCTAGGTCTAACTAAGAACCATCTCATTACATACCTTTACTCCTTCTTCATGAAATGTGCTCAGCTGTTTCCTCAGCACAGAAGTGGCTCAGTGGCAAAAGCAAGTGCATACTGAGCGCCAAAGAATCACTAGATGCTGTCCTTAATTAACTTCATTGTTCTCTTTTAACTCTTGCTCTTAGGCATCTAATGATTTGGGCAAATTTAATGCAGGGTTAGCTGGCCTTTCTTCTATGCCCAAAAAAGTAAAATGAAACTACAGATGCTGGAAATCTAAAGCAAAAATCAAAAATGCTGAAAACACTCAGCAGGTCAGTCAGCATCTGTACAGCGAGCATACAAGTTGACATTTCAGGGTGTGGTCCCTTCATCAGAACTGATGATGCAATGTACAGCATTCTTTCTTTTATGCCCCCAGCAGCTGGGAGCATCACAGTGCTCCCGCTCTCCACTCCCCTACCCAATGGCTTCCATCTGGCCCAGAGAGAGCAATAGCAGTCTATAAAAACAAAAGGGTTGGGGTTGGAGATCAGTATTCAGAATCACCTCTCCCAAAACCAGATATAAAAACACTATTGTAAAAGTTCCTTAAATCTGCAGTATAATGCAGTTAAATAGGTTATTCCCACGTAAAACTGGATCAAATACTAACTCTCCCCCCACCCCCCTCACTCCACCAAGTGGTTTTGGTTTTGTTCAGAATAAACACAGTGCAAACATTTCCCAGTCAACACCAAAATAATCGGAACCTTTCATGATCTTCATACTTGTTGGTTTACATTTAAGACACCACAATGAAAATTTCCTTTGAGACTCCTGATTATGTCTATTAGGGTATTAGGGCTGCCAACCCTCCAGGATTGTCTTGGAGTCTTCAGGAATTAAAGATTAATCTCCTGGATACTGCTGCGAGCAACCCAGGAGAGAAATCATAGGGGCATTAAAACAAAATTGAGTTTTTTTCATTTTCTTTGAACACTTTTATTTATTAAAATATTGGAGATGGGGAAAATGGCTGGACTGGGCGGTTGGAACTTCCAGGAATACGTCCAACCAGAATTGGCAACCCTAATGTCTATGCAGATGCTAGTACAGGGTAATTGTCATTTCAGGAACAATCTAGCTGCACACTGAATAAACAGGGCAACAGAAGGCACTTTTATATTAGAAAAGGGCAGACTGTTTTCCTATCATCGGCTGCACTTGTAAATAAACATAACCCCACCTTTCCTTTCTTAACAGCAGCACATACCCATTTCTTGGTGGGTCTGGATCGTGCAAATTATCATTGAGTCTCTATTACCTGCAATGGCAAGGATGTGGGATTCCATGCTTGTAGCAATGAAAATTGCAAGTTTCTGGCTTGCAACAGATCTTCATTAGGAATGGTAGCACCAGTAAAATAAACAGGGGATTGCAGTGCACAGGTCTGCTTCTGCCAGCACTTCCCCGAGAACCCGTTAACAAATATAAAAGCATCTGCAAATCAACTCTGATGTATCTCAAAAACACTGGAAGCAAACATTATCACAGCTCTTCCCCAATCAGTGCAAATGATACTGGAATAAAATCAAAACAAAATATTTACAGCTCTTAAGGTACTTGTAACTGCCATACTGAAATATGGTCTTATTTCTTGCCAGAAAAGGGTTTTTCAAAATCTTTGGGGCAGCTCCTCTTTCACTGAGAGATCTCTCTCTCCATCCACCTCCAGGCAGAAGACCATCTGTGTTTTTGCAGCTGCAGTGAGAAGCTGCCTGTGTTTAAATGTCCGAACCAGCTAAGCTTTGAAAAGCTTAGTTAGTGAGTCCATGTTTAGAGAGCTAGCAAATTGTGTCTATTATTTTTTATGACTAAAAAGTGTGCATAAATTGATTGTTCCCACTGTGAAAACTGTTGACTGTTCATTCTAAAATAGACCAGCTGATGGTTTGAATCTGTACCTCATCTAAATAAGATACTATTTCAGTCTGAATTCACATGGTGCTATGATCATATTTCAGTATTGGGTGTATAGAGTACGGGTACTCTTATCATATCTGTTTAAATATTGGGGAGAAAAAGGTACACTCCGGATCATAGCAGTCGGGAGGCCCAGTTACGGAAGTGATCGGTAGTGATAAATCCGAAAGAATATCTAATTCAAACACTTGAAAATTATTTCAATAGTCTATGCTGAGTTGGCTGTTCTTCGACAGGACAACAGTTGGGGTACTAGTGTGCTTCAGCACCCCTGGGCCAGGGAGGGAACAAGTCAACCATTGTTCCCATTCCTGATCACTATCCAATGACCTGTTTGAAAATGTGCAGATATGAACATTGAGAATCGGACTTGCAGAGATGTCCTCCATGGGAAACAACTTGCTGACATTCATAAGACTCAGACGTAAAAAGTAGTTACTTGGGCAAGATAACAAAGGTTCCAGTGCCTATGAAAGCATACACCAGTAAGAGTCAGCACCTTAAGAGCACAAACAGGGAGAAAATTGGAACAGAAAAAAAAGCTAAAGCCGAAAAGAAGTATTCTGAAGATGGTACAAACAAAACCAAAAACCTCTGTGGGTGGATGCCTCCAGTACTAGTTCACAGACAAAAGATTTTAAAAATGGTGCCTCTCTTCTTGCGACTTTCTCTCCACTTGTCTTCCATTCTCTAATTGTTTGTCACCCTCATAAGTCTTTTGAGTTGCCTTCCACTCTTTGTCTCCTTTCTTTCTATCTATGTATGGCTCTCACACACTTACACTGTCATCTCTATATTTCTCTTTGTTTATCTCCAACTTTCTCAATATTTCTCTCTGCTTTCTGTAAGAAAAGTAGGCAGATATCCCTTTCAAGTAATCTGATATCCTCTTTCTGTGGCCTGGTTAGAGTTACTGTGGCAACAACCATTGAGCATTGCTGCAAAGGTTTTTCCAGCAATAAATGCACATACCCACAGATGTGAGTTTACCTGAACTCATTCCAAGCTTTCTTCCCTACTCATCACATTAGGGAGTTTATTTTATAATTTAAGAAACTGAATTTAGTGGGTGCTTACTGCCAGTAAATCTTAGTGGATACTCATTCTACAAAATTACGATTTGATATATATAGTACTAAATTCTCACCTGTCAGCTCAGCAGCGACGATGGGGCAGCTTTATAAAAAGTCGAAACTCAGCTCTAGAGACAAAGTCTGAAATATATATTACCCCAGAAGCAACCATTGCTTAGATTTTATAAGATTTCTTCGTTAAGACTTCTTTTATTCTGTTCATTCAGAATCCCCTTGAACTTCTACCTGAGGTTCATACTGGTCTTCTTGAAAAAGACTTTGAGCATGAATTAAATTTATTTTCAAGGCTATTTTTTCACCCAAAAGATCAATATGAACCTCAGGCAAAAGTTCAAGGGGATTCTAAATGAACAGATTAAAAAAAATCTTGAAGAACAATCTTAGAGATGGGTGCAACTGTGGTAATTTTAGCAGCATTCACACTAGAGGGGCACGCAGAATGGGTTTGTGTCAGTTCAAGCGGAAGCTGAGCCAGAAGAGCCGTGTCAGTGAATTTGAAAATTAAGGCGCTGCCAACAAGGCAGAGGACCAAGCATCTTAATCACTTGCTGGACCTTAAATTTGGGGCTGCGTCTTGGGCCACCGGTGTTGGCCATAGTGGCTCCATGTAGTGTCACTGGTGATGGCAGTAGGATATTCTTGTAATGCCATCGACAAGATGTGGGAGGAGACCACTCACCCAAGTTCTCTGGAATGTGTAATTTGATCCAGTCATTACCAGGCAGGCTACAGAGTTCAGACAAGGCACAATGCTAATAGTACTGATTTCTGAGAACAGACAATGTTGACACTACCAAGTTCAGAGAACGCACAGCGCTAACACAACCAAGTTCAGAGAATGCACAGCGCTAACACTACCAAATTCAGAGAACGTACAGCGCTAACACTACCAAATTCAGAGAACGCACAGAGCTAACACTACCAAGTTCAGAGAACTCACAGCGCTAACACTACCAAGTTCAGAGAACACAGAGCGTTAACACTACCAAGTTCAGAGAAATGTAAGGAATCTTACAACACCAGGTTATAGTCCAACAATTTTATTTGAAAATCACAAGCTTTCGGAGATTATCTCCTTCGTCAGGTGAGTAGTGAATGAGAGGTTCTCAAATCGCATATCTTATATTAGGCTGGGACACCATCACACCAATCAAAGGTGTCGTTGGTGTTCAGACAGGTTAGCCACAGAAAACAGTAGGTCGCAGTATGCTGAATACACATTGTGTCAAATTACACAGACAGAGAGAAAGAGACCCGAAAGGCAGAGAGAGAGAGAGAATTTCCAGTTGTATTAAAAACAGATAACTTTTTTTTCCTTGCTGGTGGGGTTACGTGTAGCGTGATATGAACCCAAGATCCCGGTTGAGGCTGTCCTCATGGGTGCGGAACTTGGCTATCAATTTCTGCTCGACAATTTTGCGTTGTCGTGTGTCTCGAAGGCCGCCTTGGAGTACGCTTACCCAAAGATCGGTGGCTGAATGTCCTTGACTGCTGAAGTGTTCCCCGACTGGGAGGGAACCCTCCTGTCTGGCGATTGTTGCGCGGTGTCCGTTCATCCGTTGTCGCAGTGTCTGCATGGTCTCGCCAATGTACCATGCTCCGGGGCATCCTTTCCTGCAACGTATGAGGTAGACAACGTTGGCCGAGTCACAGGAGTATGAACCATGCACCTGGTGGGTGGTGTCCTCTCGTGTGATGGTGGTATCTGTGTCGATGATCTGGCATGTCTTGCAGAGGTTGCTGTGGCAGGGTTGTGTGGTGTCGTGGACGCTGTTCTCCTGAAAGCTGGGTAATTTGCTGCGAACGATGGTCTGTTTGAGGTTGGGTGGCTGTTTGAAGGTGAGTAGTGGAGGTGTGTGGATGGCCTTAGCGAGGTGTTCGTCGTCATCGATGACATGTTGAAGGTTGCGGAGAACATGGCGTAGTTTCTCCGCTCCGGGGACGTACTGGACGACGAAGGGTACTCTGTTGGTTGCGCCCCGTGTTTGTCTTCTGAGGAGGTCTATGCGATTCTTCGCTGTGGCCCGTCGGAACTGTCGATCGACAAGTCGAGCGTCATATCCCGTTCTTACGAGGGCGTCTTTCAGCGTCTGTAGGTGTCCATCGCGTTCCTCCTCGTCTGAGCAGACCCTGTGTATTCGTAGGGCCTGTCCATAGGGGATGGCCTCTTTGACGTGGTTAGGGTGGAAGCTGGAAAAGTGGAGCATCGTGAGGTTGTCCGTGGGCTTGCGGTAGAGTGAGGTGCTGAGGTGTCCGTCTTTGATGGAGATTTGTGTGTCCAAGAAAGAAACCGATTCTGAGGAGTAGTCCATGGTGAGTTTGATGGTGGGATGGAACTTGTTGATGTTATCGTGTAGTCTCTTCAGTGATTCTTCGCCATGGGTCCATAGGAAGAAAATGTCGTTGATGTATCTGGTGTATAGCGTTGGTTGGAGGTCCTGTGCAGTGAAGAAGTCGTGCTCGAACTTGTGCATGAAAATGTTGGCGTATTGGGGTGCGAATTTGGTCCCCATGGCTGTTCCGTGTGTTCAGAGAACGCACAGCGCTAACACTACTGATTTCAGAGAACACACAGCGCTAACACTACCAAGTTCAAAGAAAGCATAGCGCAAACAGTACCAAGTTCAGAGAACGCACAGCGCGAACACTACCAAGTTCAGAGAACGCACAGCGCGAACACTACCAAGTTCAGAGAACGCACAGCGCGAACACTACCAAGTTCAGATAGGAAGGGGCGAGGCCATGGAGGGATTTCAACATGAGGATGAGAATTTTAAAATCAAGGTGTTGGTGGACTGGGAACCAATGTAGGTCAGCGAGCAAAGGGGTGAATGGGTGAACAGGACTTGCTCCAAGTTAGGATACATGCAGCAGAGTTTTGGATGAGCTCAAGTTTATGGAGGGTGGAAGATGGGAGGCCGGCCAGGAGAGCATTAGAATAGTTAAGTCTAGAGGTAACAAAGGCATGGATGAGGGTTTCAGCAGCAGATGAGCTGAGGCAGGGGAGGAGACGGGCGATGTTACGGAGGTGGAAGTAGTTGGTCTTGGTGACAGAGCGGATATGTGGTCGGAAGCTCATCTCAGGGTCAAACAGAACGCCAAGGCTGCTAACGGTCTGGCTTAGCCTCAGACAGTGGCTAGGGAGAGGGATGGAGTCAGCGGCCAGGGAACAGAGTTTGTGGCGGGGACCGAAGATAATGGCTTCGGTCTTCCCAATATTTCGTTGGAGGATATTTTTGATGCAAATTCAGGGCTAGGGCAGGGGGAACCGTAGGGGAAGTTTGGCTTGATGGCCTGGGGAAAGGGAGGGAAGCGGCAGAGACCGCTGAACGGATGGTCTCAATCTTAGTGACAAAGTAGTCCACGAGCCCCTCACACTTGTTGTTGGAGTTGAGGGTGGAGGAGGCAGGGGAGAGGGGATTAAGAAGACGGTTTGTAGTGGAGAAGAGAAGCCAGGGGATATCTTTGCATTCCAGGGCGATCCTGGAATAGTGAGCAGTTTTGGCAGAGGAGAGCAGGACCCGATAGTGCTTTACGTGGTCCAGCCAGATCTGGCGATGAATGGCTAGACCAGTTGTCCGCCATAAATGTTCACGTCTGTGTCCCTTGGACTTAAGGGAGTAGAGATGAGGGTCTTACCAAGGGGAACGACCAGGGTGAGAGAGAGTAATGGTTTTAATGGGGGCAAAGGCATCAAAGGTGGAGGTGAGGGTGTGAATGAGCAGATCGGTAGCTGCAGAAATGTCATGTGAAATGGCGGGCCAAGAGATAGACAGTTGGGAATTAGAAAATGCTGTTGTGACTTGGGGGAGAGTTTTTTTCAGGGGTGGACACAGAAGGAAGTGGGACTGGGAGGGGGAAAGGGGATGTGGGAGGAGAGGGATACAAGGAAGTGATCAGAGATGGCCTCATCAGTGATTGACATGATGGGAATTGAGAGGCCACGTGAGATGGCAAGGTCAAGTGGGTGGGCATGAATATGAGTGGGGGAGTTTATATGGAGGGAGAGATTAAGGGAGGATAGGAGGGCAGCGAACTCAGAGGAGGGAGAGAGCATAATGAGTTGAGATGGAGGTTGAAATCACCGAGGATGAGAAGTCGCTCGGTGTAGAGGCTGAGGGAGGAAAGCATTGAAGGCATTTCGGTGCCTGCAATTCCTGCGCCATGTGGGAATTTCAGGACGCTTCATGTGTCGCGGAGGGTCACATGTGCAGGAAATGCCTCCAGTTGCTCGAGCTCAAGCTGAGGGTTTCTGATCTTGAGAGACAGCTGGAGTCATTGCAGAGCATAAGGGAGCCTGAAGGTTTCTTGGATCGTATGTTCCAGGAGGTGGCTACCCCGCAGTCACAGAGAGTTCAGGATAGCAAGTGGGTGGCCATCCGAGAGGGTAAGAAGAGGCAGGCAGTGCAAGAATCTTCTGGGTATGCAGCACTCTCAAATCGGTATTCCAGGGAGGGTGATGACACCTCGAAGGAGTGCAGTCCTGAGCACGGCAACATGGGGCAAAGGACTGCACGAGGGGCATCGTGAAGTGTAGAAATGCAGTAGTCATAGGGGATTCGAGAGTCAGGGGGAAAGACAGGCCTTTCTGTGATCGCCGACGTGAGTCCCGCATGGTGTGTTGCCTCCCTTTTGCCAGGATGAAGGCAATCACGGAGAGGGTGCACAACATTCTGCGGGGGAAAGGGAAACAGCCAGAAGTTGTGGTCCACGTAGGTACCAACGACATAGGAAAGAAAAGGGATGAGGTCCTGCGGCTATCAATTCAGGAGCTAGGGAGGAAGTGAAAAAGCAGGACCTCAAAAGATAGTAATCTCTGGATTACTCCCAATGCCACGCGCTAGTGAGTACAGAAATAGAAAGATAAGGCAGGTTAATGCATGGCTAGAGACATGGTGCAAGAGGGAGGGCTTCAGATTCTTGGGGCATTGGGACCAGTTCTGGGGCAGGAGGGACCTGTTCAAGACAGACAGGTTGCACCTTAATAGAGCTAGGACCAATGTCCTTGCGGGGAGGTTCACTAGTGCTGTAAGGAAGGGTTTTGTTGGCCAGGGGCTGCGGTAACCTGAGATGTCAGCTACTGATACACACAGTCGGAACGCCTGGCCAGCGTCAGCTCTCCTTTTTGGGTATTATCCTTTATGTTCTGTGACCACTCAGGGAGTGTCAGAGAAACCTAGTTAGTGGGTGTGCGTTTAGATCTTAGTTTGGGTATAAGACTGTATAACCTGGTGTAAACTGCATGCCTATATCGAACCAGACGTATAAGCTATATGGATATGATCTAACGGCGTGAATAAAGTGAATTGAGAGTTAAGACAGAATTGACTCTTCTCCTCTGTGTACTAAGCCAGTAACCGTAACCGGTGACCTCCGGTCAACAGTTTAAACTAATTCAGCAGTGGGGTGAGCACCAGGATGTAGCATTAGAAACGAGGAACAAGGTGCACAAAGGATTTGGAGAGACAGATAGCACTACAGTATGAAACAGCACAGTATTAGGTGGGATCAGACTAAGAGAGAATATGAGACGGTCCAAGGTAGGTCTGGAGTGCATGTGTGTGAATGCACCAAGCGTGGTAAATAGGTTGGTGAGCTGCAGGCACAAATAGCCACATTGGAATATGATGCAGTGGTGATAAGAACATAACAAATAGGAGCAGGAGTAGGCCATATGGCCCCTCGAGCCTGCTCCGCCATTCAATAAGATCATGGCCGATCTTCGACCTCAACTCCACTTTCCCACCCGATCCCCATATCCCTTCATTCCCTTATGAGTCCAAAAATCTATCGATTTCAGCCTTGAATATATTCAATGACTGAGCATCCACAGCCCTCTGGGGTAGAGAATTCCAAAGATGCACAATCCTCTGAGTGAAGAAATTCCTCCTCATCTCAGCCCTAAATGTCTGACCTCTTATCCTGAGACTATGTCCCCTAGTTCTAGACTCTCCAGCCAGGGGAAATAGCCTCTCATCATCAACCCTGTCAAGCCCTCAAGAATTTTATACATTTCAATGAGATCACCTCTCATTCTTAGAAACTCCAGAGAATATATGCCCATTCTATTCAATCTCTCCTCATAGGACAACCCTCTCATCCCAGGAATCAATCTGGTGAACCTTCATTGCACCCCCTCTAAGGCAAGTTTATCCTTCCTTAGATAAGGAGACCAAAACTGTACACAGCACTCCAGGTGTGGTCTCACCAAAGCCCTGTACAATTGTAGCAAGACTTCCTTACTCTTGTTACATCCTTGTTCAAAAAAGGAGCAAGGATAAACTCGACAACTACAGGCCAGTCAGCTTAACCTCAGTGTTGGGGGAAGCTTCCACAAATGATAATCTGGGACAAAATTAATAGTCACTTGGAGAAGTGTGGAGTTACAAAGGAAAGCCAGCATGGATTTGTTCAAGGCAAATCGTGTTTAACTAACTTGATTGAGTTTTTTGATGAGGTAACAGAGAGGGTTGATGAGGGCAATGTGGTTGATGTTGTGTATGTGGACTTCCAAAAGGCATTTGATAAAGTGCCACACAATCGGCTTGTCAGCAAAATTGAAGCCCATGGATAAAAGGGGCAGTGGCAGCATGGATATGAAATTGGCTAAGTGACAGGAAACAGACAGTAGTGGTGAATGGTTGTTTTTCAGACTGGAGAAAGGTATACAGTGGTGTTCCCCAGGAGTCAGTACTAGAGCCACTGCTTTTTTTGATATATATTCATGACTTGGACTTGGGTGTACAGGGCACAATTTCAAAATTTGCAGATGACACACAACAGTGAGGAGGCTAGTAATATACTTCAAGAGGACATAGACAGGCTGGTGGAATGGGCAGATACATGGCAGATGAAATTTAACGCAGAGAAGTGTGAAGTCAAACATTTTGGCAGGAAGAATGAGGAGAGGCAATATAAACTAAATGGTACAATTCTAAAGGGGGTGCAGGAACAGAAAGACCTGAGAATACATGTGCACAAATCTTTGAAGGTGGCAGGACAGGTTGAGAAAGCGGTTAAAAAAGCACACAGGTACCTGGGCTTTATAAATAGAGGCATAGTGTTCAAAAGCAAAGAAGTTATGTTGAACCTTTATAAAACACTGGATCGGCCATAGCTGGAGTATTGTGTCCAAGTCTGGGCACCGCACTTTAGGAAAGATGTAGAAGGCCTTCGGGAGGATGCAGAATAGATTTACTAGAATGGTTCCAGGGATGAGGGACTTCAGTTACGTGAAAAGACTGGAGAAGCTGAGGTTGTTCTCCTTAGAGCAGAGATGGTTAAGAGGCGATTTGATAGAAGTGTTTAAAAGCATGAAGGGTTTAGATAAAGTAAATAACGAGAGACTGTTCCCATTGGCGGAAGGGTTGAGAACCAGAGGGCACAGATTGAAGGTGATTGGCAAAAGAACCAAAGGCGACATGAGGAAACATTGCTTTACACAGTGAGTAGTTATGATCTGCAATGTGCTGCCTGAAAGGGTGGTGGAAGCAGATTCAATTGTGGCTTTCAAAAAGGAATTAGATACCAACTTGAAGGGCAAAAATTTACAGGGTTGGTTACGGAGAGTAATGGGACTAACTGGATTGCTCTTACATGGGCTTGCTGGGCTGAATGGCCTCCTTCTATGCTGTAACCATACTATGATTCTATGATATGCTCAAAGGAGGACAAGGTGCCAAAGGTGTAGGGGGACAGACCCCAAGGTGGGATTTGGTGATAAGGGCCACACGTCCACTGCTGCAGTCTGGGCGGGGCAAGCGGTGGAAGATATAGCCAGCCGGGGTGGCTTCATTAAGAAGGGGGAAGGTGTCATCACCCATCAGCCAGGTTTCCGTCAAGGCCATGATGTCAATACAATCATCCACTTGAGATTACAATTTTAGAATGCTTTGCCGCTTCACCATACTTATTCTTAGCTCTTTCTCCTATGATCCCCTTTGCAAGGGTGAAGTCCTTTCGACATTTGTGTCTCCCTTACATGCCTTCCAGGGCTGTGAGTCAGCTGCAAGTTCCACTTTTGCACTTATGTTCAAAATCGCCTGCAGTACTGCTCACAGATAGTCTGGGTCCTGATTGGGGATGGACTCCGACCCCAGAGCAGGTAGAGGACAGATATGTGAGAGGAGCAGTGGGTAAAGTAACAGATAAGTACAAGAGAGGGCTGCCATCCATTAACACTTTCAGGGACGTTCAGGGCGGGTGTGTTTTCCGCCTGGGCTGTCCCAGTGTTCTGGTGCAATGGTCCACTGCACTATGGGGCTTTCAGCTGAATATGCGCCCCACGATCTGCAGACTCACTCAATCGTCATGCCCATGATAAACTGCAAGGTGACACAGGCTGAAACTAACAGATTGAGTTGATGCAGGATTCACAAAATATACAACAGTATGAATTTTACTGAAGCAGGATTCATGAAAGAAACACATGATACACAAAGAATTTCATGAAATTTATTGGCACGGGACTCACGAGACAAACAAGTAATATAGTACGACTTTCATGGATGTACTAGGTACAGGGTTGACAAAACTCGCACCAGTCAATGTAACGGTGTGCACCACCTATCAACTGCAGGTATCATTTGGGACTCCTGGGGGGGGATAAAAAACCAGAGTGAAAACCACTGTCCAAATTGTGGAAAAACTCTGGGAAATTCCTCGCCGACTCCCAAAGGCAATCAAGCAAAGCTCTAGGAGACTGTGGTCAGTCATGATACATTTGCGGAATAAAATGCAACGATAGCAGAACTAAACAACTGTACAGTTATGTGAGGCACCCATCAAACCTCTGGCTCGGTGCTTAGGTGGCTGGGATAAAGTTGCAACTAGCCAGTGCAGCATTTGGTTCTCGTGGCCTTTTCTTCTGATTGAAATGCCCCAAGCCTTTTGGAGCCCCTTGGATGGCCTCGTTGTTTAACAGATGACAATCAACCTTCAAGTGCCTGGAGGCGAAACTGACCTGAGTCCCGAGAGGTTCCACGTGTGGAGAAGTACGACGGCCATACACTAGCTGCAGCCATCTCTTGTGCTGGGCCAGGTAAGCTCTCCCTCCCGCCATGTGACACACTGCTGCCACGGCTGTGTGAAGCCGGCATACATTGCTGGAGCCTTATGCCAGCTGCAAACTGGGGCGTGGTCAAGTGGTGAGGGGGTAGGAGCCTTGTCACCCATGGATCATGGGGTGGTGGTGACTTCCTCCTCTCTCTCTACTCCCTCTCTCATATCCCCTCGCTCTCGCCCCCCTCCTCCTCACTCTCTCTCTCTCTCGCCCTCCTCCTCACTCTCTCTCTCCCCCCTCCTCACTCTCTCTCTCCCCCCCTCCTCACTCTCTCTCTCTCCCCCCTCCTCACTCTCTCTCTCTCCCCCCTCCTCACTCTCTCTCTCTCCCCCCTCCTCACTCTCTCTCTCTCCCCCCTCCTCACTCTCTCTCTCTCCCCCCCTCCTCACTCTCTCTCTCTCCCCCCTCCTCACTCTCTCTCTCTCCCCCCTCCTCACTCTCTCTCTCTCCCCCCCTCCTCACTCTCTCTCTCTCCCCCCCTCCTCCTCACTCTCTCTCTCTCCCCCTCCTCACTCACTCACTCTCTCTCCCCCCTCCTCACTCACTCTCACTCTCTCTCTCCTCCCCCCTCCTCACTCTCTCTCTCTCCCCCCTCCTCACTCTCTCTCTCTCTCCCCCCTCCTCACTCTCTCTCTCTCCCCCCTCCTCACTCTCTCTCTCTCCCCCCCCCTCCTCACTCTCTCTCTCTCCCCCCTCCTCACTCACTCTCTCTCCCCCCTCCTCACTCACCTCACTCTCTCCTCTCTCCCCCCCTCCTCACTCACTCTCACTCCTCTCTCTCTCCCCCCTCCTCACTCACTCTCTCTCTCCCCCCTCCTCACCTCACTCTCCTCTCACCCCCCTCCTCACTCACTCTCTCTCTCCCCCCTCCTCACTCACTCTCTCTCTCCCCCCTCCTCACTCACTCTCTCTCTCCCCCCTCCTCACTCACTCTCTCTCTCCCCCCTCCTCACTCACTCTCTCTCTCCCCCCTCCTCACTCACTCTCTCTCTCCCCCCTCCTCACTCACTCTCTCTCTCCCCCCTCCTCACTCACTCTCTCTCTCCCCCTCCTCACTCACTCTCTCTCCTCCCCCTCCTCACTCACTCTCTCTCTCCCCCCTCCTCACTCACTCTCTCTCTCTCCCCCTCCTCACCACCTCACTCTCTCACCCCTCCTCACTCACTCTCTCTCTCCCCCTCCTCCAACACATCACTCCTCAACTCTCACTCCCACCTCCCTCACTCACATCTCTCTCCTCTCCCCCCTCCTCACTCTCTCTCTCTCTCCCCCCCTCCTCACTCTCTCTCTCTTCTCCCCCCTCCTCACTCACTCTCTCTCTCCCCCCTCCTCACTCACTCTCTCTCTCCCCCCTCCTCACTCACTCACTCTCTCTCTCCCCCCTCCTCACTCACTCTCTCTCTCTCCCCCCTCCTCACTCACTCTCTCTCTCTCCCCCTCCTCACTCACTCTCTCTCTCCCCCCTCCTCACTCACTCTCTCATCTCTCCCCCCTCCTCACTCACTCTCTCTCTCTCCCCCCTCCTCACTCACTCTCTCTCTCCCCCCTCCTCACTCACTCTCTCTCTCTACCCCCTCCTCACTCACTCACTCTCTCTAACCCCCTCCTCACTCACTCTCTCTCTCTCCCCCCTCCTCACTCACTCACTCTCTCTACCCCACCTCACTCACCTCACTCACTCTCACTCTCTCCCCTCCTCACTCATCCCTCTCACTCTCTCACCCTCCTCACTCATATCCCCTCTCACTTCTCTCCCCTCCTCACTCATACCCCTCTCACTCTCCCCTCCTCACTTCATATCCCCTCTCACTCTCTCCCCTCCTCACTCATATCCCCTCCTCTCCCCCCTCCTCCTCACTCTCTCTCACTCTCTCCCCTCCTCACTCATATCCCCTCGCTCTCACCCCCCCCCTCCTCACTCTCTCTCTCTCTCCCCCTCCTCACTCTCTCTCTCTCTCCCCCCTCCTCACTCTCTCTCCTCTCTCCCACTCCACACTCTCTCTCTCTCTCACCCCTCCTCACTCACCACTCTCTCTCTCCCCCCCTCCTCACTCACTCTCTCTCTCCCCCCTCCTCACTCACTCACTCTCTCTCTCCCCCCTCCTCACTCACTCTCTCTCTCTCTCCCCCTCCTCCCTCACTCTCTCTCGCCTCTCCTCCCCTCCCCTCCTCACATCACTCTCTCTCTCCCCCCTCCTCACTCACTCTCTCTCTCCCCCCCCAACCCTCTCACCTCACTCACTCTCTCTCCCCCCTCCTCACTCACTCTCTCTCTCACCCTCCTCACTCCCATCCTCTCTCTCCCCCTCCTCACTCACTCTCTCTCTCTACCCCCCTCCTCACTCACTCACTCTCTCTACCCCCTCCTCACTCACTCTCTCTCTCCCCCCTCCTCACTCACTCTCTCTCTACCCCCTCCTCACTCACTCACTCTCTCTCACCTCTCCCTCCTCACTCATATCCCCTCTCACTCTCTCCCCTCCTCACTCATATCCCCTCTCACTCTCTCCCCTCCTCACTCATATCCCCTCTCACTCTCCCCTCCTCACTCATATCCCCTCTCACTCTCTCCCCTCCTCACTCATATCCCCTCTCTCTCTCCCCTCCTCTCTCCCCCCTCCTCCTCACTCTCTCTCACTCTCTCCCCCTCCTCACTCATATCCCCTCGCTCTCCCCCCCTCCTCCTCACTCTCTCTCTCTCTCTCCCCCTCCTCCTCACTCTCTCTCTCGCCCTCCCTCCTCACTCTCTCTCTCTCCCCCTCCTCCTCACTCTCTCTCTCGCCCTCCTCCTCACTCTCTCTCTCGCCCTCCTCCTCACTCTCTCTCTCCCCTCCTCCTCACTCCTCTCTCCCCTCCTCCTCACTCTCTCTCTCGCCCTCCTCCTCACTCTCTCTCTCGCCCTCCTCCTCACTCTCTCTCTCGCCCTCCTCCTCACTCTCTCTCTCGCCCTCCTCCTCACTCTCTCTCTCCTCGCCCTCCTCCTCACTCTCTCTCTCGCCCTCCTCCTCACTCTCTCTCTCGCCCTCCTCCTCACTCTCTCTCTTGCCCTCCTCCTCACTCTCTCTCTCGCCCCTCCTCCTCACTCTCTCTCTCTCTCTCCTCCTCCTCCTCCTCCTCACTCCACTCACTCTCTCTCTCTCCCTCCCCTCCTCCTCCTCTCTCTCTCTCTCTCTCCTCCCTCCTCCTCTCTCTCTCTCTCCTCCTCCTCTCCACTCTCTCTCTCCCTCCTCCTCCTCACTCTCTCTCTCTCCCTCCTCCTCCCACTCTCTCTCTCTCCCTCCTCCTCCTCACTCTCTCTCTCTTCTCCCCTCCTCCTCCTCACTCTCTCTCTCTCCTCCCCTCCTCACTCTCTCTCTCTCCCTCCTCCTCCTCACTCTCTCTCTCTCTCTCCCTCCTCCTCCTCACTCTCTCTCTCTCTCTCCCTCCTCCTCCTCACTCTCTCTCATCTCCTCCTCCTCCTCACTCTCTCTCTCTCCCTCCTCCTCCTCACTCTCTCTCTCTCCCTCCTCCTCCTCACTCTCTCTCTCTCCTCCTCCTCCTCACTCTCTCTCTCTCCCTCCTCCTCCTCACTCTCTCTCTCTCCCTCCTCCTCCTCACTCTCTCTCTCTCCTCCTCCTCCTCACTCTCTCTCTCTCCCTCCTCCTCCTCACTCTCTCTCTCCTCCCTCCTCCTCCTCACTCTCTCTCTCTCCCTCCACCTCACTCTCTCTCTCTCCCTCCTCCTCCTCACTCTCTCTCTCTCCCTCCTCCTCCTCACTCTCTCTCTCTCCCTCCTCCTCCTCCTCACTCTCTCTCTCTCCCTCCTCCTCCTCACTCTCTCTCTCTCTCCCTCCTCCTCCTCACTCTCTCTCTCTCCCTCCTCCTCCTCACTCTCTCTCTCTCCCTCCTCCTCCTCACTCTCTCTCTCCCTCCTCCTCCTCACTCTCTCTCTCCTCCTCCTCCTCACTCTCTCTCTCCTCCTCCTCCTCACTCTCTCTCTCCCTCCTCCTCCTCACTCTCTCTCTCCCTCCTCCTCCTCACTCTCTCTCTCTCCCTCCACCTCCTCACTCTCTCTCCTCCCTCCTCCTCTCTCCCTCCTCCTCCTCACTCTCTCCTCCTCCTCACCACTCTCTCTCTCCCTCCTCCTCCTCACCACTCTCTCTCTCTCCCTCCTCACCACTCTCTCTCTCTCCCTCCTCCTCCTCACCACTCTCTCTCTCTCCCTCCTCCTCCTCACCACTCTCTCCTCTCCCCCTCCTCCTCCTCACCACTCTCTCTCTCTCCCTCCTCACCACTCTCTCTCTCTCTCCCTCCTCCTCCTCACTCTCTCCTCCTCCTCCTCACCACTCTCTCTCTCTCTCCCTCCTCCTCCTCACTCTCTCCTCCTCCTCACTCTCTCCTCCTCCTCACCACTCTCTCTCTCTCCTCTCCCTCCTCACCACTCTCTCTCTCCCCCTCCTCCTCCTCACCACTCTCTCTCTCTCCCTCCTCACCACTCTCTCTCTCTCCTCCTCCTCCTCACCACTCTCTCTCTCCTCCTCCTCCTCCTCACCACTCTCTCTCTCCTCCCCTCCTCCTCCTCACTCTCTCTCTCTCTCCTCCCTCCTCACCACTCTCTCTCTCTCCCTCCTCCTCCTCACTCTCTCTCTCTCCCTCCTCCTCCTCCTCCTCACTCTCCCCCTCCTCCTCCTCCTCACTCTCCCCTCTCCTCCTCCTCCTCACTCTCCCTCCTCCTCCTCCTCCCCCTCCTCCTCCTCACTCTCTCTCTCTCTCTCTCCCTCCTCCCTCTCCTCCCTCCCTCCTCCTCCCTCTCTCTCTCTCTCTCCCTCCCTCCTCCTCACTCTCTCTCTCTCGGGGGAGAGAGAGAGAGAGAGTGTGAGGAGGAGGGGGGAGGGAGAGAGAGAGAGAGAGAGAGAGAGAGAGTGAGGAGGAGGGGGGAGGGAGAGAGAGAGAGAGTGAGGAGGAGGAGGAGGGAGAGAGAGAGAGAGTGAGGGAGGAGGAGGAGGGAGAGAGAGAGAGAGAGTGAGGAGGAGGAGGAGGGAGAGAGAGAGAGAGTGAGGGAGGAGGAGGAGGAAGAGAGGAGAGAGAGAGAGAGAGTGAGGAGGAGGGAGAGAGAGAGAGAGTGAGGAGGAGGGAGAGAGTCTACACACAAAATCTAAATTTACATTCCTCTCCTTGAGGATGCGACTGTAATTGACAGACCTGTAAGTGTTCTCGTCATACTTTAACAATACGGCTTTCACAAAGAAGAAAACAAAAGTGGTGAAAGCAATGAGGTGCAGAGTCATCCACTTCTATGAAGGACAAGATTAAAAGAAATGCAATTTTCCCATTTTAGCCATAAGGATGTCAATTGGATAGCAAATACTATATGGCCACCCCATTTTATGGTTGATGACAGGGACATTGTCCTCAATTTATTTTGTTAAAGCTGTATTAATCTTTCAATCAGAATATAAACCAGCCATATAAGTGTTCAAATTATACATTCTTTCCAGTTTGTGACTGTGACTGTTCCAAGCAAACAGCCTTTTTAGAACACGAACGTGAATGTTTTTAACTGCTCATGTTTTGTATGTACACTAAAGCATTGGGAAAACACTATGTTTTGCTCTGAGATATCACTTACTCAGTAATTACATCCTGCCATCAATTTCTGTTCTCTCCATCAACTGTTACAAAGCAGCAGAGAATTGATCAAGACAACTTGCCTTCATATTTTTCCCTTAATCGTGTTCCACTGACAACCTGACGGAGATAGGGAAATTGTCATGTGCAGAATCAAGCAAGAAAACCCAGGTCCCACCACTCAATGGTATAATGCATGGGTACAGCAATGTGCTGTGCCATCTTGGACACATAAGGTATTATTTTTAGTAATTCGGCACATGCAATTAAAACTAATTTTATAGAATTTAAAACAGCAATGCACCAAAATTGGCACCACTAGCAATAGATCACTAATTCTGCCACTCACAATGTGCCAAAATAATCGCCTGTACCCTCATCAGGGCTGATAGCAGCATTTTCTCACACAACAGCCACATCCCTGCTCCCCACGTAGTACATTGTAGACAGACACTATAGTGTAAATATTTCCATAAGATTTGTAAAGAAAAAAGCAAATTCAGCAGCTTAATATTGCCCATGCTAGTTTTAAGAATCTTGCATTTATATAGCACCTTATCACACTCTCTGGACAGTCCAAAGTGTGTTACAACCAATGAATTACTTTTGATGTGCAATCAATGATATTATGCAAGCAAAAACTATTCAATATACAGCAGTTGAATATGGGAATCAGGCGGAAAACTCTCCAGTGGCTGGAGTCATATCTAGAACAAAGGAAGATGGTAGTGGTTGTTGGAGACCAATCAACTCAGCCCCAGGACATTGCTGCAGGAGTTCCTCAGGGCAGTGTCCTTGACCCAACCATCTTCAGCTGCTTCATCAATGATCTTCCCCCCATCATAAGGTCAGAAATGGGGATGTTAGCTGATGATTGCACAGTGTTCAGTTCCATTCGCAAACTCTCAGAAAATAAAGCAGTCCGTGCCCGCATGGAGCAAGACCTGGACAACATCCAGGCTTGGGCTGATAAGTGGTAAGTAACATTCGCGCCAGACAAATGCCAGGCAATGACCATCTCCAACAAGAGAGAGTCTAACCACCTCCCCTTGACATTCAACGGCATTACCATCGCCGAATCCCCCACCATCAACATCCTGGGGGTCACCATTGACCAGAAACTTAACTGGACCAGCCACATAAATATTGTGGCGACAAGAGCAGGTCAGAGGCTGGGTATTCTGCATCGAGTGACTCACCTCCTGACTTCCCAAAGCCTTTCCACCATCTACAAGGCACAAGTCAGGAGTGTGATGGATTACGCTCCACTTGCCTGGATGAGTGCAGCTCTAACAACACTCAAGAAGCTCGACACCATTCAGGACAAAGCAGCCCGCTTGATTGGCGTCCCATCCATCACCCTAAACATTCACTCCCTTCACCACCGGCGCACAGTGGCTGCAGTGTGTACCATCCACAGGACGCACTGCAGCAACTCGCCAAGGCTTCTTCGACAGCACCTCCCAAACCTGTGACCTTTACCACCTAGAAGGACAAGGGCAGCAAGCACATGGGAACAACACCACCTGCACGTTCCCCTCCAAGTCACACATCATCCCGACTTGGAAATATATCGCCGTTCCTTCATCATCGCTGGGTCAAAATCCTGGAACGCCCTACCTAACAGCACCGTGAAAGAACCTTCACCACACGGACTGCAGCAGTTCAAGAAGGCAGCTCACCACCACCTTCTCAAGGGCAATTAAGGACAGGCAATAAATGCTGGCCTTGCCAGTGACGCCCACATCCCATGAATGAATAAAAAAAAAAGTTGAATATGGGAATGTTGGACAAAATAATTCAAAGCAATGAAGTACAGAATTAGATGTGCCTGTCTTGCTCACACGGGAAAAGAGGAATAAAAACCACATTCAAAACAGAAACATTGGGCATGATTTTGATTCTGAGCCAGGAAGGGGGTGCGGTGGGGGTCAATTTGCGGACGGGAAACATTTTTTTGTTGGCTGATAACAGGCTGGCCTTAGTTGGACGGGAGAACAGCCAGGGAGAGAATGTGTTCAGGTACGTCATTGTTTGTATGAATGGGCGGGGAGGGCCATGGGTAGGCACGGGAGCATGGGGGGGTGGGGGGTCGTCAGTCACGGGGTTGGGGGGGTCGGGATTGGGAATCATCGCTGGGGTGTGCGATCGTGGGGGGGGGGGGGGGGGTCTGCAATCACTGGTGGGGAGTCAGAGAACTGGTAGACGGCGATCGTTGGTGGGGGGGGGGGGGGGGGGGGGAGGTCGGAGATCGGGGGCGGGGTCTGCGATCGTTGCGGGGGGGGGGGGGGGTCACTGCACGTAGGCTTGTTGGGCCTGGGGGAAGCATTCCTGCTCCTCTGGGCCCACAACCTGTGCCAGAAAGGCACATACCTTTTAGTTTCGGGCCTCTTTGCCTACTTTCACATGGTGTAAAAGAGAAGTCCGGGAATCCCAGCCCCCAGGGGTTGATATGGAGGCCGACAACCTCCTTGAAAAGTTTTAATCACCAACCCGCCTCCTGGGAGTGGATTGGTCGCCCGCCCCTTGTCCCGCCCCGGTGAAAACCGGAAGTGAGCGGGTCTGAAATTGTTGCAATTTTGAATGCCCCCCCGCTGCCAACCCACCCGATTTTCCCTTTTAAAATCGTGCCCATTGAGTTGATACATCAACTGTGATATCAAATATTTAAATTTTCATTTTATAAGGGTATTTTATTTTGTTGTTGCAGGGATTATAAGCACAGAGGACAGCTTTATACTCCCCATGACTTTATGTGGAAGGACAAAGGCAGTAGGTGCCTGGCAATACCATCACCTCCAAGTACCCTTCCAAGTCACACACCATCCTGACTTGGACATATATCGCCATTCCAACATCAGTGCTCGGTCAAAATCCTACCCAACAGCACTGTGGGAGTACCTTCACTACATGGACTGCAGCGGTTCAAGAAGGCGGCCCACCACCACCTTCTCAAGTGCAACTAGGGATGGGTAATAAATACTGGCTTTATCCCCAGAATGAATATTTTTTTAAATTACATTTGTATGTTACAGTCAAAAAGGAGCTAAACCTAAAGTATAATGGACCATTAACATTTACCACCTCAACTCATTTTATTAAAATATTGTTCTGTTGGCTGGCTCAGTAGATACATGCAACCTATTGTTTGCTACATTGCTTGACATTCCAACAAAGTCCAGGCAGATTTTGGACGAAGGAGGGAACCCAAAAATGATATACTCTTTCCTTCACCATTTAATACAGGAGTTAATCTCATTTTCACATCCAGCAAGGAACAAATCCTGTTGTTTCCCACTTGTGTCCTTGTTACTATTTCTTGCTAAATGATTGTGCATCTTCTCAATAATGGAACTTGCCAATAATCGTGCAAAACTGTTTTATTAAGAAAAAACACACAAGCTTTATGGTGAAGTTCTAAATCGCCGGTAGGCTTGGACAGTAGGGGTATGTTGCCAATAATGAAAGGAACTTTAAACTATAATGCCGAATTCTACTAATGTTCAACTGGTGACCTTGCAAACTGGAAAATTTCTCCAGTAACTGCTAGTTGTATCATTATTTGGTGAAGTATTATGTACAATGAGTTTTTCATGGTAACGGGATGTAATTTTACTCATTTTGATCCTTCCAAACTTTACTGACTTTCCTACATGATGAAGTCAGAAAACAAATCCTCCAATGGTGCTCCAGAAACGCTATAGGATTTTGACTGTTCACTTAATGCCATCATTCATTCATTATTTGCCAATGTAGTTCTGCCAAGAATTAATCTGAACCTAACTGCATCATACAACTATCTCTATTGCTTAAATTCATTAAAAAAATCTGAACATTTCTTGAAGCTGTAAAGCATTTCACACTATGTTTCCTATTTGTGTGTGTAACAGTTTTACAATTTTGGCATGCTGACTGATTAGTTCGTTTTCAACACTGAGCTGCTCAATTGATATCATATTTAACCCTATATTGCCTTAAAATGCTAACCATTTAATTGTGCTTAAAGCTGGCGCGGACTTGACGGGCCGAATGGCCTCCTTCCGCGCTGTAACCTTCTATGATTCTATCCTAAACAGTTCGGTAACACAGGATGCTGTGCTCTACGGACTGTTCCCCAGGACACATACCGAGACACGTATCACCTGCGGCTGGAAGACATCAACTCCGTGAAGGAGGCCCTTTGGTCCGCCCGAAACATGCTGGTCTTCCAGTTGAAGGAGCTGTCCATGACCGAGTGTTGCCACCTGGCACACTCCAAGGTGCAGGAGTATGTGCTGCGAGATGCACTGAAGCAAGGTGAGACCTACGCAAAGGCTCTATAAGGAAAGCCCTCCCGCCATTGTATACCGAGGGGCTGGAATCAGGGGAAAAAACCCTCGGGCAGAATGTAAAATGATAAATGAACGTAAAACAATGCAGTGTATCTGTAACCGGTAACGACTGCAATGCAATGAGGTACCCAAGGGTGCCACGAACTGTATTTACAATGTATGGTGCGTAACTATCGATTGTACCGGGACCGTTGATTTGTACTGTATGTACCGTTGCAAATTGTATGACCTGTATTGTACTATTTGAAGTATGACTTGAATTGCATTGTATGTACCGTTACAAATTTCATGAATAAAGTTTATTTTGAAATTAATAAAAAGTGAATGTCAGAAAGAGTAGGATCAAGGTCACTTGTAATTATAGACATGGTCAAATAGCCTGCTGGCACATCATGAATAGCCATGTGGATGAGATATTAGAGGGCTGCCAATACCCATGGAACTATGTTCCATCAAGGAGTGAACACCTTCAGAAAGGAATGAAGAAAATTGAAAGTAAATATAAAAAAATTTTTGAGGCAGAATCAATGTACCATTCAAGTACATGTGAATTTCACTTTGTTATTCTGTGATACTAAGGATTAAAGAGGACAACCAGAAAGCAAGCTCCATACAATAAAAAAAAGAAAAGGCTGTATTCATTGTGAAATAGTTGTTCTGTTTCAAATCATAACATTTTTAAGTTCTACGTTTACATTTAAATTAGAACAAGGTCAGGGCACTGGGATTTTTGTAACCTTGAAATTTAGCTGCTGTTTATTTGATTCACCTTTGGGATTGAGTGCCTTTAGGTACTGTAAAGCAAATATTCAAATTCTCTCTAGAGTTAGCTGCGGGATTGGAGAGAGGTGGGTGTCAGGCATTCAGTCTCCAGCCTGGCTGCCAATTGCCTTTACTTATTGGCAATGTGCATCTGCAATTATTCCTGGTCTCTGAAATGCTAAGTATAGGCAAGCTTGAACTCTTTCATTGGTACCCACTATCTATGAAAATAACCAAACTATTTGGAATGCCAGTAAGACTGTCTACAGAGCAGGAAGCCAGAGTTATTAATCTGGTAATCAAGCTGTCGAGGCAAACAGGCAGCAGTTCATGCTCTATCTGCAGAAGATATAGTTAATGAAAAACGTATTCATCTGCCCATTGAGAAATAATCTGGGTCTTCTGCAAAGGAACATCAACTTGCACTTATATAGTGCCTTTAATGTAGTAAAATGACCCAAGGCGCTTCACAGGACCGTTATCAAAGAAAATTTGACACTGGGCCACATAAGGAGATATTAGGACAGGTGACCAAAAGCTTGGTCAAACAGGTAGGTTTTAAGCAGCATCTTAAAGGAGGAGAGGTAGAGACGGAGAGGTTTAGGGAGGGAATTCCAGAGCTTAGGGCCTAGGCAACTGAAGGTACAGCCGTCAATGGTGGAGCAAAGGAAATCAGGGATGCGCAAGAGACCAGAATTGGAGGAGTGCAGAGATCTCTGAGAGTTGTAGGGCTGGAAGAGGTTACTGAGATAGGGAGGGATGAGGCCATGAAGGGATTTGAAAACAAGGATGAAAATGTTTAAATCGAGGCGCTGCCGGATCTGGAGCCAATGTAGCTGAAGTCAGCGGGCACAGGGGTGATGGGTGAGCAGGACTTGGTGTGGGTTAGGATACGGGCAGCAGAGTTTTGGATGAGCTCAAGTTTACAGAGGTGGTGTGTGAGGCCTGCCTGGAGAGTATTGGAATAGTCAAGTCTGGAGAGAGCTTGCTGAGTGAGGGAGAAACTCTGATTCTGAAATGCGAAGTATATTTGAGCAGCAGCTTTAGTTCATTTGTTTGAATCACAGGTTCAATTAGACTATGGTCAGACAGAACTCCACAAAGCTGGAAGCAACTATATTTTGGATATCTAAGACAGTTAGAAGGGCAGTGAAAAATAATTTGAGGAATTTTGAAACATATATTTTGGTTCAAAAATAGCTTAAATTATCGGATAGTGGGAAGTACTATGGTGTTATCCGTCTGGGAATTATGCTGGAATTGTGTGCGAGGGGGGAGATTGGGCTCATCTATAATTCCAGTCATTAAAACTCTGTTGACACTCACCATCAAGAATCACACATGAAGAATGACCCTTTGGGCCAAGGATCTCAGAGGGCCCAGTGCTTGTGTGAACATATGATGTGGAGATGCGCGGTGATGGACTGGGGTTGACAAATGTAAGGAATCTTACAACACCAGGTTATAGTCCAACTGTTTCAAATAAAACAGTTGGACTATAACCTGGTGTTGTAAGATTCCTTACATTTGTATGAACATACACCAGCAAGGAGTAAAAGTACTCAGGAGAGGAGGGGAATTTTATTTTAAAATACTGCTGATAAATAGCAAGTCCAATTCCCATGGTGACAGGTCCAACAATTTTAGTGATAGGAAACCAAGCTGTTAAAGCTGCCCGAACTAAGGCATCAAAGATTTAGAGTGTTGAACAGATTTTAAGGGCACAGTTGGTTACTCCTCTACTTCAGTCTTCAAGATGTTTTACATTTAATTTTGAGAGGGGAAATACAATTGTCAATTTAATATTTCATCTTAATATTAAAAGTCTTATAAATGTTACTTTCTCTTTGAACCCAAACCGGTGGTGATCGGTGATCTGGAAATGGTCAAAGAACTTTAAGGAGTGGACATAGGTGATTCCCTTAATGTCAAGGTTTGTCCATTACAGGATATTAAAGGAATGGGTGTTATAATCCCATGCAGTTCCGCTCACTATTTGGCATTGATCGTTTCTACAATACTAATTGAATTTTGCACTGCTTTATTGAAGTTTTAAGAACAGTAAATGGTACATTTACAAATCTGAGCAGACTGACGTGAACCAATTATTTTCATCTTTTCAAAAAGAGCATATTATACAATCTCAATCATCTTTGCAAGCTATTAGTATATAATGATTTTTGCTCATCTCATTTGTTATAACTCCTTTCAGAGATATTAGGAAAGAAAAGGTTATAATCGGGCCCTTCCATTTAAGGTCCAACTACGATCATAGCATCCTCACAGCCAGGAAAAAGCTGTCATTCGACTGGACATTTTTAATTGCTATTCAACAGAGCAGAAACTATAAAAGGCACTTAATTTGTACTTCCCTAACAGGACAAAATGACAACCTCTCATTAAAACAGTGCAAGCACAATTTAATCTGTCCCTCTCCAGTTGCTATCCAATTGAGATGCATAATGGTCATTGGTATAAATGCAGAAGTGAAGCGGCCCCATTTTTGTTTGTTTGGCAGAAGGAGGAGTGACCAATGGGAGCACCTGAGTGCTAATATTTCCTGAAAATTCACTTTGTAGCTCTAAATGCAGCAACATTTTCATATTATTTTACAAGACTTGGGCAAAATGCCAGGGTTAAATAATACTTGGAATAACTTTCATTTTTGCTTCACCAATTTTATTTCCTCGCCTCATCCTATGGTATGGTTCCATGAGCAATGGTTACCCTTCAGTGTCATACTCAAATGGCCATTATTCATTTGCGAGCTTTGAAAGTGAGTATCAAGAGGGTATTTTACTATGGGGAGCATCACAGCCAAGCCTGATCCTGTCATCACCCGGCAACCACAAGGATACTTCTTGCAAGGGTTGCTGCATAGCAAGAAATGGGGACCCTGGATTGATATTCCTTTTTTTAATCTCAGGGGTATGGACGTCAATTGTAGCACCCCCTATTGCTAGCTCAGCACAGGCTGGGGATTGAAACTAAATTTCAACAAACCATGACATTTTACAGAGTTTGCTTTCCTCCCCAATTATTTTCCCCGATTTGATGCAGCACTCCAAGCTCTCAGTAATGCCAAACTTCAGGAAGTATTCTGGAATGCACTGCCTGAAAGGATGGTGGAAACAGATTCAATAGTAACTTTCAAAAGGGAATTGGATAAATACTTGAAAAGGGAAAATTTGCAGGGGCAAGGGGAAAGAGCTGGGAAGTGGGACTAATTGGATAGCTCTTTCAAAGAACTGATACAGGCATGATGGGCTGAATGGCCATCTTTCTTTGCTGAGATTCTTCCAGGGTGTTGAAAGGCAAGTTTAGGACAGATGCCAGCAATTACTTCTTTCCACAGAGTGTGATTAACAGGTAGAGTAAGTTGCCAGGAAGGGCAGTTACGACCAGGACACTGCACTCTTTTAAGGAACAGCTAGACGCTGTAATGGGAAGGCAGTATGGACGTGGAGGGATGAATCAAATAGGCTGATGCACTTTCTTCATCCAAAACTGTCTTGTGGAGTATGTCAAAACAAAAATGAGTCTTTGGTAAAAATCATGACCAAGAAAAGTTTTGAGGACAATAATATTAGTATGAATATGGAATGGCACACATGAAACAAAAAATATAAAACCAGTACCATGCGCACTTTTGTTTATTCTACTCAATATACATTTAACCAGATACAGCTCCCCCACCTTCCCTAAAAAGATGACTAAGGTAGGGTTCCAATGGTGCCCTCCAAGTGGCCATTCTTCACGTGTGGGCCTAGGCAATGAGTGTTGGCAGGATTTTCCGCTGCGGGAAGTAGCACAGCCAACTTCAAATATATCCTCATCTAACCACTTTCAGCAGAGAGTCATTGGATAGTGATCACGAGTTTCAGTCCTGGACAAGTGTCCCCTCTTTAACAAGGCGCACTCAGGCCACTTGTGGCAGCCCTACTGCTGCCTGGCTTAGATCAACTACCTCAGTAGGGTAATAACAACTGGCTTTTATATAGGGCTCTTTTCGTGCATGAAGATGTCTTAAGGCACTTCACAAAAGGGAGGGAAGATGTACAGTGAACGCTAAGCATGTGGAAATGGAAAGACTAGGGTAGGGAACCAAAGGTACCATCGAAGAAGAGAGTTTTCAGGATGTTTTTGAAAGCAGCGAGGGATAAGGCAAGGCAGACTGGACAAGCTAAAGAGTTCTTGAGGATAGAATCAAGATGGATGAACAAGCAGCCACTGATGGTGGAGCTGAGGGAGTGAAGTTTGAGCAGAAGTCCAGTGTTAGAGGCAGTAGTGAGTGCCTGCAAGACGGTAAGACAAAAAGCGATCATGAAGTTTGGTGGAGTGAGGCTATGAAGTAATTTGATAATAATGATGAAAATTTTGAACTTGAAACTTTAAGGCACAAGAAGATAGTAAGAAAAAAAGAACTTGCATTTATATAGCGCCTTTCATGATCTCAGGACATCCCACAATGCCTTAAAGCCAATGAAGTACTCTTGAAGTGTAGTCACTGTTGTTTTGTGGGAAACATGGCAGCCAATTTGTGCACGCTTAGGGCCCATAAACATCAATGAGACAGTGACCAGATAATCTGTTTTTAGGTTTTGGTTGAGGGATAAACAATGGCCAGCACACCAGGAAGGACTCCCCTGTTCTTCTTTGAATAGTGCCATGGGATCTTTTACGTCTGCCTTAGACGGGGCCTCAGTTTAACATCTCATCCGAAAGATGACACCTCCAACAGTGCAGCACTCCCTTAGTACTGCACTAGAGTGTCAGCCTAGATTTTGTGCTCAAGTCTCTGGAGTAGGACTGGAACCCACAACCTTCTGATTCAGAGGCGACAGTGAGCCTTGGCTGACACCTTGGAGCTTGGAAAGGACAAGAGTGACAGGTTTGTGGAACTTAGTGCAGATGCAGATGCAGGCTGTAGCATTTTGTATAACTGATGCTTGTGGAGGGAATGATGCAGGGAGGCCAGATTCTGCAGGCCCAACAGGGAACCTGGGACATCCATGGTCTGCATGGCCCAACTACTCATTGGCTTAACTAAATCAGCTGTCAGCCCAAATTAAGATACAACTCTTCAAAAGTCCCCTTTTTATATGAATAAAAAAAAGGGAAAGGAAGAAAGGAAATTAAATCACTGGAAGATATCCTATGCTGCCTTTGAAAAAAAAGCCATCAGTCAAGAGTGCATGCAATAAACTAAGATTAGCTGGCAATAACTTTGTACAGTATATATAAAAGGTACTGACTGTTAATATCAGTACTTTATTGTACATTCAGTTTTGGCTCTGATAGTATTTCATTCTGGGTGGGCAGAAATGGCACTTCAATTCACCATTTTCTCGACTGATTTATCTCCCCCCCACCCCTCCAAAATATATTAAAATAAAAATATTTACATTAAGTTAATATGCACTGAGCAGACCAAACAAACAGTATAAGCAGACACAGACTCCACATCCACACAGAGCCTAATTTAAGATCCGTCTGCTCTGCTCCCACACAACCATCTGATCATTGGTTTACTGTGGAAACTAAGCGCATGGACCTGTGTTTCCTCTAACATTTCATCTTATTTATTCTGCTTGGGTCACATTTATATTTCACCAGCCAAATCATTTAAGCATTACACTAATGACTGTTTTGCAACATTTTTAGTACATGCAATGAAAGCAGTGGAAAAATAATTCCGAATTGAGGTCTCATCTCTGGGTGAAGTCTTCAGAGTCTACGTACATAACATCAGTAGCCAATACCTACAATATTCGAGTATAGACGACATAGAGAAGATGTTTCTGCTTGTGGGGGAGTCCAAAACTAGGGGCCATAAATACAAGAAAGTCACTTATAAATCCAATAAGGAATTCAGGAAAAACTTCTTTACCCTGAGAGTGGTTAGAATGTGGAACTTGCTGCCACATGGAGTGAATATAAGAACATAAGAAATAGGAGCAGGAGTAGGCCATTCGGCCCCTCGAACCTGCTCCACCATTCAACAAGATCATGGCTGATCTTCTACCTCAATGCCATTTTCCTGCACTATCCCCATATCCCTTGATGCCTTTAATATCTAGAAATCTATCAATCTCTGTTTTGAATGTACTCAATGACTGAGCCTCCACAGCCCTCTGGGGTAGAGAATTCCAAAGATTCACCACCCTCTGAGTGAAGAAATTTCTCCTCATCTCAGTCCGAAATTTCCTACCCCTTATTCTGAGACTGTGATCCCTGGTTCTAGGCACCCCAGCCAGGGGAAACATCCTCCCTGCATCTACCTTGTCGTGGTTATTGCGAATAGCATAGATGCATTTAAGGGCAAGCTAGATAAGTACAATGAGGATGTAACTGGTAGAATAGATAAGGGAGAACCAGTGGATTTGGTGTATTTGGATTTTCAGAAGGCCTTTGATAAAAGTCCCACACAAGAGGTGAGGGTGCAAAATTAAAGCACATGGGATTGGGGGTAATATACTGGCATGGATTGAAAGTTAGTTAACAGACAGGAAACAGAGAGTAGGAATAAATGGGTCTTTTTCGGGGTGGCAGGCGGTGACCAGTGGGGTACCGCAGGGATCCATGCTTAGGCCCCAGCTATTCACAACATATATCAATGATTTGGATGAGGGAACCAAATGTAATATTTCCAAGTTTGCTGATGACACAAAACTAGGTAGGATCGTGAGTTGTGAGAAGGATGCAAAGAGGCTTCAAGGCGATTTAGGCAAGTTGAGTGAGTGGGCAAATACGTGGCAGATGCAGTATAACGTGGATAAATGAGAAGTTATCCACTTCGGAAGGAAAAACAGAAAGGCAGACTATTATTTAAATGGTGATTGATTGAGAAATGTTGATGTACAAAGGGACCTGCGTGTTCTTGTACACCAGTCACTGAAAGCAAACATACAGGTGCAGCAAGCAGTTAGGAAGGCAAATGGTATGTTGGCCTTCGTTGCAAGAGGATTTGAGTACAGGAGCAAGGTTGTCTTACTACAGTTCTACAGGGCCTTGGTGACACCACACCTGGAGTATTGTGTGCAGTTTTGGTCTCCACACCTAAGAAACCATATACTTGTCATAGAGGGAGTGCAGCGAAGGTTCACCAGACTGATTCCTGGGATGGCAGGACTGTCGTATGAGGAGAAATTGGGCCGACTATATCTGTATTCACTCGAGTTTAGAAGAATGAGTGGGGATCTCATTGAAACGTATAAAATTCTGACAGGGCTAGACAGACTGGATTCAGGGAGGATGTTTCCCCTGGCTGGGGGGGTCCAGAACGAAGGGTACAGGGGTAGAACGTTTAGGACTGAGATGAGGAGAAATTTCTTCACTCAGAAGGTGGTGAACCTGTGGAATTCTCTACCACAGAAGGCTGTGGAGGCCAAGTCACTGAATATATTTAAGAAGGAGATAAATAGATTTCTAGACACAGAAGACATCAAGGGGTAAAATGAGAGCGCGGGAATATGATATTGAGATAGAAGATCAGACATGATCATATTGAATGGCGGAGCAGGTTCGAAGGGCCAAATGGCCTACTCCTGCTCCTATTTTCTATGTTTCCATGTTTCTAAGGGAGAAAGGAATAAAAGGTTCGATGAAGTAGAATGGGAGGAGGCTCGTGTGGAGCATAAACACCTGCATAGACAAGTTGGGCCAAATGGCCCGTTTCTGTGCTGTAATTCTATGTAATATAACACAGAACTTGTATTAGTCTGAGATCTTAATTCAGGATTTAATTTCTCCACTGATAAATAATTTTAATTCCTTCCCTCCAAAACAATAACAACTTGTATTAAGTTGTAATAATAAATTATGATGTCTGCTTAATATAAGTGTGCATGAAGTAAAAATACCGGAAGACACATGAGGAAGAGAAATTGCTGTTTGAATTTTGTTCCCATATCACTTGGGCCTAAGAGTCAGCCTGTTGCCACTGACATGCACTTGCAGATTTGCAGTTTTAAAACTTATATTAGTGCCACTCACTCCATAAAGCATTTAGCACTAACAAGGGACATAGGTCTGCGTCACTTTCTCTGCAATTTAGATTAGAAGTAACTGGATTTTTTTAAAAGCAGCATCAGAAGGTAACATGTGCAAGGTGGCTTTGAAGGGCAGGGTTGGTGAAAACTACATCATGAGAGGGTTGCAAAGGCGAGCATTAAAAAAAACACATTCTGTACCTCACCCCCGCCACCCTCAAGGGTTGAGCAGTTTGGCATCTTAAATGAATAAAAGCACAAACAAAAGCTGCTAGCAATAAGCAGCCTTTCAGTGCACGTGCAGTAGACAGGGATTATATTACATCTGCTCAAAAAAAGTAAATCTGAATGAAGTGTCCTGCAAATTGCTAAATAGAATTTGCTTTGTGCACAACAGCATTTGTTTTAAACTTTGTTACTAATTTTACATTCATATTGCAATAACAGTCAATGCAGCACTGGAATGCAAGTATAGGGCTGCTGGGATAGCACATTCTTCATGGTGCTGTTACCAGAGAGACCTCCAACATGGTGGTGGTCTCAGTGAACCTGTGTTTTAGAAGTTCTATTCCAACACAGGTACCAGTGGACATCCGAACACAGGTCAATATCACCATTATACTAACCAACTTCTGTGAGCTGACTCCTCAGATTAACTTGACAAACTGCTCGCAAGAATTCCTTGTAGAAGCATGGAGCACTGGTCCCGCGCGTTGGGCAATATGGTTTCCGCCATGACACAAGATAGCAATTTTACCACAGATGTGCACTTTAACATCAACAAAAGAAACACAAGCATATGTGTTGAAACCGTTCAGTACTTTATGGGTTAAAACACAGTTTTAGAATGTGGTATCATAATTTTCTTTCCTGTTTCAGCTCTATAGCAAGTTTCAATTGTTATGTTGCTCTTTAGTACTACGTCAAACAGACATACGTATGGTGTCGCCTGCATTATAAATAGCTACTTTTTATCTTTATTTTCATAACTTTTCCCTCCTATTTCCTACTTACGTTATAAAAGCTGACAAAAAATTTAGTCTTACATAGTAAGAGTGGTAGAACTCTGAAATGAGGCAAGCATCTTGCTTCTTTTTGACTTCCAGGAGATATGTATGTAACTGTGGAACTATTTTGGACTTAAACTTGAGTTTTTAAAGTATAATCTTGTGAAAAACATACACGTTTGATTGCTAAGCCCAGGTTATGCCACCAAGTTATTGTGTGAATGGGATATTAAAACACAATAAATGAAAATGAAACCAAATTAAAAGAATTAAGAGGTATCAGAAAGAAAACTCATCGGTAATTAAGAAAGAGTCAGGTTAATTGTGGAAAAAATAACAAGAGGCTAGAATACAGAACATTCGAGGCTAGTTGGAATTGCAAAATTAAAGCATGGCTCACCAAAAGTAAACTCTTCAAAAAAAAAGAGGCAGTAAAAGTTCCAGCAGGACACAATAAGGAAAAGTGAGGAGTGAAAAAGGGGAGGAGAGGAGCATACAGGGATGCTACTGAGCTCTTTAGTGTCTCAGCATGGTACCCAAGTAACATGGCAGTCCTGTTGCCTACGCCACAGACCAAGTCTAGAAATAGTGGCCGAAGAGCGGCACTCTCCTGCATTCATCTTTAAATCAAGCTGCCAATCTCCCTGCAGAGTAGCTGCAGATGGGAAACGCATGCACAGAGTGACAGTGATAAACTAGCCACTATGTATGTGAAATTTCATTGGGCCGTGACAGAGACTAGAAAGATGGATTCGGGATGAGAGATATATCCTGAGGGAGTGCCAATCCCTCAGAAACAAGCTGGCTTGCTTGTGGCAGAATTGTCATCAGGTTGGTGATCTCTCAAGCAGTATTCAGCATTCTGTGAACGTAGATCATCCACTGTTCTAGGCGATCTTTTAGAACGATTTTTTAATGTTCTGTGAATATAATAACTGCAGCAGAAACACTAGAGCTTGTATTAGCTGAACTCCATCTGAAGAAGTTGTATTTTTTTTATCCTTAGACCTTGTTCCATAAATCTAAGTTCGGCTATTGCGCATTTATACCAAATTTCATTCAAAATACTTTTTTTCCTCCTCGGAGGACTTGGGTCATAGGTCCAGCATAAACCATTTTACATAGGCATGCCTCTGAATTGGCATGAGATTATGCACTTTTCGTAGTGAATGGTACATATCAGCCCTCCATTCACCACAAGAAACACAGTCAAAGAATGCACGCCAGCACAACTGTCTGCTCATTCACACCTGGCTTACACATGGCTCCGGTCCTGCACTATGTGGTTGACTCTTCATGCCCCATGAAGTTGTCTAACAAATCACTGAGTACAAAAACAAGGGAAAAAGATCAGAAGAACCTATCAACAATGATTCGTGCATCGTATCAGGACAAGGCTTGGGTAACCTAAGCCCAGTTGACCAACACCAGAGGACTGGTGCTCAAGTTAGGAGAACTGTCCCACAGACTAGTCATGCAACAGTCTGACATAGCCATACTCACAGAATCATATCTCTCAGCCAATATCCCAGACTACTCAATCATTACCCCTGAGCATGTCTTATTCCACCAGCAGGACAGACCCACCAGACGTGGGAGCACAGCGATATACCATAAAGGAGGAAATGACCCCAAGAATCTTCAATATTGACTCCTGACTCCAGACCCCATGAAGTTTCATGGCTTCAGGCCAAAGAAGGTCAAGGAAACCACCTGCTGATTACCACCTACCACCCCATGCCCCCCACCAATACTCTTCCATGTTGACGATCACTTGAAGTTAGCTCATAGGGAAACAGAATATACTCTGGGTGGGGTCTTCAACGTCCACCACCAAGAGTGGCTCTGCAGTACGAAAACTGAACAAATTGGCTGAGTATAAAGGACACAGCCGTCAGACCGGGCTTGCATCAGCTATTTTATTTTATTCATTCATGGGATGTGGGCATTGCTGGCAAGGCCAGCATTTATTGCCCATCCCCAACTGCCCTGGAGAAGGTGATGGAACCAACACAAGGAAGTAACATTCTTGACCTCGCCCTCACCAATCTACCAGTTACAGATATGTCTACTCACCACAGCACCAGTAAAAATGACCACCACATTGTCTTTGCGAAGACAAAATTTCATCTTCACAATGAGGGCATGCTTCATCATATACTGTGATGTTAAAATTGGGCACCCATGAGGCACTCTGGGCTATCAACATCATCAACAGAATTGTATGGCTACCACAATCTGCAAATCTCAAAGCCCAGCACATCCCTACTGATTCACTAATGTCCCCCCTGGAAGGGAACATGTCACCCTTACCTGATCTGGTCTCCATGTGACTCCAATCCCACACTATGTGGTTGATTCTTAATGCCCTCAGGGCAACTAGAGATGGGCAATAAATACCATGTTGCCAGCGTCACCTAATCAAGAACAAATCCTCCATCATCATCAAGCCAGGAAGATCAACCCTGAGTCAATGGAGTGTAGAAGGACGTGCCAGGAGCATCATTAGAATGAGGCACCAACCAAGTGAAACCACAACACAGGGCTACCTGTATGCTAAACACCAAAAACAGCAGGTCATAGTCAAAGATAAATGGTCCCACAACCAACGGATCACAGAGAAAGTCACTAGCCTTACCACATCCAGTCGAGAATAGTGGTGGGCAACCATACAATAACAAGAGGAAGAGGCTCCATGTACGTCCCCAGGTTGAACCATGGCAAAGCCTGGCACATGAGTGCAAGAGACATGGTTAAAGTGTTTCCAAGCTTTTTCAACCAAAATTGCCAAGTGAACAATGCTATATGGCCTCCTCGGAAAGTCCTCACCATCATAGATGCCACTGTCCAGCCAATTTGGTACACACCATATGATATTAAGCAGCTGAGTACACTGGACACAGCAAAGGAGTTACCAATAGTGCCATCAAGCAACACCTACTCACGAATAACTTGCTCACCGACGCTCAGTTTGGGTTCCTCTGGAACCACTCAGCTCCAAGCCCAATCACAATCTTGACCCAGGCATGAACGCGAGCTGAATTCCAATGGAGAGGTGAGAGTACCTACCCTCGACATCTAGGCAGCATTCGACTGAGTATGGCACCAAGTAGTCCGAGAAAAACTGAGGTCAATGTCCGTCAATAGGAAAACCCTACGGTAACTGGAGTTATACCTAGCACAAAGCAAGATGGTTGAGATAATCAGATCCCACTTTTAACCTACAATACTATGAGGGTAATGAATGAAGGAGTTCCAGGCATATAGAGACTGCAAGGAAGTTTCACAGGAGCAGGTAGTTTACCTTAGCTGCTCTGGTGAGGTTGTTAAACTTCTTCCTACACTTCAAAGGAGTCTTGGAGTTCATGGAAGTGGCATTTAGTGCCACAGCCATCTCCTTCTACAAAGTGCACACCATATTCTTGATGGATCTCTGGTTCCCGACCCCAGATAGACCATTTCCACTGCTCTTTATCTCCATTAGGAAGACATGCAGGTTCCATGACATTTGCTGCTTGTTTCTTTGACCTGGTTACCATTCTTCTCTCCCAGGTTGCCAGTTTCCTCCAATGTTACCATCGCCCCTGTAAGTAGCAGCAGGTTTGATAACCTGCTGCAACATGAGGTTTCTGACTCTCCAACCCAGATTTCAGGTATTCCTGCCCCTCCCCAGGTATTTTACACTCTATGCTAGCCATTCAGTGCCAATTTGAGGCCCAGCTCCTACCCTTCACTAAGTCCCCCCTTATCCCCCCACCAGCGTATCTGAAGATTTACACAGCCTGCATGCCACTTAGAATTTAAATTAGCTCACCCCACAAATTATGGCAGGGTCAACACCACAACCTCAGGCCAGATGCTGCAAAGGGGTTGACAAAATTTTGCATTTGAACACGTCTATTATTCTTTAATTAAAGCCATCTGCTAATCTAAGTAGTTGAAGGTGATTTTCTTGTAGGAATGCTCTGGACAGAGGTTTAATTTCAGGTGAACAGGAGATTCCAGTAAAGTTAATGAGTTAAGTAAATATTCACTGTCTTCATTTTTCTCTCAACACAAAGATTTTTTTTTGTAAGTACAAAATGTGGGTACGGTCAGGTATAAATATCATGCTAAAAAATGGTTATTGAAGTGTCAGATAGCCTTGTGACTGGAACCAACCAACCAAAAGTAGGTTGCAATTTGTTATTGTGTGTGATTCCTAAGTAATTGGTGCTTTTTTGTGGGCGGAAAGAGATCATTTTTTAATAAATTGTTTTGACAAACTGCTCCTCTGTTTAGTTGCTGGTCAGTGGAAGTTGGAGCGACATAAGCCGATGAGTTTTTTTTAAGGCAGACTGCGCTAAGTATTTTCCGCATTTTAGTCTCCATATGGAGACTGGAAAAAAGTAAGTGCACATACTCCCAAAGCAAGGATGTCCAAGCTTTTGTCGAGAGCCACGTATAAAGTTTAAATTCACGTTTCCATTACTTTACCTATATCTCTACTTGTTTTACTAACAGATCTTGGTGTTCTGATTTTGGATTAATCCACTAATGAGCTAACAGTGCTGAGCAACCCTTTCCAAAACTACAAAATTCAACCGTAACTTCGCCTGCCTCAGCTCATCTGCTACTGAAACCCTCATCCATGCCTTTGTTACCTCTGCACTCAACTATTCTAATGCTCTCCATAAACTTCCACCCTCCACAAACTTCAACTGATCCAAAATTCTGCTGCCCATATCCTAACTCGCACCAAGTCCTGTTCACCCATCAACCCTGTGCTCGCTGACAGACATTGCCTCCCAGTCCAGGAATGCCTCAATTTTAAAATTCTCATCCTTGTTTTCAAATCCCTCCATGGCCTCGCCTCTCCCTATCTCTGTAACCTTCTCCAGCCCTACAATCCTCCAAGATCTCTGCACATCCCCGATTTTAATCGCTCCACCACGAGCGGCCGTGTCTTCAGGCTGCCTCGGCCCGAAGCTCCGGAATTCCCTCCCTAAACTTCTCCGGAATTCCCTCCCTAAAGTGGCAGGGGGTTGGGAACCTGAGCAGGGAGAGAGAGGAAAGCGTAACAGGAAGGGACAGAAGGTATGGAGTAATAGGTAAAGTGTTAAAAAAGGAAAAAGCAGGAACTAAGCGTCACAAAACAGATTTGAAAGTTCTTTATCTGAATGCACGTAGCATTCGTAATAAAATGGACGAGTTAACGGCACAAATAACTACGTATGGGTATGATCTTGTGGCCATTACAGAAACATGGCTGCAGGGTGACAACGACTGGGAATTAAATATGCCAGGGTATTTAACAATCAGGAAGGACAGGCAGGAAGGAAGGGGAGGTGGGGTGGCTATGTTAATAAAGGAAGGAATCACTGTAATACAGAGAAATGATATTGGGACAAAGCATCAAGATAATGAAACAGTTTGGGTGGAGATAAGGAATAATAAGGGAAAAAAAACATTAGTGGGCGTAGTATATAGGCCTCCGAATAGTTGCAACTCTGCTGGAAGAAGTATTAATCAGGAGATAGTCGGGGCATGTAATAAGGGAACAGCCATAATTATGGGGGATTTTAATTATCATATTAACTGGACAAATCAAATTGGGCAGAGCAGCCTTGAGGACGAGTTCATTGAGTGCATCAGGGATGGATTTCTTGAGCAGTATGTAACTGATCCTACAAGGGGGCAGGCAACCTTGGACCTGGTCCTGTGTAATGAGTCAGGATTAATTAATAATGTCCTAGTTAAGGATCCCCTTGGAACGAGCGACCACAACATGGTTGAATTCGATATCCAATTAGAGGGTGAGAAGGTTGATTCTCAAACAAGCGTACTGAGCTTGAATAAAGGAGACTATGATGGTATGAGAGCGGAATTGATTAAAGTGGACTGGGAAAATAGATTAAAGGGTAAGACGGTACATGAGCAGTGGTGTTCATTTAGGGAGTTATTTTACAACTTTCAAAATAAATATATTCCACTGAGGAAAAAAGGGTGTAAAAGAAATGACAGCCATCCGTGGCTAAGTAAAGAAATCAAGGATAGTATCCGACTAAAAACAAGGACATATAAGGTAGCCAAACTTAGTGGGAAGATAGAAGATTGGGAATTCTTCAAAAGACAGCAAAAAGTAACTAAAGGATTGATTAAGAAAGGGAAGTTAGATTATGAAAAGAAATTAGCAAAAAATATAAAAACAGATAGCAAGAGTTTCTACAGTTATATAAAAAGAAAAAGGGTGGCTAAGGCAAACATAGGTCCCTTAGAGGATGAGACCGGGAAATTAATGGTGGGAAACATGGAGATGGCAAAAATGCTGAACAAATATTTTGTTTCAGTCTTTACAGTAGAGGACACTAAGAATATCCCAACACTGGACAAACAGGGGACTCTCGGGGGGGAGGAGCTAAATACGATTAAAATCACTCAGGAGATGGTACTCAGTAAAATAATGGGACTCAAGGCGGATAAATCCCCTGGACCTGATGGCTTCCATCCTAGGGTCTTGAGGGAAGTGGCAGTCGGGATTGTGGATGCTTTGGTGATAGTTTTCCAAAATTCCCTGGACTCAGGAGAGGTCCCGGCAGATTGGAAAACTGCTAATGTAACACCGTTATTTAAAAAGGGTAGTAGGCAGAAGGCTGGAAATTATAGGCCAGTTAGCTTAACATCTGTGGTGGGTAAAATTTTGGAGTCTATTATTAAGGAGACAGTAACGGAACATTTAGATAAGCATAATTTAATAGGACAAAGTCAGCATGGCTTTATGAAGGGGAAGTCATGTCTGACAAATTTGCTTGAGTTCTTCGAGGATATAACGTATAGGGTGGATAAAGGGGAACCAGTGGACATAGTGTATTTAGACTTCCAGAAGGCATTCGACAAGGTGCCACATAAAAGATTATTACTTAAGATAAAAAATCACGGGATTGGGGGTAATATTCTGGCATGGGTGGAGGATTGGTTATCGAACAGGAAGCAGAGAGTTGGGATAAATGGTTCATTTTCGGACTGGCAACCAGTAACCAGTGGTGTTCCACAGGGGTCGGTGCTGGGTCCCCAACTCTTTACAATCTATATTAACGATTTGGAGGAGGGGACCGAGTGCAACATATCAAAATTTGCAGATGATACAAAGATGGGAGGGAAAGTAGAGAGTGAGGAGGACATAAAAAACCTGCAAGGGGATATAGACAGGCTGGGTGAGTGGGCGGAGATTTGGCAGATGCAATATAATATTGGAAAATGTGAGGTTATGCACTTTGGCAGGAAAAATCAGAGAGCAAGTTATTTTCTTAATGGCGAGAGACTGGAAAGTACTGCAGTACAAAGGGATCTGGGGGTCCTAGTGCAAGAAAATCAAAAAGTTGGTATGCAGGTGCAGCAGGTGATCAAGAAAGCCATCGGAATGTTGGCTTTTATTGCTAGGGGGATAGAATATAAAAACAAGGAGGTATTGCTGCAGTTATATAAGGTATTGGTGAGACCGCACCTGGAATACTGCATACAGTTTTGGTCTCCATACTTAAGAAAAGACATACTTGCTCTCGAGGCAGTACAAAGAAGGTTCACTCGGTTAATCCCGGGGATGAGGGGGCGGACATATGAGGAGAGGTTGAGTAGATTGGGACTCTACTCATTGGAGTTCAGAAGAATGAGAGGCGATCTTATTGAAACATATAAGATTGTGAAGGGGCTTGATCGGGTGGATGCAGTAAGGATGTTCCCAAAGATGGGTGAAACTAGAACTAGGGGGCATAATCTTAGAATAAGGGGCTGCTCTTTCAAAACTGAGATGAGGAGAAACTTCTTCACTCAGAGGGTGGTAGGTCTGTGGAATTTGCTGCCCCAGGAAGCTGTGGAAGCTACATCATTAGATAAATTTAAAACAGAAATAGACAGTTTCCTAGAAGTAAAGGGAATTAGGGGTTATGGGGAGCGGGCAGGAAATTGGACATGAAGCTGAGTTCGGATCGGTCAATGCCCTGTGGGTGGCGGAGAGGGCCCAGGGGCTATGTGGCCGGGTCCTGCTCCGACTTCTTGTGTTCTTTAGATTTGTGGTTGGGATCAGATCAGCCATGATCTTATTGAATGGCGGAGCAGGCTCGAGGGGCCGATTGGCCTACTCCTGCTCCAATTTCTTATGTTCTTATGTTCTCTCCTCCTTTAAGACGTTACTTAAAATCTACCTCTTTGATCAAGCTTTTGGTCACCTGTCCTAATATCTCCTTATGTGGCTCAGTGTCAAATTTTGTTTGATAACGCACCTATGAAGCACCATGGGACGTTTTACTCTGTTAAAGTCGCTATATAAATGCAAGTTGTTGTTGATGAAATATTTGCATAGAGGACAGCATGGGCTTTCAGAGCTGGATTATCGTTTCTCGGGGGTCACATATGGCTCTTAAGGCCATAGGTTGGGTTCCCATTGACTAGGGAAACCTTTGGCCCTCATGTCCGCTCCTAGCAAATGGTATTACTTAACAACCTGGCTTTTCCTACCCAACCAATAAAAAACACCAATGAATCATCGAAGGACAACTATCAGCACTAAAGTGGAACCTTTTTAAAAGAAAACGGTGTGCTTCATTATTGTAACTGAACAGGCGTTCAGTAAATGATGGAGGCAGAACATCTATTTTTAAAAATTTTTTCAAATGACCACCACAGATATAGCAGAATCAGAGCAACAGCACCTTCTTTTATTGACAAAGCTTTCAGATACAATGTCATGTTTCCCAAAAGAGCAGCATTACTGATTCTATCCACCAAAGGGGCCGCACATGAGTATGTACAACAATACACCCTTGAACAATTAGCAAATTAAAATGGGAGAATTAGAAAAAATGTCCTCACACAGAGAATAGTTAGAATGTGGAATTATCCGCAACAAACCGTTGTTTAAGCAGAGTCCATGAATTCTTTTAAAAGGGAATTCGATAGTTGCTTGAAAAAGTGTAGTATTAAAGGTTATGGGTTCTGGCAGGAGTGAAATTAGACGAGATGATTTTTGGCCCATTTTTAAAAATTCGTTCGTGGGACGTGGGCATCACTGGCGAGGCTGGAATTATTGCCCATCCCTAATTGCCCTTGAGAAGGAGGGGGTGAGCCACCTTCTTGAACCGCTGCAGTCCGTGTGGTGAAGGTTCTCCCACAGTGCTGTTAGGAAGGGAGTTCCAGGATTTTGACCCAGCGACGATGAAGGAACGAGATATATTTCCAAGTCGGGATCGTGTGTGACTTGGAGGGGAACGTGCAGGTGGTGTTGTTCCCATGTACCTGATGCACTTGTCCTTCTAAGTGGTAGAGGTTTGGGGGTGCTGTCAAAGAAGCCTTGGTGAGTTGCTGCAGTGCATCCTGTGGATGGTACACACTGCAGCTACTGTGCGTCGGTGGTGAAGTGAGTGAATGTTTAGGATGGTGGATGGGGTGCCAATCAAGCGGGCTGCTTTGTCCTGGATGTGTCGAGCTTCTTGAGTGTTGTTGGAGCTGCACTCATCCAAGCAAGTGGAGAGTATTCCATCACACTCCTGACTTGTGCCTTGTAGATGGTGGAAAGGCTTTGGGGAGTCAGGAGGTGAGTCACTCGTCGCAGAATACCCAGCCTCTGACCTACTTTTGTAGCCACAGTATTTATATGGCTGGTCCAGTTAAGTTTCTGGTCAATGGTGACCCCCAGGATGTTGATGGTGGGGGATTCAGCGATGGTAATGCCGTTGAATGTCAAGGGGAGGTGGTTAAGACTCTCTCTTGTTGGAGATGGTCATTGCCTGGCACTTGTCTGGCATGAATGTTACTTGCCACTTATCAGCCCAAGCCTGGATGTTGTCCAGGTCTTGCTGCATGCGGGCTCGGAATGCTTCATTATCTGAGGTGTTGCGAATGGAACTGAACACCGTGCAATCATCAGGGAACATCCCCATTTCTGATCTTATGATGGAGGGAAGGTCATTGATGAAGCAGCTGAAGATGGTTGGGCCGAGGACACTGCCTTGAGGAACTCCTGCAGCAATGCCCTGGGGCTGAGATGATTGGCCTCCAACAACCACTACCATCTTCCTTTGTGCTAGGTATGACTCCAGCCACTGGAGAGTTTTCCCCCTGATTCCCATTGACTTCAATTTTACTAGGGCTCCTTGCTGCCACACTCGATCCAAATGCTGCTGAGAGTTTGGTAAGTGTGGGAGTTGCGGCCGCAAACATGACTCCAGGATGGTATGTTGCCTCCCTGGTGCTAGGGTCAAGGATGTCACGGAGCGGCTGCAGGGCATTCTGGAGGGGGAGGGTGAACAGCCAGTAGTTGTGGTCCATATTGGTACCAACGACATACGTAAAAAAAGGGATGAGGTCCTGCAAGGTGAATTTAAGGAGTTAGGAGATAAATTAAAAAGCAGGACTTCAAAGGTAGTGATCTCAGGATTACTACCGGTGCCACGTGCTAGTGAGTATAGGAACAGGAGAATAGACAGGATGAATGCGTGGCTGCAGGGATGGTGTAGGAGGGAGGGATTTAGATTCCTGGGACATTGGGACCGGTTCTGGGGAAGGTGGGACCTGTACAAGCGTGACGGGTTTCACCCGAGCAGGACCGGGACAAATGTCCTCGCGGGGGTGTTTGCTAGTGCTGTTGGGGAAGGTTTAAACTAGAGTGGCAGGGGGATGGGAACCTGAGCGGGGAGTCAGAAGTTGTTCAAGAACAAGTGAAAGGGAAAAGCGTAGAGCAGCGGAAAGAAAGTGTACTTTAGGCACGACAGATAAAATGAAAACTAGAAGGCGTAAGGCGATTAACCCAGCATCAAAGCTGTGGCAGGGGGTTGGGAACCTGAGCAGGGAGACAGAGGAAAGCGTATCAGGAAGGGACAGAAGGTATGGAGTAAAAGGTAAAGTGTTAAAAAAGGAAAAAGCAGGAACTAAGTGTCACAAAACATATTTGAAAGTTCTTTATCTGAATGCACGTAGCATTCGTAACAAAATGGACGGGTTAACGGCACAAATAACAACGTATGGGTATGATTTTGTGGCCATTACAGAAACATGGCTGCAGGGTGACAACGACTGGGAATTAAATATGCCAGGGTATTTAACAATCAGGAAGGACAGGCAGGAAGGAAGGGGAGGTGGGGTGGCTATGTTAATAAGGGAAGGAATCACTGTAATAGAGAAAAGATATTGGGACAAAGGATCAAGATAATGAAACAGTTTGGGTAGAGATAAGGAATAATAAGGGGGAAAAAACACTAGTGGGCATAGTATATAGGCCTCCTAATAGTTGCAACTCTGCTGGAAGAAGTATTAATCAGGAAATAGTTGGGGCATGTAATAAGGGAACAGCTATAATTATGGGGGATTTTAACTATCATATTAACTGGACAAATCAAATTGGGCAGGGTAGCCTTGAGGAAGAGTTTATTGAGTGTATTAGGGATGGATTTCTTGAGCAGTATGTAACTGATCCTACAAGGGGGCAAGCAACCTTGGACCTGGTCCTGTGTAATGAGCCAGGATTAATTAATAATGTCCTAGTTAAGGATCCCCTTGGAATGAGTGACCATAACATGGTTACATTCCATATCCAATTAGAGGGTGAGAAGGCTGGTTCTCAAACAAGCGTAGTGAGCTTGAATAAAGGAGACTATGATGGTATGAGAGCGGAATTGATTAAAGTGGACTGGGAAAATAGATTAAAGGGTAAGACGGTACATGAGCAGTGGTGTTAATTTAAGGAGAAATTTTACAACTTTCGAAAAATATATATTCCACTGAGGAAAAAATGGTGTAAAATAAATGACAGCCATCCGTGGCTAAGTAAAGAAATTAAGGATAGTATCCGACTAAAAACAAGGGCATATAAGGTAGCCAAACTTAGTGGGAGGATAGAAGATTGGGAAGTCTTCAAAAGACAGCAAAAAGTAACTAAAGGATTGATTAAGAAAGGGAAGATAGATTATGAAAATAAATTAGCAAAAAATATAAAAACAGATAGCAAGAGTTTCTACAGTTATATAAAAAGAAAAAGGGTGGCTGAGGCAAACGTAGATCCTTTAGAGGATGAGACCGGGAAATTAATGGTGGGAAACATGGAGATGGCAAAAAGACTGAACAAATATTTTGTTTCAGTCTTTACGGTAGAGGACACTAAGAATATCCCAACACTGGACAAACAGGGGGCTCTAGGGGGGGAGGAGCTAAATAAGATTAAAATCACTAAGGAATTGGTACTCAGTAAATTAATGGGACTCGAGGCGGATAAATCCCCTGGACCTGATGGCTTACATCCTAGGGTCTTGAGGGAAGTGGCAGTAGGGATTGTGGATGCTTTGGTAATAATTTTCTAAAATTCTCTGGACTCGGCAAAGGTCCCGGCAGATTGGAAAACTGCTAATGTAACACCCTTATTTAAAAAGGGTAGTAGGCAGAAGGCTGGAAATTATAGACCAGTTAGCCTAACATCTGTGGTGGGTAAAATTTTGGAGTCTATTATTAAGGAGACAGTAGCGGAACATTTGGATAAACATAATTTAATAGGACAAAGTCAGCATGGCTTTACGAAGGGGAAGTATTGTCTGACAAATTTGCTTGAGTTCTTTGAGGATATAACGTACAGGGTGGATAAAGGGGAACCAGTGGACGTAGTGTATTTGGACTTCCAGAAGGCATTCGACAAGGTGCCACATAAAAGATTATTGCTCAAGATAAAGAATCACTGGATTGGGGGTAATATTCTGGCATGGGTGGAGGATTGGTTATTTAACAGGAAGCAGAGAGTTGGGATAAATGGTACATTCTTGGACTGGCAGCCTGTAGCCAGTGGTGTTCCGCAGGGGTCGGTGCTGGGTCCCCAACTCTTTACAATCTATATTAACGATTTGGAGGAGGGGACCGAGTGTAACATATCAAAGTTTGCAGATGATACAAAGATGGGAGGGAAAGTAGAGAGTGAGGAGGACATAAAAAACCTACAAGGTGATATAGACAGGCTGGGTGAGTGGGCGGAGATTTGGCAGATGCAATACAATATTGGAAAATGTGAGGTTATGCACTTTGGCAGGAAAAATCAGAGAGCAAGTTATTATCTTAATGGCGAGAAACTGGAAAGTACTGCAGTACAAAGGGATCTGGGGGTCCTAGTGCAAGAAAATCAAAAAGTTAGTTTGCAGGTGCAGCAGGTGATCAAGAAGGCCAACGGAATGTTGGCTTTTATTGGTAGGGGGATAGAATATAAAAACAGGGAGGTGTTGCTGCAGTTATACAAGGTATTGGTGAGACCGCACCTGGAATACTGCATACAGTTTTGGTCTCCATACTTAAGAAAAGACATACTTGCTCTCGAGGCAGTACAAAGAAGGTTCACTCGGTTAATCCCGGGGATGAGGGGGTGGACATATGAGGAGAGGTTGAGTAGATTGGGACTCTACTCATTGGAGATCAGAAGAATGAGAGGCGATCTTATTGAAACATATAAGATTGTGAAGGGGCTTGATCGGGTGGATGCGGTAAGGATGTTCCCAAGGATGGGTGAAACTAGAACTAGGGGGCATAATCTTAGAATAAGGGGCTGCTCTTTTAAAACTGAGATGAGGAGAAACTTCTTCACTCAGAGGGTAGTAGGTCTGTGGAACTTGCTGCCCCAGGAAGCTGTGGAAGCTACATCATTAAATAAATTTAAAACAGAAATAGACAGTTTCCTAGAAGTAAAGGGAATTAGGGGTTACGGGGAGCGGGCAGGAAATTGGACATGAATTTAGATTTGAGGTTAGGATCAGATCAGCCATGATCTTATTGAATGGCGGAGCAAGCTCGAGGGGCCGATTGGCCTACTCCTGCTCCTATTTCTTATGTTCTTATGATGTCAAGGGCAGTCACTCTCACCTCACCTCTGGAATTCAGCTCTTTTGTCCATGTTTGGACCAAGGCTGTAATGAGGTCTGGAGCCGAGTGGTCCTGGCGGAACCCAAACTGAGCATCGGTGAGCAGGTTATTGGTGAGTAAGTGCCGCTTGATAGCACCGTCGATGACCCCTTCCATCACTTTGCTGATGATTGAGAGTAGACTGATGGGGCGGTAATTGGCCGGATTGGATATGTTCTGCTTTTTGTGGACAGGACATACCTGGGCAATTTTCCACATTGTCGGGAAGATGCCAGTGTTGTAGCTGTACTGGAACAGCTTGGCTGGAGGCGCAGCTAGTTCTGGAGCACAAGTCTTCAGTACTACAGCCGGGATGTTGTCGGGGCCCATAGCCTTTGGTGTATCCAGTGCACTCAGCCGTTTCTTGATATCACATGGAGTGAATCAAATTGGCTGAAGACTGGCTTCTGTGATGGTGGGGATATTGGGAGAAGGCAGAGATGGATCATCCATTCGGCACTTCTGGCTGAAGATGGTTGCAAACGCTTCAGCCTTGTCTTTTGCACTCACGTGCTGGACTCCGCCATCATTGAGGATGGGGATGTTTGCAGAGCCTCCTCCTCCTGTTTGGCTCATTTCTATGTTGTAACATTTTATAATTGAAAAGAGTAAAAAGCATTTGGAACTATTTCTGAAACTGAAATGTCAACAGGAAACTTAGTTTATGATTATATACTTTCCTCTTTCTAATGTGAATACAAAATGGTGAATCGCGGTTTATGCTCAAACCAGCTTTTTTTTAAAACTGCTATTTAAATACAAGTTCTTTCTTCTTTCTTGCTCACATTTGCAACTGGAGGAGACAATAGTATTTTTACTTTCCGGTACAAACAGAAAATCAATACACAAACAACAGTACAGATTTCATTACATGTAGCAATGGAAAATAATTAGCTTCAGTTTTTTTTTTAAATAAAGAAAAGTTGCAGCCTTTGCTGGGGTGGGTTGAGTTTAATCAAGTTGAAAACAGAGTTCATGGCCTCTGCTAATAGGAATGTTAGCACAGGTTCAAGTCTGCTTCCTGTATATCAGCAGCATGAAAGAAATGTGACAAGTCTGTGCAAACAAAAGGGCTCAGTTACTGAACTCAGGAAAGGCCAACCCTGAAATGGCTCATTCATACAGAGGACATGCTATAAGAGACTATCAGAAAGAAACTTGACGAGGAATCGGGTGCGAACTCTGGGGGAGAAAACGGTTATAAAGGTTACAAAATATAATCAAGAAACCTTCTGCTAGACACCTTCCACAAATGAAACAATGGAGGTTGTCACTCGTACAGAAATGAGAACAATTTAATCTGTCAGACTGCTGGCTCCAGGCTACGAGTTTATCAGCCTGCTGCTACTTTTTATAGCTTGTGGACGTGTTCTGCACTAATGCTGTACATGACAATACGCTCCACCATTGAAACACTACATCACTCAACCTCAACTTGAGACTCAACAAGACTGTGTTTAAGTGCTTCATTACGCAACCAAAACAATGGGTCTGATTTGTTGTTAGCCAGGTCAAGGGGTATTTTAAGGATGCGAGCAACATCTTTCCTTACCTCCAGATGTTCTAAAATATATGGAGGATTGGTCATACCAAGCCTCAGCATTGCTCCCTCAGGAATCACTTCCACCAGTTTCCAAAGCAGTGTCGGAAGGCCTGACCCGATGTCCCTTCCATAGGCCCCTGTATCTTCACTGGTCAGCCATATTTCACAGACACCTTCTGTTTGAAGAAAAAAATGTTAAAATGTAAAACCTTCCACATTCATGCTGTCGACATTCATCTACAAAATGCAGAGTTCAGCGCCTGTTGGTAGTTAGCTCTAGTTACTCAGTTGTATTCTTTTAGTGTTCTTTATATAATATCTATCACCATGGTACAGAACACACCGAAAGGCATCGCCAGTTGATAGTGTGGCCTTGGACAATACCATCAGAAGTTTAACTGAAGGTTCTAAGTGATGCAGAGCATTGGACTGATCAATGTTTAACTGTTAAATCATTCAAACTATTTTCAAAATGTCAATTTTATAGTATTTTTTAAACTTTCTTATAAAAATGTTGCTTATATTCATTTTTAAATTTTGGGGAGGAAGTATAACCTTGGCTTAAGTATATTTGCAACTCTTAACACAAAAATTCACTGTCAAAGGCCATTCTCTCACACTATCTTGTTTACAGACAAATAGGTTTAGTTATTTGTATCTAAGTTAATATTGACCTCCCTATAGTTAAAAAGATAATCGCTCACAAATTATCCTTACTATAACCAGATTTAAAATAAACTTGGTGCATTTCTACACATGAATTCTTACATTTTTTTTTACTGTTAGCATTACCCAACAAAACCTGAAGAGCTGAAAACTTCAAATACAATTTGTTATTCAACAGTTCACAACTGGTGCAAACAACTGGCCATATCTTTTTTGACAAATGTTATTATTTTTCCATCTGAGCAGTGAACCATTTTCACCTTATTTGGGTGGGGGAACATGATGGAAAATTACTCTCATGTTGTTCGGTGTTCTGTAAGGGAAGACTGAGAATAGGGATGGAAACTACATTCCTGTTGAAAACAACATTCAATTCTTAAAGCGGACTCGGTGGGGATTGGAAGCCCCGCGTTGAGCTGAGGCTTTAAGTTAAATTAAATTAAAAGGAAACAGCTGTAACAGTAAATCATCAACAGGCAAGAGCTCCTCAACTTCCATGAGAATCTCAGCACAAGAATTAACGGTCTAATACGGTAATTAGAACAAAAAGCTCTAAGCTTCGCTGAACAGGACACAACAATTCAGGAGGTACTTCACGAGAACAGCGAAAAAAAGGATTATATCATCACAGGTTCAGTAACACCACTCACACCCCCTCCTGAGTCGAACAGTGACACCTCTGTACCACACTAAATGGTTTAGCCTTTTTCCAAATGACTGAGATGAGATTGCTAATTACAAAAAATGTTTTCATAACTGTCTTCTCCTTGCAAAACATAGCATGTGGATATTGCAATTGGGAAAGTTATTTGGTGGGAAGGAGCTTGAACAAGCAAATACAGATTGCAGCATTAAAAGGAATATTGTCCTCACATTTGAAAATGACCACAAACCACTAACTTTATTCATTTTCTTTCTGTTTCTATTATTTAAAACAATATATTTGTGCTTAAATGCTGAGCACCGATGATCAGAGACAGAGCCCAACAGTGCGAGGGAGCTGAACACCAAAAGCAATACAGTCATTCATCCAAGGTGCTTCAGCAATCCATCATTTCAACTATGGTATGTTAGTACAGCTCCCTCACAGCACTGGAATCAATGTTCCTCTGAGCTAATTCCCTGACAAAGCCTTCAGAGGTCAGAGTTCAAAAACGAAACAGGAAGAAATGTTGGGGAGAAGACCTGAGTGAATCAAACAGAGATGAGGGAACTTGGGTAAAACATTGGTAAAAAGATCAGAGAGTGTGTCTAAGGGATTAAAATATACAATAGTCACTGAGATGGAAATTACACAGATACTTCATCTTAACACACTAGCTTAGCACCAACATATTAATTATGTAAACATATGCTACAGACTGGGAGCAGGGTACAGGAGGAATGGCCAAAACTCGCACACACATAGCATATATTCCAGTGAGGAAGCCACAATTGCAGGAAACACGGATCGAGGATAGGGCCACACGATCGTAGTCTTGATTTTCTGACCCATGCTCCCATGTGGCATTCCGCGGGGAGTATGGAACCATCCATATAAAATCCAATGGAGGAGGGCATGGACCTTAAATAAAAATCACAAATGTCTGCTCCTAATTACAATATGTGGCAGAAAATTAATTCAAAATAATATGTCTTGCTGTAAAATTGAATCAGTTGGCAAATAGGCTAAAGAAAATGTTTAAAATTCAAGATAATCAAACAAAAAGTAAAAAGGTGAAGTTAAAATAATTTCTAATCTTATCAAAAGGAATGCTGATGGAAATGTTCTGTTTTCTCACTGTGATTTTTCCATCCAATTTTCTTTCTTCCTTTTCCGAAGGGAAGGGTTCATGGTGGGATTATGGCTTTATAGGCAGCCACGTTACATCATTCAATAGCATGTGAGAGCTAAATCGTGACCGTCAGAGTGCTATACGACCAAAGGGCCATGATTGCTAAGCATGAAGCCATCCACAGAAATAAGCATTGCAGTATAATTTCACTGCTTAGCCATGAGAAGCAGGTACCCCGGCCAATTTGTAATCCTTACTCGTGTCAGAGCTGATGGAAGCAATTGTCACGGCCTGCTGTCACCCAGGCTGAGATCAGTTAACTCAACAGAAGATAGAGATCCAAGCTGGGCCTCTACACGAGGTGGTCTACTTATCCAGATATCACAGCCGTCAAGAATCCTTCTTTAACGAGAGAACAAGTCGATAAAGATGGCTTGTAATATTTCAATAGTTTTATAGCTGAAAATAAGTCTAAAGGAAACATGGAACTTATGCCTATTTAAAGACACATAAGGCAGTTTTAGCAAATATTTTGTTCCAGAGTATATAGTATGTGGAGCACTATAAGACTTATATCTCAACATATACACCTACAGAAACAGAAGTGATCCTTCAGACTAAAAGGAAGATATAATCTTTCTATATAGCCTAAATTAAAAATACTCCTAGAGATACATAGTGGATATTCAGTTCTAATCGACTGAGTTTCTTCCACAAGCAAGGTCGGGTCACAGAACACATTAGTGACTACACTGTGAATTGTGCAAGTCTTCATGGAATAAACCTCACCTTCATCTCCCATCTGTTTATTTTTATGTCAGAATAGAAAAACTTTAAAAGAAATCACAAAAAGTGTTTTGTATTAATTACTTAAAATGAAAATTTAATTCCCAGGGATAATGCAATATTTAATAAAATTATTATGGCCCAGATCTCGCATTGTTGTTTTCACTTGGTCTTGCTCAGAAACTTACCATATTTGCAGCATACCGTTCTAGACTGCAGCAAAGATGTAGTGATTCCCAGTAATTTGGGATCGTCAACTGATTATGTCTCCAACGTTGCATTATTTCAAAATGATTATTCTACAAATGTATATTACTATTGTGATTTTACTGGACAGTCCATGTACCAACACGTGATACATCAGTTGCAGTATAGTGCTTTGTCATGGCACAGATTAACACCCACAATTACGTTTACTGAAGCTTCAATTTCAGGTCCAGTTACTGAAGCAATTATAGGCATTATTTAGCCAATGTGTTGACTGCTTCAAATACAAACTGACCCCTGAATTGCAATGTGTTTTTTTCCCCATTGGAACAGCACATGTTGAAGATGATAGGCTCTACTGCCATAAAACTGGGCTAATTATGGTTGTTTCTATGATCACATCTCACAGTTGACCTTTTCTGTTAAGCTGGTAACCTTAGCTAGCAAACACCTAGTGCTGCACAGTTGTGATCAGCCATTGCCTGAACTAAGGAAAGAATAGAATAAAAGATTAATCAAGATAAAGTAGCTTTCTCTTAACAAAGGCATACTAGCTGTGGAAAGCAGAATGTGACTTTTATCAGAGCAGTGACATTGAGACATGAGGAAACGAACAGCTTTCACCCTGCACAAACAGGCATTGGCTTTGCTATGGTATTGATATTTACTATTAGACTGCTGATGATAAATGATGTTGCAAAATTTAAGAGGGCTGGCTTTGAACAAAACATATGGGTGCCTCAGATGGTCAAACATCGAATCTTTTCTGTCATTCAGGCTACCTAATGTGAACTGGCACAGTATCTGCTGCACTGTTATCTCTACAAGCTGACAAGAGTTTAGATTCTGGCCCACACCCACAGACTCTACCCCCCCCCCCCCGCCTCCTGTACTATATCAATAAGTTGTAACCTCCCTACATTGGCTTCCCTAGTAGCATATTTTCAATGTGGCCTTCAGACCTAAGGCCATTTCAAACTCCTTCCCACAGCCCCCAGAATTTTTGCAGAACCATCTGCCGAGGGAATGTCTAAGTGAAACGTTACCCCACACCACTTTCATGACTCAAGGACAATTGATCTAATAGCTACCATCCTTGCTGTAGCACTTATAATACATCTCTTACTCTGCAATCCAACCCGGGACAGAGACCATTGTTCAAAGCTGACTGCTTTAATGGTCTCACAACAAGCATTTTAAGAGTCTTTTCTTCTTCCCCACCCCCCTATCCCACAGGTCCATTTCATTTTGATATGTGAATCTTCTCTTTTCAATCATTACCGTGGCAAATTGGAATGTAAGTTCATTGCATATTAACTATCATTTATATTAAATTAAATCTCCCACCACCACCAAAAAAGGAGCAAACAAACATGTCTTCTCTTAATTAGATTTTAAAAATGTTAATAAAACCTGCAGTATGCTATGCTTGTTTGAAGGAGATGGGGGAGGGGGAAGAAAGTGGACCATTAACCTTGACAGAAAATTGTTTTAATACCTTGACAGAAAAACTGAAGGACATTTGTTAAAAGTCACAGCTTGAAGCTTTTCATGTACATCAGTCAAGACCCTGCTGCCAAAGTAGAATAGACCCAAAAGAGATGGGTAGAGAGCAAGACAGAACTCAGCCACACTGGCCTACACAGTGCCAACTCTGCAGCTTTGTGCATCTAGCTTTCACGGAGGATTAATGGGATCATACATCATCCTGATGAATCGAGAAGAGCACTGTTTCTATGACCAGTTAGAGGAGATGGAGGTGGAGGGGGAAGAAAAAAGTTAGACTGAGGTGGATAAACAGCAATGTGGGTTGTTAGTCTGTTTAATTAAATTATGTCAAATCTCAGCACGCCTTCAAAAAATAATCAAAACCTACCTAGGTCTTAACCACCAAGCCTTGCTTTTATCTTCCTCAGCTCTTGCAGTTCACTTTTTCATTTTTATTTTAATGGGGTGGTTCATTTGTCAAAAAGCCACATCCCATACCAATTAAAACCACAAAGTAAAGTTGAAAATAGACATGTCAGGAGTTGCTGTAGAGAAACTGTTGCACACAGAAATAAATGGCTGATTCAGCTGCACCATAGGTTTTTTTTTGGAGGTTCTTAGATAAATAGTAAAATGTTAAGGTTTGTAAAGGTGATATGGCCATACCTCTGTGGATCAGATTTTGTTCCCTCTGTATTCTACCTTGTGCTTCTTTAACTGAGGTAACTGTTGAGACTCAACACAGAGTTGCTCTCAAATCACTTGAAAAGTTCTTTGGAATACAATGAACAATCAGAGTCACATTTTTGCTCAGTGACAGGCTCATCAGTAGCAGTAACTTGATGTACAATGAATGAATCTGAACATAAATCAGTCTGTTTGTTTAAAAACCTAATACAACTTTATTTTAAGTTAAGTATCTACTTTAAGGGCTTTCTCACAATAAGTGTTCATCAAAACCTGATGTGCAATACAACAGTGATACCTGCCCAAGGAGACAAGAAGAAAAACGAACTTGCATTTATATATCACCTTTCATGACCTCAGCATGTCCCAAAGCACTTTACAGCCAATGAACGACTTCTGAAGTGTACAGTCACTGTTGTTATGTAGGGAAATGTGGCAGCTAATTTTCTTACAGCATGGTCTCACAAAGAGTAATTCGATAAATGATCGGATACTCTCTTTTAGCGATATTAATTGAGGAATAAATATTAGCTAGGACACTGGGAGAACTCCCCTGTTCTTCTTCGATAGTGCTACGGGATCTTTTACTTCTATCTGCGAGAGCAGGTTTAACATCTCATCTGAAAAATGGCATGCCAACAGTGCAGCACTCTCTCAGTACTACATTGAAGTGTCAAGCCTGGATTATGAGCTCAAGTCCTGGATCGGGGCTTGAATCCACAACCTCTGACTCAGAAGTCGAGAGGGCCACCACTGAACCAAGGCTGACAATACAATAAGAATGATAAAATCAAAAGTTAGGCTACATTAAAAAAGTCTAACCTATACTTATTAAATATTCTCCTAGAGATGCTTCACGAAATTACCCAGATAAAACAGCAAAGGTGGTGTTATGGATGGCAACACATTAGGTCATTTCTAGTTCCTTCCAGATAGGAAACAATACTATCAGATTTTTATTTGAAAATATATATCTTATTGTTAAGAGCACCTAAGAGCCCACTCTATGGCTCTATTTCCACTAAGCAAAAGAACTTGCATTTATATTAGCACCTAACACGTCCTGAGACGTCCCAAAGCATTTTACCGCCAATAAATCACTTTTGAAGTGCAGTAACTGTTGTTTTGTAAGCAAACTTGGCAGCCAATTAGCATGGAGCAAGGTCCCACAAAGAACAATGAAATGAATGACTAGTTAATCTGTTTTGTGGTGATGGTGGTTGAGGGATAAATGTTGGCCAGGACAACGGGAGAATTCAGATAGTGTTTTGCGATCTTTTATGCTCGTCTGATTGGAGCACCCTTTAATGTCTCAACCAAAAGATAGCACGTCCAACAATGCCTCACTCACTCAGTACTGCACTGAAGTCGTGGGGTGTAGTTTGAACCCACAACCTTCTGACTCAGAAGTGAGAGCACTGCCACTGAGCCAAGGCTGGATTAGCCAAAGAATCTAGAGACCAGACGACCAATTTAAAATCAACTCTAAATTGCCTTAAAGTGAACCTTAATGTAGGGGTAACTTCGAGGAATAGAAAGAACTTACCCAATTTCCCCTTTGCCCCTGCTTTCCTGGAGGCAATGATACATGGTAGGGAATGGTTCCACAGGCATCAGGTTTCCAGTACCTCACTCAAGCATCCATTCTTCATATGAGAGTCTAAACAGTGGATGTCAGCAATCTATTGGGATCATTTAGTGTCCAAGCATCCACACTTTCAGCAGGGCTACTTTTTACTTGAGAAAAATAGGTAATGGAGCCAGGGCCACAATGTAGGACATCAAGATTGAAAAGAATAAGACAAGATACATCAAGAAGTTATGGTCAGGTGATGCAGAGTTTGAGGGAGGTGAGGAGTTGCACTATTTTAAGGCCCTTGGACATAATGAATAAGACCAAGGGATGATGCAATCAGTTGATTCAACAGAGAGAGGATGCAGGGGATAGAAAAAGCATGTAGTATGGTATATTAGGAGCTTGGTAGGAATGGGGGGGGGAAAGAGAGAGAGAGGGAGGGAGAAGAGAGAGAGGGAGAAAAGAGAGGGAAGGAAGGAGAGGGGGAGGGAGACAGAGGAAAGAGGGAGGGGGGGAGGCATCGTACCCCAGGGATACAGGGTCCCACTACAATGCACCAATTACTATCCTAGTTGGGGACAACTAACTTATCAAAGACCAGGGATCAAATCGGGAACCTTCCTCATCTGCATAACTCAATACCACCAGGTGAGAGAATCAAAATCCAATCAATTCAACCAGGTTCATCCTAACAGTTGCCTCTTCTGACAACAACTGAAAGAAAGGAGGCACAATTCAAGTAAAGCAAATTAGACAACAACGCTCCATCCCCATCTCTTCGAAGCCTGAACCCACCACACTTCTGTAATTGATAGCTAAGACTCACCTAACTAAGGCTGCAAATTTGAACCCCCTTTGATAGCACAGTTGGTAAGTTCATTGCGCAGTTTGGGACTGTGCCATACAGGTAGGTCAACAATTGGAAGACTAAAGTTGGCCTCAGTACCCCAAGGTGTGATGAAAAACAAAACCAGCTACGGTTCCCATCCTGATCGCTATCTAATGACACCTGCTGGGAAGTGCATATGCGCAAACTGGATTGGATTGGGTTGAGCTGAGCTGCCTCTTATGGCCCATTCACCTGTTGACACCCACTGCTTAGCCTCATACATGAAAGACCACCCAAACGGCACACAATGGCGATATTCAGATACTACTGGTTTTAAATATTATGTATATTTTTAAAGATAGAGTTTCAACATCGGCTACACTTTTTAAAAAAAGTAATAAAGGGTCCAATATTTGTATAATTTCCTAAAAAGCAAAAACTACAAATGCTGAAAATCCAAAACACAATTAAAAAGGTGGAAACACACAGCGGGTCAGTTAGCATCTATGGAGAAGACAGTCTACACTTCTGGCTGTGCCATTCTGGAGGAACAAGTAATGTCAGCCTTGGCTCAGTTGGTAGCACTCTCACCTCCGAATTAGAAGGTTGTGGGTACAAGTTTTACTCAAGATTTGAGCCCAAAATCTAGGCTGACACTTCAGTGCAGTACTGAAAGAGTAGTCTTTCAGATGAGATATTAAACTGAAGCTTGTCTGCCCTCTCAGGTGGACGTAAAAGATCCCATGGCGCTGTTCAAAAAAGCGCAGGAGAGTTCTGCCTTGTGTCCCGGCCAATATTTATCCCTCAACCAAAATTAAGATTATCTGCTCATTTATCTCATTGCTGTTTGTGGGATCTTGCTGCATGCAAATTGGCTGTTGCATTTTCCTATATTACAACAGCGACTTCAAAAAGTACTTAATTGGCTGTAAAGAGCTTTAGGACGTCCTGAGATTGTGAAAGGTGCTATATAAATGCAATTTATTTCTTTCTTTGCTCTTTCTTGTTTTCTTTCACATTAATAGAAACAAAAACAGAAAATGCTGGAAACACGCAGCAGGTCAGACAGCATCTGAAATTTTGGGTGGGAATTTTTCATTGACTCAGAAAAAGGGGAGGGAGAAGGAAAACACCAACAGACACAAAGAAGAATGATTACTGAATGATGTAACAGGTTATTTTAGTCAAGCAATGGAAAGAAGCATTAAAAAAATTGAAGACATTGAAGAAACAAAGAATGTGTAAATAACTACGGCAGTGGGAGGCCTGCCTAAGGAAAAGACAGGAAAATGGGAGCGATGAAAAACACAGAAACCCTCATAATTTTTCTAACTTGTCTGGTGAGGTTACAGAAAACTACTGAAACATTCTGGTTCAAGGAATATTTATGTGAATGTAACTCCATCATAATGTTGTGCTAAATACCTCATGCAAAGCATCATCTCTGAGGCCATCAGCAATCACTACCTAAATAGAAATATTCTCTCCCAAAGAAATTGAGATATAAAAAACAAAGGAAGTTAATGAGAAATCACAGGTAGTGGTTCTTTGAAAAAGGATAGAGATTGTCATGCTACTCTTCAATAATTCCAGTTGCATCCCTGATGGTTCAGTGAGTTTATCCAGGGAAGAGTTGAGCCATATGAACCAGTAAGCGGCCAGGGTTTGTGCTGAGTTAGCTTATCTTAATCAGGACAGTGCTACAATTGATTTCTCCTGGGTTAAGGAGGAGAAAATTAAGCAGGGTATCTATTCCTGATCACTATGCAGCGACCTGCTGGAAGTCCTTATGTGCGACTATCAGATGAGGACAGGATTGGGCCTTGTTCCGATGCTGGGTCTATGCTGATCTACAGACTGCCTACACTCACCGTCCATTTTTAAGAAGTTACTATACCGCCAACCTTAAAAATGTTCGACATCTTTCTACACACAGGGTTATGAAATGTATTAGTAAGCGTTTTTCATCCAATATTGGAAGCATAACAGTGTTATTTATTACTATAAGCAGGTTACTGGAATTGGTATTTTTTTGCCAGTTGAATCTCCCTCTCCTGAACATGTTGACTTCTTGCTAGTGTATGGTCCCATGGACACAGAGTGCCCTCTGCTACTTCATCCAAGTGACACTTCTTGCCTTAACAGGTGGTTCAAATAATTTTATCTCAAACTGCATAGAAAAATATTGCTTGTAGATGCTCCGTGTTTCTAGTACAGCGAACACATTTTGCCATTTAAGCATTTTGCATTTTTATATGCATTAGATGAGATTATTTGATCATGCATTTATTTTCATTTCCCTTGGTCTGGAAGCAGGCCATATTTTTTGTGGGATGAGGGACGGGTAGGGAAAGTGAGAAGACAAGTTTCAGAACTGTCTGGTATGACCTGTGCCATACCTGGTCCAAATGTGCTCACTGAGAACCAAGTACATGACATTCCATTCCCAGCACTATTTTGCATACAGTGCAAAATGTTTTTTTCCTGGAAGCTGATTCAGAATTTTTAGCATGGTACACTGCTCTCATACAAACAGTAATGTCTGGGTAAGGGTTTATCACTCGACAGGATGTTTATGGAACCTCCTCCATATGATTGATATATATTTGGTTTTTAATTACACATACATAAATATTGCAACTTTGGATTGCACGGTAGTTCACCAGCTTTATTACCCTGTGATGCTTAATCGGGGAAATTGCCAAATTTTCCAAAGGAGGGAACCAAGAAGAACCCAACACCTATTTCCTTTGCTGCCATTGTGCAAATGGCCCTTTCGCTACACAAAGTTACAAACCTTATTAAGAAGCTATGTCAATAACTTTAAATGGCGACAGTGATCACTTATTACTCTCTGGTGTTTTGCTAAAATGAAATATGAAAAAAAAACGAACAGCAAAACAACTGTCCATCACCATCTCAAGACTCCATTCCCATCAAAAGACTACTTTTCTCGATGCCCTCACTCATGGCAAAGCTTATGGTGCTGTCAGCATTGAGACTATTTATTCCACTGTATCCATGTTCTATGCACAATGTCATAAGCACAGTAGTTAAAATGTTGGCAGCCTATAAAGTAGTATTTCCAACATAACAATCTTAACTTGAGAATTAACAGTAAAATTGGAAAGTCACTGTTAATATTTCATCACGAGAAGTTTGTTTTTTGCACTGGGAGAGTGGGAGCACTACATTGTGCCAAGCACATCAGTACAGAGAAACTCATGCAACCAATCCAAGTGGCAGAATATGCCAAGAAAGGCTCTGATACCGCAGCAGGTTGGACGAATATGGACTCTTCCCGCCTCTCTCCCTCTTGTTAAATACATATGCAAACATGGCTTCTAAAAATGTTGGTTCATTGATTCCATTACTAGTGAGCCAGCAGAATTAGAAGAGCTGAATGCTATTAAGTCAAAATGATAGCATGGGAGATTCTGCAGATGACTAAATTTACTGCATTCTGTTTAATGGAGCCAATAAATTTCACAAATCTATGTCGCCAACAAGCTACAGGATCAGATCCTAACTGATCCCAAAAAATGTCAACTGACAAACTCAATTTGCACACTATATTGGTGTCAAACATATGATAAAAGTGACATTTAAATTTTAAACCAGCCACCCAAGGACAGAAAGTAATTTGAAATGGCTTGAAATTTTTAAACTGACAAAGCACAGATAATATATTACATAGAACGTACAGCACAAGAAGAGGCCATTAGGCCCAACTGGTCCATGCTAGTATTTATGCTCCACACGAGCCTCCTCCCACCCCTGCTCATCTAACCCTATCAGCATAACAGCAACAACTTGCATTTATATAGCGCCTTTAATGTAGTAAAACGTTCTATTCCTTTCTCTCTCATGAGTTTATCTAGCTTCCCTTTAAATGCATCTATACTATTTAAATGCAGTAATGATTGTCAGGTGTATGGTCATATGTTATAATCATCGTAAATAATATTCATTTAAAAACGACCCAGGTTGGGGATGGATTAAACAGTGATTTAAATAAAACTGCAATGCGTTTGAAGGGGCAATTGAGATGAATAAAATCAGCCATTCCTCTAAATGGCTGATCTTTGTGACCTATAAATCTGTATTGATCTCTAAATGCCATCATGGTCTCCTTCTCACACATAAGCTGCAAAATAAAAATGAATTGCAAATTACTATACGTCAAGAGGTTTTTACGATCCAGTTTATGAGCAGGCAAACAAAACTTCGACACTCTGCCGCTATGAAAGGATACACTGTGTATGTCTGATCACAATCAAAGGTTTTAATGTTAAGATACATTGATAAGTTTGTGTGTAAAGTACATCAATCCAAAAGTACTCAAATGACCCTTTTCCTTTAAAGTCTGAATGCGCCTCTATCTTTATACTCTGATTCACCTCCACAAACAAATCCCCAAGCTCTCTCCTCACTTAAGATCTAAATATTTAGGTTCTGGAAACTGCAGTGAAATGTTTTGACATTGTCAGGCACAATCTTCTTGCTCCCTGTGTGTAGGGGGTTGAGAGCACAGTGATTATAAACAGGTTAGCACTAGCAGGACCGCAATGCAATCTCCCCAGAATGATCTGCCTTGTGGAATATTTTGTACACATAACTTGAATATTCATAATGAAGAATGGGGGAAAAGATCACAGACTTCCTGAATTACAGTAACAAAAGGCCCAAGTAATTCCAAAACTCAGCAAATACCACAAGCTGTGACTTTATCAGTTATCCTGGCTAAGGAGAAAGCAAAATCAAACAAATTCAGTAAAACATATCCCTGCAGTTTCTAGCATGCTGTTGAGTTTTGGAATTATTTGGGCCTTTTGCTAGTGTAATTCAGGAAGTCTGTGATCTTTTTCCCCATTCTTCATTATGAATATTCAAGTAATTTTAATTACGAGGGCTGTGTTACATTACTAACTCACATCTGCTGGAAACTGGATTGAAACTGTCCAAACTCTGTTTAATAACGTGCCCAAGAGAGGATACTTTCATTCTACCTGTGTGGGCTGATAATCAAGTTGGAGTCTAGAGCTGGAAGGCAGTTTAACAAAACATGCACATTAAAGCTTGTGTTCTTGGAATTTTAGCAGGCATTCTTTGACAACAATAGTGTTTCATGTAAAGAATTTTTATGCTTTGATATATAATGAGTATAATGATGAAAATAGGTCAAATAAACGACTCATTCAATATTCTCAAGGGACAGAAATAATTTAAAATGGTGTATCTATCCCTGGGACAGAACAAGGAAAAAAATTACTTATCCCAAATTAATTCTACTTGTCCCGAGACACAAACCAAATTAGCTTAATATTTTCTTTTCTATTCTTCAGTATTGTGTTTGGCTTTTCAGTTTACATTATTGTTTTCATTAATTCTAATCATTTAATTTTTCTTTTGTTGTTCACTTTTAATTTGTTTTATGTTTTCTCCACTTAGTTATATTGTTCTTCCTCTCTTTCATTCTATTTTGTCTTCAATTCATTCTGCTTCTAGGTTTCCCTTTCTGACAGAATAAATCTCTGGGAAATGTTCGGGTTATGGTCTGGGCCAAGGAAAGAGGAAAGGAGATTGGCCAGATGGAGACTGAAACATGCAAGGCAGTCAATTAGCAACTAAAAATACCACAAGAGTCATTAGGGACAAGTAGGGGAGTGAGGAAAGTAGCAACGGCTAGCAAGTGAATGAGATGGCTATGAGAGGACGAAAATGACAGTCGTGGCCTTTGTAGGAACAAGGTAGAGTAAAAATTAAATAGAGGCCTGTTTCATCTTGAATGAAACCCTTGAAACGTGTCCATCTGACACACCAGAGATAAAGATCCTATGCATTTGACGGAGCCTTTCTTATGTTAATGTCACACAAGAAGTGAGTTTTGAATCTCCCACAGTGAACAGACAATTACTTGAAGCTCTTTTTTTCCCATAGGTCACTCCTTTTCACTGGTACAAAGGCGACTCAAAATTCATTCCATCTTCAGTGCAAAGACACATTAAAACTATTGCTAAATAAACCTTGTAAATTACTCTCAGTACTATTGAATAGGATATCAGTACAAAGTAATGCTACTTCGTTGGTGGCTTCCTCCCTGCAATTTTTAAAAATGTTCTCCCAGCATCAATTGTTGATATTGAAGGGGGAGGGGGGGGTAAGGAGAGAGGGGAGGGGAGTGGAAGAGACAAGTGACCTAATCTGAGACATCTGTCAATCGCATTCTTTAACTGGGCACTAGAAGATATAGGAATGTGGCCCAAAAAGCTCAACTTTTGATCATCCATCCCTACTGGTAGCAACGATTCTTTCATCTACAACAACAACTTACATTTGTATAGAGCCTTTAACAAAGTAAAACATCCCAAGGCGCTTCACAGGAGTGTTATCAGACAACATTTGACATCGAGCCAAATAAGGAGATATTAGGATAGGTGGCAAAAGCTTGGTCAAAGAGGTAGGTTTTAAGAAGCGTCTTAAAGGAGGAGAGAGAGATAGAGGCGGAGAGGTTTAGGGAGGGAATTCGAAGAGCTTGGGGCCTACGCAGCTGAAAGCTGAAATCTTCTCGATATTGGCCCTGCATATTGGCCATTTGTCTACATAACAGCGACTGCACTTCAAGAGTGATCAATTGGTTGTTAAGCGAGTTGGGATTCCCTGAAGACATGATACGGTGCTGTATAAATGCAAGCTCTTCCTAGTTACAAAAAGAGAAAATTTTGGAAACACTTAGTGGGTCAAGCAGCATACCTGGAAGGTGGAACAAAAGTTAATGTTTATGGTCTTATGACCTTTTGTCAGAACACTTTTTTGTTATTTTAGCTGAAACAAGAACTTGTGTCAAAAAATCAGGAGACCTTATTAATGCCAAATTAACACAAAACGGCTAAAGGAAGGGGAATCATGGCTTCATAGGTAAGCTTTGATGGAATCCAATAAACTAAGAGAAAATCTGAACGAATCCGTGCAAGGGCCACAATCACCGTCTATTACAGCAATGCCATATATTCGGATGATCACAAGATAATTATGTTGAGGATGGCCATTCGGTCTCTCTTAATTCATCCATCCAAAAGCCTCTAAAGTACCCCCAATGTAACATCAAGTTACGTCTTAAATACTCCCAGGATTTTTGCCTCCACTACTCTGCCTGAAGTATATTCCACACATTTATCACTCTGTACTTATACCAGTCCAAAGTTTACTTTTTACCAATTTGAACCAGTGTCCCCTTGTTCTACCCTTGCAATTTAATTTCAAGTAATATTCCAGTTTTACCATTTCCAATCCCTTAGCTATCTTACATCCCTCCATAAGACTACCTCCCTGATGGCCCCTTCCTAGGCTGAAAAGCCCAAGTTTCTCATTACTTAGACCACTGACACTAGGGATCAGCCTCGTGTTTTTCTCTGCACTGCCTCTAGTGCTTGAACATCGTCTTGACTTTTGGCAACCAGAACTGGATGCAGTACTTAATATGTAGTCTGACCACAACATTCTCCAATTTGTAATCAAATGTTTTGGCTATGTAGTTCAACATGCTATTGGCTTTGTTGATTGCTACTCTGCGCTGATTGGACATAATAAGCAGCAAGTCTATTATTAATGAATACTCCTTTAAGGAAAGGTTAATTGTGTGAGAGGAAGGGAGGGTGGGGAAAGTACTTTCAATGTAAAGAACTTCCACTACATTGGTTAAAAAAAATTGTGAGCAAGTGTCTCCATATGATGCAAAATATAATAATATACTTTCCAGTCCTGGATGCCAATAAGGAAGAGTTTGAACCAGGACACTTCAGTATCTGTCAGTAGGATGTGGGCTTGTGCTCACGATTCCAATTTCTGAACCATTATGGGGAGGCAACAAGTAGAGACCAAGCAATTCCCTACAGGAATGAAAGGAAAATTGAATACACAACTAGATGTGGGCATTAGGAAGCAGATTGTCTGCCCCGAATGGTGTTTGAAAACTCGAAGAGTAAAATGGAAGCATTTTTTTTTAAGTAGTTGTTTAACTAGTTCATTTGTATTTGTCTACTCTGAAATTTGGTCTGGTCTCCCTGAAGCTATCACAGAATTTCTATGGTAGTCATGATGTGGAGATGCCGGTGATGGACTGGGTTTGGAAGGAGGAAGCCTCCGAAAGCTTGTGAATTTAAAATAAAATTGCTGGACTATAACTTGGTGTTGTAAAATTGTTTACAGAATTTCTAGGCACAGATACTGCTGTCCTTTGAATTACAAATGTGTAAACATTTCCAGAATGTATAAGGGGAGGAAAGGACAACTTGACTGCAAGTCAGTTGTGTAAGTTTATCCAACTTTGACCAATGAATTGAACATTTATTGTGAAAATCCATCAACAATTGTTTTTTTTAAAAAGCTGCCGGTGTAATTTTGTGAGGCTCCTCTCAAGGCAGAGTCTCGCTAGACACGAGTGCACGTTGAAGATAGGGCTATAACACGATAACCCTGATCCACACTTTCCACTAGCAAGATTCCACGCCAAGAGGCATAGCTAAAAAAACCTACTCCTTTTATTCAAACTTGCTAGAAGATTTTATAATTACAATGATGCAGCCATGATAATCAAAAGCAATACATATGAAGCAATTAAGTTTTGATGGTCAACTTTCTTATAAAAATATTTTTTTGGGGGGGAGGAAAAGGGAGGAAAGAATCATTGCAGGAACTGTTGTCTATTCTTAGAAAGTGTGAGAAATCTTACAAGTATGTGGGAGGTGTTAAATATGGGTATGTCCTCCTCAAACTGAGAGTGTTAATATCTATGTAACTGCTGCATCACAGCTGATTAACAAAATCTTACAGTAGTCTTATAGAAAAGAATGATTAGCTAACAATAGGTCTACAACTTAGGAAAACACTGCAACATTTCATAAGAAAAATGTACGGCGAACAAACATCAGTGTCAAAACCATTAACACCATTAAGAAAACTTTTTTTTAAAGCTATCCAGTAGTCTGAAAAGCAATACAGACAAGTGCACACTGTGGACTTTAGCATTTCTGTTGATAATTGTGCTGTCGTGAACCAAAACTAAGAATGTATCATCACGACACAATACTGCGTGTATAACCAAAGGGTATAATAATGCGTAGGGCAATGGAGTATCAAGTTGATCTTCGTTGGTGCTCAAGGTTATTTAAGGTCTTTGTTTTTCTTGATTTTTAAAATTGCAAAAGCATTATGAAAAACTAATGTTGGAATACATATAGCAAACATATCAGCAGCAGTTTTTTTGAACAAGCTGTTCCTGAACCTGAGGCTACTTGAAAAAACCCCTAATGTAGGAAATGAACAAGCAGCAACCAGAAATACAAACATCAAGGTTTGCTACATCAAGCTCATCAGCTGCAGGAACTGTTTTGAATGTCTCCACTTTGAATATCTGGTGTCAAACGTGTAGATTTGCATTATATACTAAGATTTATAGGGATCGGAGAAAGGCCCACGTGCTATCGACCACTCAAGCAAATTCTAAGTATTGGTTACCACACACTGCTCATTGTATGCAGTATTGGCTCAAGTTATTTAACTGGCTTTCAGCCACCTTAATTCTGATCCGTAACTGTGGCAACCAACACACGCCTGCTGCAGACACAGGTCTGATCGACAGCACCCCCATCCCCAACTGCTCAAGTCACAGAATTGAATTATGGGTAGCTGACCAGCGGCCAAGTATTTACTGCCATTAGTATTTATTTATTAGGGCAAAAAAAGGCTTCTAGAACTGGGACCACCTATGTTGCTTAAAGGAGATAAGGTAGAATTGACCTATTGGCACTGTCGTGATTCCAAAGACATAAACTGTTATAGCTCCATATGAAAGGCAATGAAAACAGGTCCCTCAACGAAACTGAAGCAGAAAGACTTAAACCAGTAATCTTGTATTTTTATTTTGTTATCTTATTTGTTTCTCACATCCTAAATCCAACTACAAACATTTTGCAGAAGGAGATGAATGCCCAACATCTCTTTTAATGCCACTTTATGTTGAGCAAGTGGAATTTGCTTTTAACAAACACTGGTGAATTGGTTTTTGGACAATACCAGATTAGGTTTTTAATCCAAATAAGATGTCTTACAATTTACCAAATATAACCATTATGAAGAATGTTAATTTTAGAGCTTCTAAAATAAGGATTTCTAAAAACTAAAATTAAAAACATGAACCCAATATGTGAGTGGTGTGACACCTTCCTTTGGTCACATTGAATGTCCCTCTTCTCTTCTCCCTAACCCCATCACCAGACAGAAACTCATCTCTACTCATTACACCATAGATTGATTTTTAAAAATGGGTCACTAAAGAACTCAAAACTGTCTCACTATAGTCCATCAGAACCACTGGGAATGTGGGAAACACGCCCAGAGACCTCAAGGACTTCTCCCCTCCCCCTCTCAAAAAACCTTGTATCATAAGAGAATGGAAGAGCTGTCCCCGGACTGGCGGGGAATAGACACTAAACCATAATGAAACCACACAAAACTCAGCAACAGAAAATCAAATATCATAAAACAGGGAACAAGTCAACTCAAGAGGCACTGCCATTCCAAACTGTTGTCTTCCACTAAAATGGAAGTGTGACATATTTGACACAACAGAAAACAGCATTGCAAGCCATCCAGTGGCTAATTGGGTAAATGCTAAAAGCATTATGTGCTACGCCAATCATCCACACAAGCCAGAAGGTTCTTAAGTTCAATTCCCATTCTGTGCTGAATTAGCTTAGGAAGGTTGCAAGCGGCCTCAACAAGTTAACAGGGAGAAAACATCATGCAATGTCCCTGCTCCCAATCACTGTGCAATGAGTCCTGCTGGAAATGCAGCTGTGGATGTTGGCAAGGACAGAGTCAGGCTCATTTGTGATATCCCCCACAGTCGAACAAATACTGATACTCATTGTCCAGGCTCACTAAGGCAAGGTACAAGATATTTGTCACGATCAATATCTTCAACGAAAGGGTAAGAGGAGAAAAATCTGAGCAAAAAATTGAAATGAAATAGGGAGAGAAAAAACAAAATGGTGCTGAATGATAGTCACCAGATGTTTAAAAGAGATGACTATAATAGATTCAGACTTCAAGTTTGGTTTTCATCTATAACTAATATATTTTTCTCCACATAGGATGCAAGTGTTGACAGCTCCCTCTGAATGTATGAATCAAAAGCTCTATAAACTGACAAAAGCTGACAATATTATTTTACAATGATTTAATTACAAAATGGGCTTATCTCAAATGTCTCTCCAAGCAAAATTTCACTGTACAGGAGAGAATACACTTGCTGTCACTTTTTGGGGGCTCACAAATTAAAAGAGACACCACAAACTGAATGGCTTCAATGTTTGAATGCAATTAATATTACAAACATACAAGACAAATTAAGTTCAATACACACCTGGTCTCCCAGAAATATCTAAACAATGGATTTATACATGATTGCAGCAGAAGGGTAGAAGAAAGCCTCATTTTTACAGCAAATGAACATACCCTAAAACTACTAACAAGCAGGTAAGATCTCAAATGTTGCTTTTGTAATGCAGCTTGACACAAGGCTGCATTATTCTATTGAGGTATTATCAATAAAAAATTAACTGGCAAATAGAATACTAAAGCACTGACATAAAAAACCTGCTTGCAAAGTACAAGGAGCCCATCTGGGCAGTTAGTTTCCATTTCAATACTGCATTGACTTGTATTGCCTTCTCCCCCTTGGCCTCTAGAAGCTCCCTTCGCTTGTTTATAACCCTTTATTGAGTTATACAATAGCAATCTGCACTTTGGTGGAATCCTAATGCATGAGGACCCAGGAGAGAGGGCATAAATTGGGAAGCATAAATTAGTCTCCATAATGTCTATTTACAGGCTCCTGGCATTGTACTCCGAATAAGATGCAGATAAAGATTTGTGTACAATTGAAGCAACTCTTCAGAAAAAGTGCACTGAAATGGCAGCCTTTACAGGTTCATCTAGGTTAGTCAATCTATAAAAATAATGAAAGGAAGGATATACAACAGGGCAAAGGGGTAAAATCGCTCAAATAATAGAGCCAAGCGCACAGCCTGACTTAGACAAATTTATGTACAAGATGTTGCATACATCAAAAAGGAGAAGAAATACGTCAGAGGAAAAACTAAAAAGCTTGTTCATACACAGATCAAACAGCTGTAATGCTGATAGTCTTTCTAATGATTATCATGAGAGCACACAATCTTCCAGGACTATAATCATTATCTTTTTACTCATGTCACTGTGTGCACTCAATATGTTATAGATAAACTCATGGGATTAAAACTCAAGGTTCTTGCAAAGGTTATGGATGAGTGCTGAATTGAATTAAAAACCTGAAGTGCCCCAACTAGGCGATTATTTTTGAACTCCCAAATTTGACATAATTTGGACTACTGTGGATGCACATAGTTTAAATAAGGGGGCTGTTAGTACATCAGTATGCTGAGTCACAAGATCTAGAGATTGGTAGGATGTGAGTCTATGCCCACTATTCCACATGCTGATCTCAGAAGTGATGGAAAAATAGTCACTCAACTTAGCCTGGGCATCTTTCTTATGCCTATTGGCCAGTTTGAAGAGAGGCACCAGCAGAGACTTGGGTGCAAGTCACATGCACACCCTTCTGCATTGGACCATAGGGGAATCTGAACAGGAGAAGATAAAAAGACAACAGGTCCACCCAAAAGAAAGAACTTGCATTTCTATAGTATCTTTCATGGCCTCAGGACATCCCAAGCCCTTTACAGCCAATGAAGTGTTTTTTGAAGTGTAATCACTGTTGTAAAGTAGGAAACGTGGCAGCCAATTTGCGCACAAACAGCAATGAGAAAATGGCCAGATAATCTGTTCCAGTGATTTTTTTTTCTCTCTTTTCAGATGCTGGCTGACCAGTTCATTTCCAGCATTTCCCTTAGCAGAGGGGTCAGTGACCAGGGGGCATAGATTTAAAGTAATTGGTAAAAGGATTAGAGGGGAGTTGTTGAGAAATTTTTTCACCCTGGGGAGGCGGGGGTCTGGAACTCACTGCCTGAAAGAGTGGTAGAGGCAGAAACCCTCAACGCATTTAAAAAGTACTTGGATATACACTTGAAGTGCTGTAACCCACAGGCTACGAACCAAGAGCTGGAAAATGGGATTAGGCTGGATGGCTCTTTTTCGGCCGGCACAGACACGATGGGCAGAATGGCCTCCTTCTGTGCCATAAATTTCTATGATTCTATGTTTTTTTTAAATTTATTTTTAAAAATGTTGAGGCTGGCTTACTTGTGTGCAAGAACAACATTTCGCATTGGCCAGGTGCAATGCTATTATTACTGCCATAGAGACAAGAGCATCCATCTTTCCTGAGCATTTAGTAATGTGCTTCTGTATTCCTTTGCACTGCACTCAATCCAATGCTTGGCAGTCTAGTAGGTTAGTGTCTGTCAGATCCATGGGGACAGGCAGGGGAGGGGGGACCCTGAGGATAGCAGTGGTCAGTAGGTTCTAATTGGAAAGGGGGAGCAATTGTGATCACACTTGGTGTTGAGCTAATAGTGATATGCATCTGGTCTCCCTATAGCAGGCAAACCGCATAAATTTCAGGCCTTCCAAAGCTGCAACGATAAGAAATCTTGATGCTTGTCCATGGCAACAACAAAAAAAAAAGAAAAATAATTATAGATGAGCGAAACACTAACTTGACATGACTCACAATTCCTAATTTCTGTACAGAAATCTGATGTTCCAGTACTCATTATTTTTACTGTATTCAAACCAGAATTGAGTATGGCTCTAAAGTGTGAACATTTTTCAAGAGCTATAAAAAATACTAAGAAGGTGGAAAGCCAAACATCATAAAGCAAAGCTGAGCCGGATTAAAATATGAATATTACTGTATTGCTCCCTCTGCACCCCACCCCCACCAACTGTGAGACAGCCATGAGTTAATTTATGGCAAACAAGTGTTTCAATACTTCCAGTCCCCAAAACATTAGAAACTGAAAATGTTGACTTGTCTTGCTAATCCTTTGATAAACAGAGGTGCTGAAGACCGATGTGTCTATATTCCGAAACCCCATTTGGCCATTTTCTTTTCTTCCTCCATCCACTCTTTTCTCAAAGATGATGCCCCACCTTCTGGACCATCCACCACTCCAGACAGTGGCAAAGGGGTTGCACCCGCCCGAACTGTAACGGCTGTTCTGTACCAGTTAAAGGAAGTGTGTGACATCAGCATAGGTTTAGATTTGTGTTCCCTCCGTCTAAGAAAAACAGATTGAGTTACATCGAAGCGACAGCACAGAAACAGGCTATTTGGCCCAAATGATCTATGCCAGCGTTTATGCTCCACACGAGCCTCTTCCCTCCCTACTTCATATAATCCTATCAACATACCCTTCTATTACTTTCTCCCTCATGTGTTTATCTAGCTTCCCCTTAAATGCATCTATGCCATTTGCCTCAACTACTCCTTGTGGTAGCACGTTCCACTTCTTACCACTCTTTTGGCAAAGAAGTTTCTCCTGAATTCCCAACTGGATTTCATAGTTATGACCTCTAGTTTTGGACTGCCACAAAAGTGGAAACATTTTCTCTACGTCCACCATATCAAACCCTTTCATGATCTTAAAGACCTCTATCAGGTCACTCCTCAGCCTTCTCTTTTCTAGAGAAAAGAGCCCCAGCCTGTTCAGCCTTTCCTGAGAAGTACGCCCTCTCAGTTCTGGTATCATCCTTGGGAATGTTTTTTGCACACTCTCCAATGCATCTATATCCCTTCTATAATATGGAGGCCAGAACTGTGAACAGCACTCCAAGTGTGGTCTAACCAAGGTTCTGTACAAGTTTAACATAACTTCTCTGCTTTTCAATTCTATCCCTCTAAAAATGAACCCCAGTACTTGATTTGCTTTTTTTATGGCCTTATTAACCTGCGTCGTTACTTTTAATGATTTATGCGCCCCTAGATCCTTTTGCTCCTCCGTCCTATTTAGACTTTTATTATCCAAGTAGTATGTCACCTCCTTATTCTTCCTACCAAAAAGCAGCACTTCACATTTATCTATATGAAAATTCATTTGCCAATTACATGCCCATTCTGCAAGTTTATTAATGTTCTCTTGCATATTGACACCTTCTTTCTTTGTATTGACTACACCCCCCAATTTGGTGTTGTCTGCAAATTTTGAAATTGTACTTCCAATTCCCCGAGCCCAAATCGTTAATGTAATTTGTGAACAGCAGCCCCAGCACCGATCCCTGTGGAACACCACTTCCCACCTTTTGCCAATTTGAGTAGCTACCCTTAACCCCTACTCTGTTTTTTGTTTTGTAGCTAACTTGCTATCCATTCTGCTACCTGTCCCCTGACTCCACATGCTCTGACCTCAGTCATGAGTCTACAATGCGGTACCTTATCGAAGGCCTTTTGAAAATCCAAATATATTACATCGACTGCATTACCCTTGTCTACTGTTTTGGTTACTTCGTCAAAGAATTCAATAAGGTTGGCCAAGAATGAACTTCCTTTCTGAAATCCGTGCTGATTATTCATTATATTTTCTTTCTCTAGATGTTTTTCTATTACATCTTTGAGTAAAGATTCTATAATCTTACCTACCACTAACATTAAGCTAACTGATCTATAGTTCTCTGGACTTGTTCCCTACTCTCCAACTCCTCCAGAAAGTTCATCTGAGGGTGGAAACTCATCACGAGAAAGCCCAAAGGAGAAGCCGTGGTCTGGGTTGGTGCACGACATACTCTCACCAGGCTGCCATTAAGATAGCAATCCAATTTTTTCTTAAGGGTTGAGCAGTGCTGTGCCACTAACAGTCTATCATGCTTTAGAAGTACCAGTAAACTTATTTATAAAAAGAATGACTTGCATTTCTATAGCACCTTTCATGACCTCAGGACGTCCCAAAGCACTTTGCAGCCAATGAAGTACTAATAAACCATACTAATGGTATCTAATGACAAAAAAATGGTAGTGCAACTTCGTTCCATGGCTTTCTTAGTCAGTGACTTTGCTGTTGCCAGATCAAAGTGCTTAGTTTAAGTCTGAATTGGTTTTTCTTCCAATCTTTCTGAAAACCATGAACAATCGAAAATATTGTATTATTAGATTCTAAAATAATATTGGCGATATCTTTTTCAAAAGTATTAGCTCAGCAAAACTGGCGCAAGTCAAATGGGAAACAGGGAATGACATTCTTATTAAGGGAAACAAAATACTGAATAATAGTCACCGTTGAAACCCAATTCAAAAGAAAATTGGGATGTAACTGGCCTCAATTCAGTTCTGTGCACATAAGGCACTTTTTTGCCAAATACTATCCTTCTCATTTACAAAAGTACGTTTTTGCTTCTAATCCTGTAATAGTGAGAGGTTGGCCCTTCAAAATTATAAGATTTGTTTCTTATCAACTTCATATTAATGGCTTCAAAACAAAAATCAACCTTGCATGGTATTTCCAACAACTTCTTTTATTAAACTTAAAAAAATAAAATAGTGCCTATTCTCGAAAAAATTTCTATTGCACTCCACAAGGTCTTCATGACAAAGAGAAGTCAGAATCTTAACATATCTCAAGGATTTGGATCATTAGGGAAAATGACTATTTTCTTTGTTTAAGTGTGAAATTGGCTTTCTTTTAAAAGTTTTTTTGTATTGGGTCTCACCAACCAAGTTATTTGTTAATTACTCCTTTGAGAACCATCATATTACCATGTTATAAAAATGTTACAAGGCCACAGATTTTCTTTCAGCAACTAAACTATTTTGGTAAAATACTTCCAATTAAAAACCCAATAAAACAGGTAATAATAGTCACTTCTGCATACAAATTGGCACCATCCCTTAACTTGAGCGAAGACTTTGCTCACTGTGAAATTGCCGGTGATGGACTGGGGTTGACAATTGTAAACAATTTTACAACACCAAGTTATAGTCCAGCAATTTTATTTTAAATTCACAAGCTTTCGGAGGCTTCCTCCTTCCTCAGGTGAATGTTGTGGAAATGAAATCCTCGAAATGAAATCGCATTTATAAATCACAGAACAATGCTTGGTGATTACAGAGTTTTTTCAACTGCCCGTTGCCAAGGCAATCAGTGTGCAGACAGACAGGTGTTACCTACAAGGTCTCCGAATATACAAATCACCAAAAAAAAGAGATAGAGAGGTAGAAACATAGAAAAGAAAGCAACTGACCCGTTATATTAAAAACAGATAACATTTGTTCACTGGTGGGGTAACGTGTAACTGTGAAATTGCCATTGAACATACCATTGACAAATCTGTCTGAGAACACCAGGATTCTGAAAGAAATGAAGATAAGAAAACCCAACGAAAGATCATACATTCCAATTTAAAAAGGCCAAATGAACAACAGATTGAAGATTACATTGTAACCAGTAACATGCTTGTCAACAGTTTCTGCCACTGTGATGGTTAAGTATCTGCTTCTGCAGTTGTAAGATTGTACTCTAACCTAGTACAAGCTTTTGTTAATTACCATAACCTGCATTGCTTCCCACGATTTCTGTGCTGATGAAATTATGTGGCATTTAATCAAAGCAGGAGAGCCATTTTTCAAAGTGCTGCACGCGAGAACATCCGATATTATACTGTATATAAAGACAGAGGCAAGGTATGCTTTTGGGAAAACATATTTTAGAAAGTGACTTCTACGACAAAAAGCTCAGAATCTGTTAAATTCAGTCAAAAGTGATCAAAAGAAACATGAAAAAATTCTTCTGCAGCAATTTAACACATCATGAGACCTCCGGGTAACTCTACTCCGTCGACAGTTTACTTCAACCGCTTCAAGTCATATGATCTGGACACCGTTTTTTTTTATCATGTCCTATGCTCATTACTCTCGCTTCGTGGTTTCTCATTAACAATAATTTACGCATTGCTCTCACCGTACAGTTTCTTGCTACTAATCACATGCTGATTGCTCTCATCCTGCAGTTCTTCACTGATGGCAAGCCACTGAGGTTGCTGTTATTCTGTAATTTCTTACTAACATTTATCACTCTTAGCCTGTGGTTTTTCACTGCAAGTTCCACAGCAATTGTTCTCAAAACAGAGAACTTGGACAATCAGCAAGCAAGAAATTGTGGGGCAAGAATTAGACAGTGAGCAAGAAGCTGTGGAGACAGAATGATCAGTGTGCAACTATTAAAAAGAAACAGGAGCAAAAGTGATCAGCGTAGGACCGGTAGTGAGAAACCAGGGGACAAGAATGATGAGCTTTATGCTGTGGGAAAGATTCCTCGAAGCAAGTGAAAGGTCATGAGAGAGACAATGCAACAGCATCACATTGGCAGAAAGAAACAGGTGGCACATATCTGATGTCACTTTTGGAAAACTCATGCAAATCAAATGACTTAAAAGCAATTAAAAGATCTGAATATTGGATTCACTGGAAGCACCCAAAATCAGTACAATTCCAAGTAATATTTTTCTTGAAGCAGAGAGTATTCCCATGTTCCCTTTTCACTAAAATGGGATTAGTATTATAATACTTTTAAGGCAAGGCTATCCAAATTACCCTCCATGAGCCATATGCAGTCTGTGAGTTTTGACAATCCAGCCCACAGTTCGATTTTTGCTTATATTTCATGCTCTCTGGTTTGTCTTGTTTGAATTTCCTATTTCCACGTCTGCAATCATGCAGCTCTGTCCCAACCTCACTCCATTAACCCGAGTCATTTCATGGCTCAATTTTTCTAATGGTAATAATCCTGAGAGGCACGGCTGTGAGAACATGATGTTGTGGCTGCTGCCACCTCATGGGATTCTTCGGAGGGGGTAGCGAGAGAGAGAGAGATCGATGGAGGGGGAGAGAGAGAGAGATCGATGGAGGGGGAGAGAGAGAGAGATCGATGGAGGGGGAGAGAGAGAGAGATCGATGGAGGGGGAGAGAGAGAGAGATCGATGGAGGGGGAGAGAGAGAGAGATCGATGGAGGGGGAGAGAGAGGGATCGATGGAGGGGGAGAGAGAGAGAGATCGATGGAGGGGGAGAGAGAGAGAGATCGATGGAGGGGGAGAGAGAGATCGATGGAGGGGGGAGAGAGAGAGAGAGATCGATGGAGGGGGGAGAGAGAGAGAGAGATCGATGGAGGGGGAGAGAGAGAGAGATCGATGGAGGGGGAGAGAGAGAGATCGATGGAGAGGGAGAGAGAGAGAGATCGATGGAGGGGGAGAGAGAGAGATCGATGGAGGGGGCGAGAGAGAGAGATCGATGGAGGGGGAGAGAGAGAGAGAGATCGATGGAGGGGGAGAGAGAGAGAGATCGATGGAGGGGGAGAGAGAGAGAGAGATCGATGGAGGGGGAGAGAGAGAGAGATCGATGGAGGGGGAGAGAGAGAGAGATCGATGGAGGGCGAGAGAGAGAGATCGATGGAGGGGGAGAGAGAGAGAGATCGATGGAGGGGGAGAGAGAGAGAGATCGATGGAGGGGGAGAGAGAGAGAGATCGATGGAGGGGGAGAGAGAGAGAGATCGATGGAGGGGGAGAGAGAGAGAGATCGATGGAGGGGGAGAGAGAGAGATCGATGGAGGGGGCGAGAGAGAGAGATCGATGGAGGGGGAGAGAGAGAGAGATCGATGGAGGGGGAGAGAGAGAGAGATCGATGGAGGGGGAGAGAGAGAGAGAGATCGATGGAGGGGGAGAGAGAGAGAGATCGATGGAGGGGGAGAGAGAGGGAGATCGATGGAGGGCGAGAGAGAGAGATCGATGGAGGGGGAGAGAGAGAGAGATCGATGGAGGGGGAGAGAGAGAGAGATCGATGGAGGGGGAGAGAGAGAGAGATCGATGGAGGGGGAGAGAGAGAGAGATCGATGGAGGGGGAGAGAGAGAGAGATCGATGGAGGGGGAGAGAGAGAGATCGATGGAGGGGGAGAGAGAGATCGATGGAGGAGAGAGAGAGAGATTGATGGAGGGAGAGAGAGAGAAATCGACGGGGGGGGGGGAGAGAGAGAGAGATTGATGGAGGGGGAGAGGGAGAGAGATCGATGGAGGGGGGAGAGAGAGAGATCGATGGAGGAGAGAGAGAGAGAGATCGATGGAGGGGGAGAGAGAGAGAGATCGATGGCGGGGGGGGGAGAGAGAGAAATCGACGGGGGGGGGAGAGAGAGAGAGAGATTGATGGAGGGGGAGAGGGAGAGAGATCGATGGAGGGGGAGAGAGAGAGAGATCAATGGAGGGGGAGAGAGAGGGAGATCGATGGAGGGGGGAGAGAGAGAGATCGATGGAGGGGGAGAGAGAGAGAGAGATCGATGGAGGGGGGGACAGAGAGAGATCGATGGAGGGGGAGAGAGAGAGAGATCGATGGAGGGGGAGAGAGAGAGAGATCGATGAAGGGGGAGAGAGAGAGAGATCGATGGAGGGGGAGAGAGAGAGAGATCGATGGAGGGGGAGAGAGAGAGATCGATGGAGGGGGAGAGAGAGATCGATGGAGGGGGAGAGAGAGAGATCGATGGAGGGGGAGAGAGAGAGAGATCGATGGAGGGGGAGAGAGAGATAGATGGAGGGGGAGAGAGAGATAGATGGAGGGGGGAGAGAGAGAGAGATCAATGGAGGGGGGTAGCGGGAGAGAGAGAAATCGATGGCGGGGGGGGGAGAGAGAGAGAGAGAGAGATTGATGGAGGGGGAGAGGGAGAGAGATCGATGGAGGGGGGAGAGAGAGAGAGATCGACGGAGGGGGAGAGAGAGAGAGATCGATGGAGGGGGGAGAGAGAGAGAGATCAATGGAGGGGGAGAGAGAGAGAGATCGATGGAGGGGGGAGAGAGAGAGAGATCGATGGAGGGGGAGAGGGAGAGAGAGATCGATGGAGGAGGGAGAGAGAGAGAGAGAGAGATCGATGGAGGGGGGAGAGAGAGAGATCGATGGAGGGGGGAGAGAGAGAGATCGATGGAGAGGGGAGAGAGAGAGATCGATGGAGGGGAGAGAGAGAGAGATCGATGGAGGGGAGAGAGAGAGAGATGGATGGAGGGGGAGAGAGAGAGAGATGGATGGAGGGGGAGAGAGAGAGAGAGATCGATGGAGAGGGAGAGAGAGAGAGATCGATGGAGGGGGAGAGAGAGAGAGATCGATGGAGGGGGAGAGAGAGAGAGATCGATGGAGGGGGAGAGAGAGAGAGATCGATGGAGGAGGAGAGAGAGAGAGATCGATGGAGGGGGAGAGAGAGAGAGATCGATGGAGGGGGAGAGAGAGAGAGATCGATGGAGGGGGAGAGAGAGAGAGATCGATGGAGGGGGAGAGAGAGAGATCGATGGAGGGGGAGAGAGAGAGATCGATGGAGGGGGAGAGAGAGATCGATGGAGGGGAGAGAGAGAGAGATCGATGGCGGGGGGGGGGAGAGAGAGATCGATGGAGGGGGAGAGAGAGAGATCGATGGAGGGGGAGAGAGAGAGATCGATGGAGGGGGAGAGAGAGAGATCGATGGAGGGGAGAGAGAGAGAGAGATCGATGGCGGGGGGGGGGGGGAGAGAGAGATCGATGGAGGGGGAGAGAGAGAGATCGATAGAGGGGGAGAGAGAGAGAAATCGACGGGGGGGGGGGAGAGAGAGAGATAGATTGATGGAGGGGGAGAGAGAGAGAGATGGATGGAGGGGAGAGAGAGAGAGATGGATGGAGGGGGAGAGAGAGAGAGATGGATGGAGGGGGAGAGAGAGAGAGATGGATGGAGGGGGAGAGAGAGAGAGATCGATGGAGGAGGAGAGAGAGAGAGATCGATGGAGGGGGAGAGAGAGAGAGAGATCGATGGAGGGAGAGAGAGAGAGAAATCGACGGGGGGGGGGAGAGAGAGAGAGAGATCGATGGCGGGGGGGGGGGGGAGAGAGAGATCGATGGAGGGGGAGAGAGAGAGAGAGATCGATAGAGGGGGAGAGAGAGAGAAATCGACGGGGGGGGGGAGAGAGAGAGATTGATGGAGGGGGAGAGAGAGAGAGATCGATGGAGGGGAGAGAGAGAGAGATGGATGGAGGGGGAGAGAGAGAGAGATCGATGGAGGGGGAGAGAGAGAGAGATCGATGGAGGGGGAGAGAGAGAGAGATCGATGGAGAAGGAGAGAGAGAGATCGATGGAGGGGGAGAGAGAGACATCGATGGAGAGGGAGAGAGAGAGAGATCGATGGAGGGGGAGAGAGAGAGAGATCGATGGAGGGGGAGAGAGAGAGAGATCGATGGAGGGGGAGAGAGAGAGAGATCGATGGAGGAGGAGAGAGAGAGAGATCGATGGAGGGGGAGAGAGAGAGAGATCGATGGAGGAGGAGAGAGAGAGAGATCGATGGAGGGGGACAGAGAGAGAGATCGATGGAGGGGGAGAGAGAGAGAGATCGATGGAGGGGGAGAGAGAGAGATCGATGGAGGGGGAGAGAGAGATCGATGGAGGGGGAGAGAGAGATCGATGGAGGGGGAGAGAGAGAGATCGATGAAGGTGGAGAGAAAGAGAGATCGATGGAGGGGGAGAGAGAGAGAGATCGATGGAGGGGGAGAGAGAGAGAGATCGATGGAGGGGGAGAGAGAGAGAGATCGATGGAGGGGGAGAGAGAGAGAGATCGATGGAGGGGGAGAGAGAGATCGATGGAGGGGGAGAGAGAGATCGATGGAGGGGGAGAGAGAGAGAGATCGATGGAGGGGGAGAGAGAGAGATCGATAGAGGGGGAGAGAGAGAGAGATCGATGGAGGGGGAGAGAGAGAGAGATCGATGGAGGGGGAGACAGAGAGAGATCGATGGAGGGGGAGACAGAGAGAGATCGATGGACGGAGAGAGAGAGAGAGATCGATGGAGGGGGAGAGAGAGAGAGATCGATGGAGGGGGAGAGAGACAGAGATCGATGGAGGGGGAGAGAGAGAGAGAGAGATCGATGGAGAGGGAGAGAGAGAGATCGATGGAGGGGGAGAGAGAGAGAGATCGACGGAGGGGGAGAGAGAGAGAGATCGATGGAGGGGGGAGAGAGAGAGATCGATGGAGGAGAGAGAGAGAGAGATCGATGGAGGAGAGAGAGAGAGAGATCGATGGAGGGGGAGAGAGAGAAAGAGAACGATGGAGGGGGGGAGAGAGAGAGAGATCGATGGAGGGGAGGAGAGAGAGAGAGATCGATGGAGGGGGGCACAGAGAGATCGATGAAGGGGGAGAGAGAGAGAGATCGATGAACGGGGAGAGAGAGAGAGATCGATGAAGGGGGAGAGAGAGAGAGATCGATGGAGGGGGAGAGTGAGAGAGATCGATGGAGGGGGAGAGAGAGAGATCGATGGAGGGGGAGAGAGAGAGAGATGGAGGGGGAGAGAGAGATCGATGGAGGGGGGAGAGAGAGAGAGATCAATGGAGGGGGTAGCGGGAGAGAGAGAAATCGATGGCGGGGGGGGGAGAGAGAGAGAGAAATCGACGGGGGGGGGAGAGAGAGAGAGAGAGATTGATGGAGGGGGAGAGGGAGAGAGATCGATGGAGGGGGGAGAGAGAGAGAGATCAATGGAGGGGGAGAGAGAGAGAGATCGATGGAGGGGGGAGAGAGAGAGAGAGAGAGATCGATGGAGGGGGAGAGGGAGAGAGAGATCGATGGAGGGGGGAGAGAGAGAGAGAGAGAGATCGATGGAGGGGGGAGAGAGAGAGAGATCGATGGAGGGGGGAGAGTGAGAGAGAGAGAGAGACAGAGATCGATGGAGGGGGGAGAGAGAGAGAGAGAGAGAGAGAGATCGATGGAGGGGGGAGAGAGAGAGATCGATGGAGGGGGGAGAGAGAGAGAGAGAGATCGATGGAGAGGGGAGAGAGAGAGATCGATGGAGAGGGGAGAGAGAGAGATCGATGGAGGGGGAGAGAGAGAGAGAGATCGATGGAGGGGAGAGAGAGAGAGATGGATGGAGGGGAGAGAGAGAGAGATGGATGGAGGGGGAGAGAGAGAGAGATGGATGGAGGGGGAGAGAGAGAGAGAGAGAGAGAGATCGATGGAGAGGGAGAGAGAGAGAGATCGATGGAGGGGGAGAGAGAGAGAGATCGATGGAGGGGGAGAGAGAGAGAGATCGATGGAGGGGGAGAGAGAGAGAGATCGATGGAGGGGGAGAGAGAGAGAGATCGATGGAGGGGGAGAGAGAGAGAGATCGATGGAGGGGGAGAGAGAGATCGATGGAGGGGAGAGAGAGAGAGATCGATGGCGGGGGGGGGGGGGAGAGAGAGATCGATGGAGGGGGAGAGAGAGAGATCGATGGAGGGGGAGAGAGAGAGATCGATGGAGGGGGAGAGAGAGAGATCGATGGAGGGGAGAGAGAGAGAGAGATCGATGGCGGGGGGGGGGGGGAGAGAGAGATCGATGGAGGGGGAGAGAGAGAGATCGATAGAGGGGGAGAGAGAGAGAAATCGACGGGGGGGGGGAGAGAGAGAGATAGATTGATGGAGGGGGAGAGAGAGAGAGATGGATGGAGGGGAGAGAGAGAGAGATGGATGGAGGGGGAGAGAGAGAGAGATGGATGGAGGGGGAGAGAGAGAGAGATGGATGGAGGGGGAGAGTGAGAGAGATCGATGGAGGAGGAGAGAGAGAGAGATCGATGGAGGGGGAGAGAGAGAGAGAGATCGATGGAGGGAGAGAGAGAGAGAAATCGACGGGGGGGGGGGAGAGAGAGAGAGAGATCGATGGCGGGGGGGGGGGGGAGAGAGAGATCGATGGATGGGGAGAGAGAGAGAGAGATCGATAGAGGGGGAGAGAGAGAGAAATCGACGGGGGGGGGGAGAGAGAGAGATTGATGGAGGGGGAGAGAGAGAGAGATCGATGGAGGGGAGAGAGAGAGAGATGGATGGAGGGGGAGAGAGAGAGAGATCGATGGAGGGGGAGAGAGAGAGAGATCGATGGAGGGGGAGAGAGAGAGAGATCGATGGAGAAGGAGAGAGAGAGATCGATGGAGGGGGAGAGAGAGACATCGATGGAGAGGGAGAGAGAGAGAGATCGATGGAGGGGGAGAGAGAGAGAGATCGATGGAGGGGGAGAGAGAGAGAGATCGATGGAGGGGGAGAGAGAGAGAGATCGATGGAGGAGGAGAGAGAGAGAGATCGATGGAGGGGGAGAGAGAGAGAGATCGATGGAGGAGGAGAGAGAGAGAGATCGATGGAGGGGGACAGAGAGAGAGATCGATGGAGGGGGAGAGAGAGAGAGATCGATGGAGGGGGAGAGAGAGAGATCGATGGAGGGGGAGAGAGAGATCGATGGAGGGGGAGAGAGAGATCGATGGAGGGGGAGAGAGAGAGATCGATGAAGGTGGAGAGAAAGAGAGATCGATGGAGGGGGAGAGAGAGAGAGATCGATGGAGGGGGAGAGAGAGAGAGATCGATGGAGGGGGAGAGAGAGAGAGATCGATGGAGGGGGAGAGAGAGAGAGATCGATGGAGGGGGAGAGAGAGATCGATGGAGGGGGAGAGAGAGATCGATGGAGGGGGAGAGAGAGAGAGATCGATGGAGGGGGAGAGAGAGAGATCGATAGAGGGGGAGAGAGAGAGAGATCGATGGAGGGGGAGAGAGAGAGAGATCGATGGAGGGGGAGACAGAGAGAGATCGATGGAGGGGGAGACAGAGAGAGATCGATGGACGGAGAGAGAGAGAGAGATCGATGGAGGGGGAGAGAGAGAGAGATCGATGGAGGGGGAGAGAGACAGAGATCGATGGAGGGGGAGAGAGAGAGAGAGAGATCGATGGAGAGGGAGAGAGAGAGATCGATGGAGGGGGAGAGAGAGAGAGATCGACGGAGGGGGAGAGAGAGAGAGATCGATGGAGGGGGAGAGAGAGAGAGATCGACGGAGGGGGAGAGAGAGAGAGATCGATGGAGGGGGAGAGAGAGAGATCGATGGAGGGGGAGAGAGAGAAAGAGAACGATGGAGGGGGGGAGAGAGAGAGAGATCGATGGAGGGGGGGGGGGGGGGGGGAGAGAGAGAAATCGACGGGGGGGGGGGGGAGAGAGAGAGAGAGATTGATGGAGGGGGAGAGGGAGAGAGATCGATGGAGGGGGGAGAGAGAGAGAGATCAATGGAGGGGGAGAGAGAGAGAGATCGATGGAGGGGGGAGAGAGAGAGAGAGAGAGGGAGATCGATGGAGGGGGGAGAGAGAGAGATCGATGGAGGAGAGAGAGAGAGAGATCGATGGAGGAGAGAGAGAGAGAGATCGATGGAGGGGGAGAGAGAGAAAGAGAACGATGGAGGGGGGGAGAGAGAGAGAGATCAATGGAGGGGAGGAGAGAGAGAGAGATCGATGGAGGGGGGCACAGAGAGATCGATGAAGGGGGAGAGAGAGAGAGATCGATGAACGGGGAGAGAGAGAGAGATCGATGAAGGGGGAGAGAGAGAGAGATCGATGGAGGGGGAGAGTGAGAGAGATCGATGGAGGGGGAGAGAGAGAGATCGATGGAGGGGGAGAGAGAGAGAGATGGAGGGGGAGAGAGAGATCGATGGAGGGGGGAGAGAGAGAGAGATCAATGGAGGGGGTAGCGGGAGAGAGAGAAATCGATGGCGGGGGGGGGAGAGAGAGAGAGAAATCGACGGGGGGGGGGAGAGAGAGAGAGAGAGATTGATGGAGGGGGAGAGGGAGAGAGATCGATGGAGGGGGGAGAGAGAGAGAGATCAATGGAGGGGGAGAGAGAGAGAGATCGATGGAGGGGGGAGAGAGAGAGAGAGAGAGAGATCGATGGAGGGGGAGAGGGAGAGAGAGATCGATGGAGGGGGGAGAGAGAGAGAGAGAGAGATCGATGGAGGGGGGAGAGAGAGAGAGATCGATGGAGGGGGGAGAGTGAGAGAGAGAGAGAGACAGAGATCGATGGAGGGGGGAGAGAGAGAGAGAGAGAGAGAGAGAGAGAGATCGATGGAGGGGGGAGAGAGAGAGATCGATGGAGGGGGGAGAGAGAGAGAGAGAGATCGATGGAGAGGGGAGAGAGAGAGATCGATGGAGAGGGGAGAGAGAGAGATCGATGGAGGGGGAGAGAGAGAGAGAGATCGATGGAGGGGAGAGAGAGAGAGATGGATGGAGGGGAGAGAGAGAGAGATGGATGGAGGGGGAGAGAGAGAGAGATGGATGGAGGGGGAGAGAGAGAGAGAGAGAGAGAGATCGATGGAGAGGGAGAGAGAGAGAGATCGATGGAGGGGGAGAGAGAGAGAGATCGATGGAGGGGGAGAGAGAGAGAGATCGATGGAGGGGGAGAGAGAGAGAGATCGATGGAGGGGGAGAGAGAGAGAGATCGATGGAGGGGGAGAGAGAGATCGATGGAGGAGGAGAGAGAGAGAGATCGATGGAGGGGGAGAGAGAGAGAGATCGATGGAGGAGGAGAGAGAGAGAGATCGATGGAGGGGGACAGAGAGAGAGATCGATGGAGGGGGAGAGAGAGAGAGATCGATGGAGGGGGAGAGAGAGAGATCGATGGAGGGGGAGAGAGAGATCGATGGAGGGGGAGAGAGAGATCGATGGAGGGGGAGAGAGAGGGATCGATGGAGGGGGAGAGAGAGAGATCGATGAAGGGGGAGAGAGAGAGAGATCGATGGAGGGGGAGAGAGAGAGAGATCGATGGAGGGGGAGAGAGAGAGAGATCGATGGAGGGGGAGAGAGAGAGATCGATGGAGGGGGAGAGAGAGATCGATGGAGGGGGAGAGAGAGAGAGATCGATGGAGGGGGAGAGAGAGAGATCGATAGAGGGGGAGAGAGAGAGAGATCGATGGAGGGGGAGAGAGAGAGAGATCGATGGAGGGGGAGACAGAGAGAGATCGATGGAGGGGGAGACAGAGAGAGATCGATGGACGGAGAGAGAGAGAGAGAGATCGATGGAGGGGGAGAGAGAGAGAGATCGATGGAGGGGGAGAGAGAGAGAGATCGATGGAGGGGGAGAGAGACAGAGATCGATGGAGGGGGAGAGAGAGAGAGAGAGATCGATGGAGAGGGAGAGAGAGAGATCGATGGAGGGGGAGAGAGAGAGAGATCGACGGAGGGGGAGAGAGAGAGAAATCGATGGAGGGGGAGAGAGAGAGAGATCGACGGAGGGGGAGAGAGAGAGAGATCGATGGAGGGGGAGAGAGAGAGATCGATGGAGGGGGAGAGAGAGAGAGATCGATGGAGGGGGAGGGAGAGAGAGAGATCGATGGCGGGGGGGGGGGGGGAGAGAGAGAAATCGACGGGGGGGGGGGGAGAGAGAGAGAGAGATTGATGGAGGGGGAGAGGGAGAGAGATCGATGGAGGGGGGAGAGAGAGAGAGATCAATGGAGGGGGAGAGAGAGAGAGATCGATGGAGGGGGGAGAGAGAGAGAGAGAGAGGGAGATCGATGGAGGGGGGAGAGAGAGAGATCGATGGAGGAGAGAGAGAGATCGATCGATGGAGGAGAGAGAGAGAGATCGATGGAGGAGAGAGAGAGAGAGATCGATGGAGGGGGAGAGAGAGAGAGAGATCGATGGAGGGGAGGAGAGAGAGAGAGATCGATGGAGGGGGAGAGAGAGAGAGATCGATGGAGGGGGACAGAGAGAGAGATCGATGGAGGGGGAGAGAGAGAGAGATCGATGGAGGGGGAGAGAGAGAGATCGATGGAGGGGGAGAGAGAGATCGATGGAGGGGGAGAGAGAGATCGATGGAGGGGGAGAGAGAGGGATCGATGGAGGGGGAGAGAGAGAGATCGATGAAGGGGGAGAGAGAGAGAGATCGATGGAGGGGGAGAGAGAGAGAGATCGATGGAGGGGGAGAGAGAGAGAGATCGATGGAGGGGGAGAGAGAGAGAGATCGATGGAGGGGGAGAGAGAGAGAGATCGATGGAGGGGGAGAGAGAGAGAGATCGATGGAGGGGGAGAGAGAGAGAGATCGATGGAGGGGGAGAGAGAGATCGATGGAGGGGGAGAGAGAGAGAGATCGATGGAGGGGGAGAGAGAGAGATCGATAGAGGGGGAGAGAGAGAGAGATCGATGGAGGGGGAGAGAGAGAGAGATCGATGGAGGGGGAGACAGAGAGAGATCGATGGAGGGGGAGACAGAGAGAGATCGATGGACGGAGAGAGAGAGAGAGATCGATGGAGGGGGAGAGAGAGAGAGATCGATGGAGGGGGAGAGAGACAGAGATCGATGGAGGGGGAGAGAGAGAGAGAGAGATCGATGGAGAGGGAGAGAGAGAGATCGATGGAGGGGGAGAGAGAGAGAGATCGACGGAGGGGGAGAGAGAGAGAGATCGATGGAGGGGGAGAGAGAGAGAGATCGACGGAGGGGGAGAGAGAGAGAGATCGATGGAGGGGGAGAGAGAGAGAGATCGATGGAGGGGGAGGGAGAGAGAGAGATCGATGGCGGGGGGGGGGGGGGGGAGAGAGAGAAATCGACGGGGGGGGGGAGAGAGAGAGAGAGATTGATGGAGGGGGAGAGGGAGAGAGATCGATGGAGGGGGGAGAGAGAGAGAGATCAATGGAGGGGGAGAGAGAGAGAGATCGATGGAGGGGGGAGAGAGAGAGAGGGAGATCGATGGAGGGGGGAGAGAGAGAGATCGATGGAGGAGAGAGAGAGAGAGATCGATGGAGGAGAGAGAGAGAGAGATCGATGGAGGGGGAGAGAGAGAGAGAGAACGATGGAGGGTGGAGAGAGAGAGAGATCGATGGAGGGGAGGAGAGAGAGAGAGATCGATGGAGGGGGGCACAGAGAGATCGATGAAGGGGGAGAGAGAGAGAGATCGATGAACGGGGAGAGAGAGAGAGATCGATGAAGGGGGAGAGAGAGAGAGATCGATGGAGGGGGAGAGTGAGAGAGATCGATGGAGGGGGAGAGAGAGAGAGATCGATGGAGGGGGAGAGAGAGAGAGATGGAGGGGGAGAGAGAGATCGATGGAGGGGGGAGAGAGAGAGAGATCAATGGAGGGGGTAGCGGGAGAGAGAGAAATCGATGGCGGGGGGGGGGAGAGAGAGAGAGAAATCGACGGGGGGGGGAGAGAGAGAGAGAGAGATTGATGGAGGGGGAGAGGGAGAGAGATCGATGGAGGGGGGAGAGAGAGAGAGATCAATGGAGGGGGAGAGAGAGAGAGATCGATGGAGCGGGGAGAGAGAGAGAGAGAGAGAGATCGATGGAGGGGAGAGAGAGAGAGATCGATGGAGGGGGAGAGAGAGAGAGATCGATGGAGGGGGAGGGAGAGAGAGAGATCGATGGCGGGGGGGGGGGGGGAGAGAGAGAAATCGACGGGGGGGGGGAGAGAGAGAGAGAGATTGATGGAGGGGGAGAGGGAGAGAGATCGATGGAGGGGGGAGAGAGAGAGAGATCAATGGAGGGGGAGAGAGAGAGAGATCGATGGAGGGGGGAGAGAGAGAGAGAGAGAGGGAGATCGATGGAGGGGGGAGAGAGAGAGATCGATGGAGGAGAGAGAGAGAGAGATCGATGGAGGAGAGAGAGAGAGAGATCGATGGAGGAGAGAGAGAGAGAGATCGATGGAGGGGGAGAGAGAGAGAGAGATCGATGGAGGGGAGGAGAGAGAGAGAGATCGATGGAGGGGGAGAGAGAGAGAGATCGATGGAGGGGGACAGAGAGAGAGATCGATGGAGGGGGAGAGAGAGAGAGATCGATGGAGGGGGAGAGAGAGAGATCGATGGAGGGGGAGAGAGAGATCGATGGAGGGGGAGAGAGAGATCGATGGAGGGGGAGAGAGAGGGATCGATGGAGGGGGAGAGAGAGAGATCGATGAAGGGGGAGAGAGAGAGAGATCGATGGAGGGGGAGAGAGAGAGAGATCGATGGAGGGGGAGAGAGAGAGAGATCGATGGAGGGGGAGAGAGAGAGAGATCGATGGAGGGGGAGAGAGAGAGAGATCGATGGAGGGGGAGAGAGAGAGAGATCGATGGAGGGGGAGAGAGAGAGAGATCGATGGAGGGGGAGAGAGAGATCGATGGAGGGGGAGAGAGAGAGAGATCGATGGAGGGGGAGAGAGAGAGATCGATAGAGGGGGAGAGAGAGAGAGATCGATGGAGGGGGAGAGAGAGAGAGATCGATGGAGGGGGAGACAGAGAGAGATCGATGGAGGGGGAGACAGAGAGAGATCGATGGACGGAGAGAGAGAGAGAGATCGATGGAGGGGGAGAGAGAGAGAGATCGATGGAGGGGGAGAGAGACAGAGATCGATGGAGGGGGAGAGAGAGAGAGAGAGATCGATGGAGAGGGAGAGAGAGAGATCGATGGAGGGGGAGAGAGAGAGAGATCGACGGAGGGGGAGAGAGAGAGAGATCGACGGAGGGGGAGAGAGAGAGAGATCGACGGAGGGGGAGAGAGAGAGAGATCGACGGAGGGGGAGAGAGAGAGAGATCGATGGAGGGGGAGAGAGAGAGATCGATTGAGGGGGAGAGAGAGAGAGATCGATGGAGGGGGAGGGAGAGAGAGAGATCGATGGCGGGGGGGGGGGGGGGAGAGAGAGAAATCGACGGGGGGGGGGGGAGAGAGAGAGAGAGATTGATGGAGGGGGAGAGGGAGAGAGATCGATGGAGGGGGGAGAGAGAGAGAGATCAATGGAGGGGGAGAGAGAGAGAGATCGATGGAGGGGGGAGAGAGAGAGAGAGGAGATCGATGGAGGGGGGAGAGAGAGAGATCGATGGAGGAGAGAGAGAGAGAGATCGATGGAGGAGAGAGAGAGAGAGATCGATGGAGGGGGAGAGAGAGAGAGAGAACGATGGAGGGTGGAGAGAGAGAGAGATCGATGGAGGGGAGGAGAGAGAGAGAGATCGATGGAGGGGGGCACAGAGAGATCGATGAAGGGGGAGAGAGAGAGAGATCGATGAACGGGGAGAGAGAGAGAGATCGATGAAGGGGGAGAGAGAGAGAGATCGATGGAGGGGGAGAGTGAGAGAGATCGATGGAGGGGGAGAGAGAGAGAGATCGATGGAGGGGGAGAGAGAGAGAGATGGAGGGGGAGAGAGAGATCGATGGAGGGGGGAGAGAGAGAGAGATCAATGGAGGGGGTAGCGGGAGAGAGAGAAATCGATGGCGGGGGGGGGAGAGAGAGAGAGAAATCGACGGGGGGGGGAGAGAGAGAGAGAGAGATTGATGGAGGGGGAGAGGGAGAGAGATCGATGGAGGGGGGAGAGAGAGAGAGATCAATGGAGGGGGAGAGAGAGAGAGATCGATGGAGGGGGGAGAGAGAGAGAGAGAGAGAGATCGATGGAGGGGGAGAGGGAGAGAGAGATCGATGGAGGGGGGAGAGAGAGAGAGAGAGAGATCGATGGAGGGGGGAGAGAGAGAGAGATCGATGGAGGGGGGAGAGTGAGAGAGAGAGAGAGACAGAGATCGATGGAGGGGGGAGAGAGAGAGATCGATGGAGGGGGGAGAGAGAGAGAGAGAGATCGATGGAGAGGGGAGAGAGAGAGATCGATGGAGAGGGGAGAGAGAGAGATCGATGGAGGGGGAGAGAGAGAGAGAGATCGATGGAGGGGAGAGAGAGAGAGATGGATGGAGGGGAGAGAGAGAGAGATGGATGGAGGGGGAGAGAGAGAGAGATGGATGGAGGGGAGAGAGAGAGAGAGAGAGAGAGAGATCGATGGAGAGGGAGAGAGAGAGAGATCGATGGAGGGGGAGAGAGAGAGAGATCGATGGAGGGGAGAGAGAGAGAGATCGATGGAGGGGGAGAGAGAGAGAGATCGATGGAGGGGGAGAGAGAGAGAGATCGATGGAGGGGGAGAGAGAGAGAGATCGATGGAGGAGGAGAGAGAGAGAGATCGATGGAGGAGGAGAGAGAGAGAGATCGATGGAGGGGGAGAGAGAGAGAGATCGATGGAGGAGGAGAGAGAGAGAGATCGATGGAGGGGGACAGAGAGAGAGATCGATGGAGGGGGAGAGAGAGAGAGATCGATGGAGGGGGAGAGAGAGAGATCGATGGAGGGGGAGAGAGAGATCGATGGAGGGGGAGAGAGAAATCGATGGAGGGGGAGAGAGAGGGATCGATGGAGGGGGAGAGAGAGAGATCGATAGAGGGGGAGAGAGAGAGAGATCGATGGAGGGGGAGAGAGAGAGAGATCGATGGAGGGGAGACAGAGAGAGATCGATGGAGGGGGAGACAGAGAGAGATCGATGGACGGAGAGAGAGAGAGAGATCGATGGAGGGGGAGAGAGAGAGAGATCGATGGAGGGGGAGAGAGACAGAGATCGATGGAGGGGGAGAGAGAGAGAGAGAGATCGATGGAGAGGGAGAGAGAGAGATCGATGGAGGGGGAGAGAGAGAGAGATCGACGGAGGGGGAGAGAGAGAGAGATCGATGGAGGGGGAGAGAGAGAGAGATCGACGGAGGGGGAGAGAGAGAGAGATCGATGGAGGGGAGGAGAGAGAGAGAGATCGATGGAGGGGGGCACAGAGAGATCGATGAAGGGGGAGAGAGAGAGAGATCGATGAACGGGGAGAGAGAGAGAGATCGATGAAGGGGGAGAGAGAGAGAGATCGATGGAGGGGGAGAGAGAGAGAGATCGATGGAGGGGGAGAGAGAGAGAGATGGAGGGGAGAGAGAGAGATCGATGGAGGGGGGAGAGAGAGAGAGATCAATGGAGGGGGTAGCGGGAGAGAGAGAAATCGATGGCGGGGGGGGGAGAGAGAGAGAGAAATCGACGGGGGGGGAGAGAGAGAGAGAGAGATTGATGGAGGGGGAGAGGGAGAGAGATCGATGGAGGGGGGAGAGAGAGAGAGATCAATGGAGGGGGAGAGAGAGAGAGATCGATGGAGCGGGGAGAGAGAGAGAGAGAGAGAGATCGATGGAGGGGGAGAGGGAGAGAGAGATCGATGGAGGGGGGAGAGAGAGAGAGAGAGAGATCGATGGAGGGGGGAGAGAGAGAGAGAGAGAGATCGATGGAGGGGGGAGAGTGAGAGAGAGAGAGAGACAGAGATCGATGGAGGGGGGAGAGAGAGAGAGAGAGAGAGAGATCGATGGAGGGGGGAGAGAGAGAGATCGATGGAGGGGGGAGAGAGAGAGAGAGAGATCGATGGAGAGGGGAGAGAGAGAGATCGATGGAGGGGGGAGAGAGAGAGAGAGAGATCGATGGAGAGGGGAGAGAGAGAGATCGATGGAGGGGGAGAGAGAGAGATCGATGGAGGGGAGAGAGAGAGAGATGGATGGAGGGGAGAGAGAGAGAGATGGATGGAGGGGGAGAGAGAGAGAGATGGATGGAGGGGGAGAGAGAGAGAGAGAGAGAGAGATCGATGAGAGGAGAGGAGAGAGAGAGATCGATGGAGGGGGAGAGAGAGAGAGATCGATGGAGGGGGAGAGAGAGAGAGATCGATGGAGGAGGAGAGAGAGAGAGATCGATGGAGGAGGAGAGAGAGAGAGATCGATGGAGGGGGAGAGAGAGAGAGATCGATGGAGGAGGAGAGAGAGAGAGATCGATGGAGGGGGAGAGAGAGAGATCGATGGAGGGGGAGAGAGAGAGATCGATGGAGGGGGAGAGAGAGAGATCGATGGAGGGGGAGAGAGAGATCGATGGAGGGGGAGAGAGAGATCGATGGAGGGGGAGAGAGAGAGATCGATGGAGGGGGAGAGAGAGAGAGATCGATGGAGGGGGAGAGAGAGAGAGATCGATGGAGGGGGAGAGAGAGAGAGAGATCGATGGAGGGGGAGAGAGAGAGAGATCGATGGAGGGGGGAGAGAGAGATCGATGGAGGGGGAGAAAGAGAGAGATCGATGGAGGGAGAGAGAGAGAGAGATCGATGGAGGGGGGAGAGAGAGATCGATGGAGGGAGGAGAGAGAGAGAGATCGATGGAGAAGGAGAGAGAGAGATCGATGGAGGGGGAGAGAGAGATCGATGGAGGGGGAGAGAGAGAGATATCGATGGAGGGGGAGAGAGAGAGAGATCGATGGAGGGGGAGAGAGAGAGAGATCGATGAGGGGGAGAGAGAGAGAGATCGATGGAGGGGGAGAGAGAGAGAGATCGATGGAGGGGGAGAGAGAGAGAGATCGATGGAGGGGGAGAGAGAGAGAGATCGATGGAGGGGGAGAGAGAGAGAGATCGATGGAGGGAGAGAGAGAGTCGATGGAGGGGGAGAGAGAGAGAGATCGATGGAGGGGGAGAGAGAGAGAGATCGATGGAGGGGGAGAGAGAGAGAGATCGATGGAGGGGGGAGAGAGAGATCGATGGAGGGGGAGAGAGAGAGAGATCGATGGAGGGGGAGAGAGAGAGATCGATGGAGGGGGGAGAGAGAGAGATCGATGGAGGGGGAGAGAGAGAGATCGATGGAGGGGGGAGAGAGAGAGATCGATGGAGGGGGGAGAGAGAGATCGATGGAGGGGGGGAGAGAGAGATCGATGGAGGGGGGAGAGAGAGAGAGATCGATGGAGGGGGAGAGAGAGAGAGATCGATGGAGGGGGAGAGAGAGAGAGATCGATGGAGGGGGAGAGAGAGAGAGATCGATGGAGGGGGAGAGAGAGAGAGATCGATGGAGGGGGAGAGAGAGAGAGATCGATGGAGGAGGAGAGAGAGAGAGATCGATGGAGGAGGAGAGAGAGAGAGATCGATGGAGGGGGAGAGAGAGAGAGATCGATGGAGGAGGAGAGAGAGAGAGATCGATGGAGGGGGACAGAGAGAGAGATCGATGGAGGGGGAGAGAGAGAGAGATCGATGGAGGGGGAGAGAGAGAGATCGATGGAGGGGGAGAGAGAGATCGATGGAGGGGGAGAGAGAAATCGATGGAGGGGGAGAGAGAGGGATCGATGGAGGGGGAGAGAGAGAGATCGATAGAGGGGGAGAGAGAGAGAGATCGATGGAGGGGGAGAGAGAGAGAGATCGATGGAGGGGGAGACAGAGAGAGATCGATGGAGGGGGAGACAGAGAGAGATCGATGGACGGAGAGAGAGAGAGAGATCGATGGAGGGGGGAGAGAGAGAGAGATCGATGGAGGGGGAGAGAGACAAAGATCGATGGAGGGGGAGAGAGAGAGAGAGAGATCGATGGAGAGGGAGAGAGAGAGATCGATGGAGGGGGAGAGAGAGAGAGATCGACGGAGGGGGAGAGAGAGAGAGATCGATGGAGGGGGAGAGAGAGAGAGATCGACGGAGGGGGAGAGAGAGAGAGATCGATGGAGGGGGAGAGAGAGAGATCGATGGAGGGGGAGAGAGAGAGAGATCGATGGAGGGGGAGGGAGAGAGAGAGATCAATGGAGGGGGAGAGAGAGAGAGATCGATGGAGGGGGGAGAGAGAGAGAGAGAGAGGGAGATCGATGGAGGGGGGAGAGAGAGAGATCGATGGAGGAGAGAGAGAGAGAGATCGATGGAGGAGAGAGAGAGAGAGATCGATGGAGGGGGAGAGAGAGAGAGAGAACGATGGAGGGGGGGAGAGAGAGAGAGATCGATGGAGGGGAGGAGAGAGAGAGAGATCGATGGAGGGGGGCACAGAGAGATCGATGAAGGGGGAGAGAGAGAGAGATCGATGAACGGGGAGAGAGAGAGAGATCGATGAAGGGGGAGAGAGAGAGAGATCGATGGAGGGGGAGAGAGAGAGAGATCGATGGAGGGGGAGAGAGAGAGAGATGGAGGGGGAGAGAGAGATCGATGGAGGGGGGAGAGAGAGAGAGAAATCGACGGGGGGGGGAGAGAGAGAGAGAGAGATTGATGGAGGGGGGAGAGAGAGAGAGAGAGAGAGAGATCGATGGAGGGGGGAGAGAGAGAGATCGATGGAGGGGGGAGAGAGAGAGAGATCGATGGAGAGGGGAGAGAGAGAGATCGATGGAGGGGGGAGAGAGAGAGAGAGAGATCGATGGAGAGGGGAGAGAGAGAGATCGATGGAGGGGGGAGAGAGAGAGATCGATGGAGGGGAGAGAGAGAGAGATCGATGGAGGGGGGAGAGAGAGAGAGAGAGATCGATGGAGAGGGGAGAGAGAGAGATCGATGGAGGGGGGAGAGAGAGAGAGAGAGAGAGACAGAGATCGATGGAGGGGGGAGAGAGAGAGAGAGAGAGAGAGATCGATGGAGGGGGGAGAGAGAGAGATCGATGGAGGGGGGAGAGAGAGAGAGAGAGATCGATGGAGAGGGGAGAGAGAGAGATCGATGGAGGGGGGAGAGAGAGAGAGAGAGATCGATGGAGAGGGGAGAGAGAGAGATCGATGGAGGGGGAGAGAGAGAGATCGATGGAGGGGAGAGAGAGAGAGATGGATGGAGGGGAGAGAGAGAGAGATGGATGGAGGGGGAGAGAGAGAGAGATGGATGGAGGGGGAGAGAGAGAGAGAGAGAGAGAGATCGATGGAGAGGGAGAGAGAGAGAGATCGATGGAGGGGGAGAGAGAGAGAGATCGATGGAGGGGGAGAGAGAGAGAGATCGATGGAGGGGGAGAGAGAGAGAGATCGATGGAGGAGGAGAGAGAGAGAGATCGATGGAGGGGGAGAGAGAGAGAGATCGATGGAGGAGGAGAGAGAGAGAGATCGATGGAGGGGGAGAGAGAGAGATCGATGGAGGGGGAGAGAGAGAGATCGATGGAGGGGGAGAGAGAGAGATCGATGGAGGGGGAGAGAGAGATCGATGGAGGGGGAGAGAGAGATCGATGGAGGGGGAGAGAGAGAGATCGATGGAGGGGGAGAGAGAGAGAGATCGATGGAGGGGGGAGAGAGAGAGAGATCGATGGAGGGGGAGAGAGAGAGAGAGATCGATGGAGGGGGAGAGAGAGAGAGATCGATGGAGGGGGGAGAGAGAGATCGATGGAGGGGGAGAAAGAGAGAGATCGATGGAGGGAGAGAGAGAGAGAGATCGATGGAGGGGGGAGAGAGAGATCGATGGAGGGAGGAGAGAGAGAGAGATCGATGGAGAAGGAGAGAGAGAGATCGATGGAGGGGGAGAGAGAGATCGATGGAGGGGGAGAGAGAGAGATATCGATGGAGGGGGAGAGAGAGAGAGATCGATGGAGGGGGAGAGAGAGAGAGATCGATGGAGGGGGAGAGAGAGAGAGATCGATGGAGGGGGAGAGAGAGAGAGATCGATGGAGGGGGAGAGAGAGAGAGATCGATGGAGGGGGAGAGAGAGAGAGATCGATGGAGGGGGAGAGAGAGAGAGATCGATGGAGGGAGAGAGAGAGAGATCGATGGAGGGGGAGAGAGAGAGAGATCGATGGAGGGGGAGAGAGAGAGAGATCGATGGAGGGGGAGAGAGAGAGAGATCGATGGAGGGGGGAGAGAGAGATCGATGGAGGGGGAGAGAGAGAGAGATCGATGGAGGGAGAGAGAGAGAGATCGATGGAGGAGAGAGAGAGAGAGATCGATGGAGGGGGAGAGAGAGAGAGATCGATGGAGGGGGAGAGAGAGAGAGATCGATGGAGGGGGGAGAGAGAGATCGATGGAGGGGGGAGAGAGAGATCGATGGAGGGGGAGAGAGAGAGATCGATGGAGGGGGAGAGAGAGAGATCGATGGAGGGGGGAGAGAGAGATCGATGGAGGGGGGAGAGAGAGATCGATGGAGGGGGGAGAGAGAGAGAGATCGATGGAGGGGGAGAGAGAGAGAGATCGATGGAGGGGGAGAGAGAGAGAGAGAGAGAGAGATCGATGGAGAGGGAGAGAGAGAGATCGATGGAGCGGGAGAGGGAGAGAGAGAGATCGATGGAGCGGGAGAGAGAGAGAGATCGATGGAGGGGGAGAGAGAGAGATCGATGGAGGGGGAGAGACAGAGATCGATGGAGGGGGAGAGAGAGAGAGATCGATGGAGGGAGAGAGAGAGAGATCGATGGAGGGAGAGAGAGAGAGATCGATGGAGGGAGAGAGAGAGAGATCGATGGAGGGAGAGAGAGAGAGATCGATGGAGGGAGAGAGAGAGAGATCGATGGAGGGGGAGAGAGAGAGAGATCGATGGAGGGGGAGAGAGAGAGAGATCGATGGAGGGGGAGAGAGTGATCGATGGAGGGGGAGAGAGAGAGAGAGAGATCGATGGAGAGGGAGAGAGAGAGATCGACGGAGGGGGAGAGAGAGAGAGATCGACGGAGGGGGAGAGAGAGAGAGATCGACGGAGGGGGAGAGAGAGAGAGATCGACGGAGGGGGAGAGAGAGAGAGATCGACGGAGGGGGAGAGAGAGAGAGATCGATGGAGGGGGAGAGAGAGAGAGAGATCGATGGAGATGGAGAGAGAGAGATCGATGGAGGGGGAGAGAGAGATCGATGGAGGGGGAGAGAGAGAGAGATCGATGGAGGGGGAGAGAGAGAGAGATCGATGGAGGGGGAGAGAGAGATCGATGGAGGGGAGAGAGAGAGAGAGATCGATGGCGGGGGGGGGGGGAGAGAGAGAAATCGACGGGGGGGGGAGAGAGAGAGAGAGATTGATGGAGGGGGAGAGGGAGAGAGATCGATGGAGGGGGGAGAGAGAGAGAGATCAATGGAGGGGGAGAGAGAGAGAGATCGATGGAGGGGGGAGAGAGAGAGAGAGAGGGAGATCGATGGAGGGGGGAGAGAGAGAGATCGATGGAGGAGAGAGAGAGAGAGATCGATGGAGGAGAGAGAGAGAGATCGATGGAGGGGGAGAGAGAGAGAGAGAACGATGGAGGGGGGGGAGAGAGAGAGAGATCGATGGAGGGGGGCACAGAGAGATCGATGAAGGGGGAGAGAGAGAGAGATCGATGAAGGGGGAGAGAGAGAGAGATCGATGAAGGGGGAGAGAGAGAGAGATCGATGGAGGGGGAGAGAGAGAGAGATCGATGGAGGGGGAGAGAGAGAGAGATCGATGGAGGGGGAGAGAGAGAGAGATGGAGAGGGAGAGAGAGATCGATGGAGGGGGGAGAGAGAGAGAGATCAATGGAGGGGGTAGCGGGAGAGAGAGAAATCGATGGCGGGGGGGGGAGGGAGAGAGAGAAATCGATGGCGGGGGGGGGGAGAGAGAGAGAGAAATCGATGGCGGGGGGGGGAGAGAGAGAGAGAGATCGATGGAGGGGGGAGAGAGAGAGAGAGAGAGAGATCGATGGAGGGGGGAGAGAGAGAGAGAGAGAGAGAGATCGATGGAGGGGGGAGAGAGAGAGATCGATGGAGGGGGGAGAGAGAGAGAGAGAGATCGATGGAGAGGGGAGAGAGAGAGATCGATGGAGGGGGAGAGAGAGAGATCGATGGAGGGGGAGAGAGAGAGATCGATGGAGGGGGAGAGAGAGATCGATGGAGGGGGAGAGAGAGAGATCGATGGAGGGGGAGAGAGAGGGATCGATGGAGGGGGAGAGAGAGGGATCGATGGAGGGGGAGACAGAGAGAGATCGATGGAGGGGGAGAGAGAGAGATCGATGGAGGGGGAGAGAGAGAGAGATCGATGGAGGGAGAGAGAGAGAGATCGATGGAGGGAGAGAGAGAGAGATCGATGGAGGGAGAGCGAGATCGATGGAGGGGGAGAGAGAGAGGGATCGATGGAGGGGGAGAGAGAGAGAGATCGATGGAGGGGGAGAGAGAGAGAGAGAGAGAGAGATCGATAGGGGGAGAGAGAGAGAGAGAGAGAGAGAGAGAGAGATCGATGGAGAGGGAGAGAGAGAGATCGATGGAGGGGGAGAGAGAGAGAGATCGACGGAGGGGGAGAGAGAGAGAGATCGACGGAGGGGGAGAGAGAGAGAGATCGACGGAGGGGGAGAGAGAGAGAGATCGACGGAGGGGGAGAGAGAGAGAGATCGATGGAGGGGGAGAGAGAGAGAGAGAGAGATCGATGGAGAGGGAGAGAGAGAGATCGATGGAGGGGGAGAGAGAGATCGATGGAGGGGGAGAGAGAGAGATCGATGGAGGGGGAGAGAGAGAGAGATCGATGGAGGGGGAGAGAGAGAGAGAGAGATCGATGGAGGGGGAGAGAGAGAGAGATCGATGGAGGGGGGAGAGAGAGAGATCGATGGAGGGGGAGAGAGAGAGATCGATGGAGGGGGAGAGAGAGATCGATGGAGGGGAGAGAGAGAGAGAGATCGATGGCTGGGGGGGGGGGAGAGAGAGAAATCAACGGGGGGGGGGGAGACAGAGAGAGAGAGATTGATGGAGGGGGAGAGGGAGAGAGATCGATGGAGGGGGGAGAGAGAGAGAGATCAATGGAGGGGGGAGAGAGAGAGAGAGAGAGAGATCGATGGAGAGGGGAGAGAGAGAGATCGATGGAGGGGGAGAGAGAGAGAGATCGATGGAGGGGGGAGAGAGAGAGAGAGAGAGATCGATGGAGGGGGAGAGAGAGAGATCGATGGAGGGGGAGAGAGAGAGAGAGATCGATGGAGGGGGAGAGAGAGAGAGATCGATGGAGGGGGGGAGAGAGAGAGAGAGAGAGAGAGAGAGAGAGAGATCGATGGAGGGGGGAGAGAGAGAGAGAGAGAGAGAGAGATCGATGGAGGGGGGAGAGAGAGAGATCGATGGAGGGGGGAGAGAGAGAGAGAGAGATCGATGGAGAGGGGAGAGAGAGAGATCGATGGAGGGGGAGAGAGAGAGATCGATGGAGGGGGAGAGAGAGAGATCGATGGAGGGGGAGAGAGAGAGAGATCGATGGAGGGGGAGAGAGAGAGAGAGAGATCGATGGAGGGGGAGAGAGAGAGAGATCGATGGAGGGGGGAGAGAGAGAGATCGATGGAGGGGGAGAGAGAGAGATCGATGGAGGGGGAGAGAGAGATCGATGGAGGGGAGAGAGAGAGAGAGATCGATGGCGGGGGGGGGGGAGAGAGAGAAATCAACGGGGGGGGGGGGGAGAGAGAGAGAGATTGATGGAGGGGGAGAGGGAGAGAGATCGATGGAGGGGGGAGAGAGAGAGAGATCAATGGAGGGGGAGAGAGAGAGAGATCGATGGAGGGGGGAGAGAGAGAGAGAGAGGGAGATCGATGGAGGGGGGAGAGAGAGAGATCGATGGAGGAGAGAGAGAGAGAGATCGATGGAGGAGAGAGAGATCGAGATCGATGGAGGGGGGAGAGAGAGAGAGAGAACGATGGAGGGGGGGAGAGAGAGAGATCGATGGAGGGGGGCACAGAGAGATCGATGAAGGGGGAGAGAGAGAGAGATCGATGAAGGGGGAGAGAGAGAGAGATCGATGAAGGGGGAGAGAGAGAGAGATCGATGAAGGGGGAGAGAGAGAGAGATCGATGGAGGGGGAGAGAGAGAGAGATCGATGGAGGGGGAGAGAGAGAGAGATCGATGGAGGGGGAGAGAGAGAGAGATGGAGGGGGAGAGAGAGATCGATGGAGGGGGGAGAGAGAGAGAGATCAATGGAGGGGGCAGCGGGAGAGAGAGAAATCGATGGCGGGGAGGGGAGGGAGAGAGAGAAATCGATGGCGGGGAGGGGAGAGAGAGAGAGAAATCGATGGCGGGGGGGGGAGAGAGGGAGAGAGATCGATGGAGGGGGGAGAGAGAGAGAGAGAGAGAGAGATCGATGGAGGGGGGAGAGAGAGAGAGAGAGAGAGAGAGATCGATGGAGGGGGGAGAGAGAGAGAGAGAGAGAGAGAGAGAGATCGATGGAGGGGGGAGAGAGAGAGATCGATGGAGGGGGGAGAGAGAGAGAGAGAGATCGATGGAGAGGGGAGAGAGAGAGATCGATGGAGGGGGAGAGAGAGAGATCGATGGAGGGGGAGAGAGAGAGATCGATGGAGGGGGAGAGAGAGATCGATGGAGGGGGAGAGAGAGAGATTGATGGAGGGGGAGAGAGAGGGATCGATGGAGGGGGAGAGAGAGGGATCGATAGAGGGGGAGAGAGAGAGATCGATAGAGGGGGGGAGAGAGAGAGATCGATAGAGGGGGAGAGAGAGAGAGATCGATGGAGGGGGAGAGAGAGAGAGATCGATGGAGGGGGAGAGAGAGAGAGATCGATGGAGGGGGAGACAGAGAGAGATCGATGGAGGGGGAGAGAGAGAGATCGATGGAGGGGGAGAGAGAGAGAGATCGATGGAGGGAGAGAGAGAGAGATCGATGGAGGGAGAGAGAGAGAGATCGATGGAGGGAGAGAGAGATCGATGGAGGGGGAGAGAGAGAGAGAGAGATCGATGGAGGGGGAGAGAGAGAGAGATCGATGGAGGGGGAGAGAGAGAGAGAGAGAGAGAGATCGATGGAGAGGGAGAGAGAGAGATCGAAGGAGGGGGAGAGAGAGAGAGATCGACGGAGAGGGAGAGAGAGAGAGATCGACGGAGGGGGAGAGAGAGAGAGATCGACGGAGGGGGAGAGAGAGAGAGATCGATGGAGGGGGAGAGAGAGAGAGAGAGAGATCGATGGAGAGGGAGAGAGAGAGATCGATGGAGGGGGAGAGAGAGATCGATGGAGGGGGAGAGAGAGAGATCGATGGAGGGGGAGAGAGAGAGAGATCGATGGAGGGGGAGAGAGAGAGATCGATGGAGGGGGAGAGAGAGAGATCGATGGAGGGGGAGAGAGAGAGAGATCGATGGAGGGGGAGAGAGAGAGAGAGAGATCGATGGAGGGGGAGAGAGAGAGAGATCGATGGAGGGGGGAGAGAGAGAGATCGATGGAGGGGGAGAGAGAGAGAGATCGATGGAGGGGGAGAGAGAGAGAGATCGATGGAGGGGGAGAGAGAGAGAGATCGATGGAGGGGGAGAGAGAGAGAGATCGATGGAGGGGGAGAGAGAGATCGATGGAGGGGGGAGAGAGAGATCGATGGAGGGAGGAGAGAGAGAGAGAGATCGATGGAGGGGGAGAGAGAGAGAGATCGATGGAGGGGGAGAGAGAGAGAGAGAGAGAGAGATCGATGGAGAAGGAGAGAGAGAGAGATCGATGGAGGGAGAGAGAGAGAGATCGATGGAGGGAGAGAGAGAGAGAGATCGATGGAGGGAGAGAGAGAGAGATCGATGGAGGGAGAGAGAGAGAGATCGATGGAGGGAGAGAGAGATCGATGGAGGGGGAGAGAGAGAGAGATCGATGGAGGGGGAGAGAGAGAGAGATCGATGGAGGGGGAGAGAGAGAGAGAGAGAGAGATCGATGGAGAGGGAGAGAGAGAGATCGATGGAGGGGGAGAGAGAGAGAGATCGACGATGGGGGAGAGAGAGAGAGATCGACGGAGGGGGAGAGAGAGAGAGATCGACGGAGGGGGAGAGAGAGAGAGATCGACGGAGGGGGAGAGAGAGAGAGATCGACGGAGGGGGAGAGAGAGAGAGATCGATGGAGGGGGAGAGAGAGAGAGAGAGAGATCGATGGAGAGGGAGAGAGAGAGATCGATGGAGGGGGAGAGAGAGATCGATGGAGGGGGAGAGAGAGAGATCGATGGAGGGGGAGAGAGAGAGAGAGATCGATGGAGGGGGAGAGAGAGAGATCGATGGAGGGGGAGAGAGAGAGAGATCGATGGAGGGGGAGACAGAGAGAGAGATCGATGGAGGGGGAGAGAGAGAGAGATCGATGGAGGGGGGAGAGAGAGAGATCGATGGAGGGGGAGAGAGAGAGAGATCGATGGAGGGGGAGAGAGAGAGAGATCGATGGAGGGGGAGAGAGAGATCGATGGAGGGGGGAGAGAGAGATCGATGGAGGGGGGAGAGAGAGATCGATGGAGGGAGGAGAGAGAGAGAGAGAGATCGATGGAGGGGGAGAGAGAGAGAGATCGATGGAGGGGGAGAGAGAGAGATCGATGGAGGGGGAGAGAGAGATCGATGGAGGGGGAGAGAGAGAGATATCGATGGAGGGGGAGAGAGAGAGAGATCGATGGAGGGAGAGAGAGAGAGATCGATGGAGGGGGAGAGAGAGAGAGATCGATGGAGGGGGAGAGAGAGAGAGATCGATGGAGGGGGAGAGAGAGAGAGATCGATGGAGGGAGAGAGAGAGAGATCGATGGAGGGGGAGAGAGAGAGAGATCGATGGAGGGGGAGAGAGAGAGAGATCGATGGAGGGGGAGAGAGAGAGAGATCGATGGAGGGGGGAGAGAGAGATCGATGGAGGGGGGAGAGAGAGATCGATGGAGGGGGAGAGAGAGAGATCGATGGAGGGGGAGAGAGAGAGATCGATGGAGGGGGAGAGAGAGAGATCGATGGAGGGGGGAGAGAGAGATCGATGGAGGGGGGAGAGAGAGAGAGATCGATGGAGGGGGAGAGAGAGAGAGATCGATGGAGGGGGAGAGAGAGAGAGAGATCGATGGAGGGGGAGAGAGAGAGAGATCGATGGAGAGGGAGAGAGAGAGATCGATGGAGCGGGAGAGGGAGAGAGAGAGATCGATGGAGCGGTAGAGAGAGAGAGATCGATGGAGGGGGAGAGAGAGAGATCGATGGAGGGGGAGAGAGAGAGATCGATGGAGGGGGAGAGAGAGAGAGATCGATGGAGGGAGAGAGAGAGAGATCGATGGAGGGGGAGAGAGAGAGAGATCGATGGAGGGAGAGAGAGAGAGATCGATGGAGGGGGAGAGAGAGAGAGATCGATGGAGGGCGAGAGAGAGAGATCGATGGAGGGAGAGAGAGAGAGATCGATGGAGGGAGAGAGAGAGAGATCGATGGAGGGAGAGAGAGAGAGATCGATGGAGGGGGAGAGAGAGAGAGATCGATGGAGGGGGAGAGAGAGAGAGATCGATGGAGGGGGAGAGAGAGAGAGATCGATGGAGGGGGAGAGAGAGAGAGAGAGATCGATGGAGAGGGAGAGAGAGAGATCGATGGAGGGGGAGAGAGAGAGAGATCGACGGAGGGGGAGAGAGAGAGAGATCGACGGAGGGGGAGAGAGAGAGAGATCGACGGAGGGGGAGAGAGAGAGAGATCGACGGAGGGGGAGAGAGAGAGAGATCGATGGAGGGGGAGAGAGAGAGAGAGATCGATGGAGAGGGAGAGAGAGAGATCGATGGAGGGGGAGAGAGAGAGATCGATGGAGGGGGAGAGAGAGAGAGATCGATGGAGGGAGAGAGAGAGAGATCGATGGAGGGGGAGAGAGAGAGAGATCGATGGAGGGGGAGAGAGAGAGAGATCGATGGAGGGGGGAGAGAGAGATCGATGGAGGGGGGAGAGAGAGATCGATGGAGGGGGAGAGAGAGAGAGATCGATGGAGGGGGAGAGAGAGAGATCGATGGAGGGGGAGAGAGAGAGATCGATGGAGGGGGGAGAGAGAGATCGATGGAGGGGGGAGAGAGAGAGAGATCGATGGAGGGGGAGAGAGAGAGAGATCGATGGAGGGGGAGAGAGAGAGAGAGATCGATGGAGGGGGAGAGAGAGAGAGATCGATGGAGAGGGAGAGAGAGAGATCGATGGAGCGGGAGAGGGAGAGAGAGAGATCGATGGAGCGGGAGAGAGAGAGAGATCGATGGAGGGGGAGAGAGAGAGATCGATGGAGGGGGAGAGAGAGAGATCGATGGAGGGGGAGAGAGAGAGAGATCGATGGAGGGAGAGAGAGAGAGATCGATGGAGGGGGAGAGAGAGAGAGATCGATGGAGGGAGAGAGAGAGAGATCGATGGAGGGAGAGAGAGAGAGATCGATGGAGGGGGAGAGAGAGAGAGATCGATGGAGGGAGAGAGAGAGAGATCGATGGAGGGGGAGAGAGAGAGAGATCGATGGAGGGAGAGAGAGAGAGATCGATGGAGGGAGAGAGAGAGAGATCGATGGAGGGAGAGAGAGAGAGATCGATGGAGGGAGAGAGAGAGAGATCGATGGAGGGGGAGAGAGAGAGAGATCGATGGAGGGGGAGAGAGAGAGAGATCGATGGAGGGGGAGAGAGAGAGAGATCGATGGAGGGGGAGAGAGAGAGAGAGAGATCGATGGAGAGGGAGAGAGAGAGATCGATGGAGGGGGAGAGAGAGAGAGATCGACGGAGGGGGAGAGAGAGAGAGATCGACGGAGGGGGAGAGAGAGAGAGATCGACGGAGGGGGAGAGAGAGAGAGATCGACGGAGGGGGAGAGAGAGAGAGATCGACGGAGGGGGAGAGAGAGAGAGATCGATGGAGGGGGAGAGAGAGAGAGAGATCGATGGAGAGGGAGAGAGAGAGATCGATGGAGGGGGAGAGAGAGAGATCGATGGAGGGGGAGAGAGAGAGAGATCGATGGAGGGGGAGAGAGAGAGAGATCGATGGAGGGGGAGAGAGAGAGATCGATGGAGGGGGAGAGAGAGATCGATGGAGGGGAGAGAGAGAGAGAGAGATCGATGGCGGGGGGGGGGGAGAGAGAGAAATCGACGGGGGGGGGGAGAGAGAGAGAGAGAGAGATGGATGGAGGGGGAGAGGGAGAGAGATCGACGGAGGGGGGAGAGAGAGAGAGATCAATGGAGGGGGAGAGAGAGAGAGATCGATGGAGGGGGGGGAGAGAGAGAGAGAGAGGGAGATCGATGGAGGGGGGAGAGAGAGAGATCGATGGAGGAGAGAGAGAGAGAGATCGATGGAGGAGAGAGAGAGAGAGATCGATGGAGGGGGAGAGAGAGAGAGAGAACGATGGAGGGGGGGAGAGAGAGAGAGATCGATGGAGGGGGGCACAGAGAGATCGATGAAGGGGGAGAGAGAGAGAGATCGATGAAGGGGGAGAGAGAGAGAGATCGATGAAGGGGGAGAGAGAGAGAGATCGATGAAGGGGGAGAGAGAGAGAGATCGATGGAGGGGGAGAGAGAGAGAGATCGATGGAGGGGGAGAGAGAGAGAGATCGATGGAGGGGGAGAGAGAGATCGATGGAGGGGGGAGAGAGAGAGAGATCAATGGAGGGGGTAGCGGGAGAGAGAGAAATCGATGGCGGGGGGGGGGAGAGAGAGAAATCGACGGGGGGGGGGGAGAGAGAGAGAGAGATTGATGGAGGGGGAGAGGGAGAGAGATCGATGGAGGGGGGAGAGAGAGAGAGATCGATGGAGGGGGAGAGAGAGAGAGATCGATGGAGGGGGAGAGAGAGAGAGAGAACGATGGAGGGGGGGAGAGAGAGAGAGATCGATGGAGGGGGGCACAGAGAGATCGATGAAGGGGGAGAGAGAGAGAGATCGATGAAGGGGGAGAGAGAGAGAGATCGATGAAGGGGGAGAGAGAGAGAGATCGATGAAGGGGGAGAGAGAGAGAGATCGATGGAGGGGGAGAGAGAGAGAGATCGATGGAGGGGGAGAGAGAGAGAGATCGATGGAGGGGGAGAGAGAGATCGATGGAGGGGGGAGAGAGAGAGAGATCAATGGAGGGGGTAGCGGGAGAGAGAGAAATCGATGGCGGGGGGGGGAGAGAGAGAGAGAAATCGACGGGGGGGGGGAGAGAGAGAGAGAGATTGATGGAGGGGGAGAGGGAGAGAGATCGATGGAGGGGGGAGAGAGAGAGAGAGAGAGAGAGATCGATGGAGGGGGGAGAGAGAGAGATCGATGGAGGGGGGAGAGAGAGAGATCGATAGAGGGGGAGAAAGAGAGAGATCGATGGAGGGGGAGAGAGAGAGAGATCGATGGAGGGGGAGAGAGAGAGAGATCGGTGGGGGGGAGACAGAGAGAGATCGATGGAGGGGGAGAGAGAGAGATCGATGGAGGGGGAGAGAGAGAGAGAGAGAGAGAGATCGATGGAGGGGGGAGAGAGAGAGATCGATGGAGGGAGGAGAGAGAGAGATCGATAGAGGGGGGAGAAAGAGAGAGATCGATGGAGGGGGAGAGAGAGAGAGATCGATGGAGGGGGAGAGAGAGAGAGATCGGTGGAGGGGGAGACAGAGAGAGATCGATGGAGGGGGAGAGAGAGAGATCGATGGAGGGGGAGAGAGAGAGAGATTGATGGAGGGAGAGAGAGAGAGATCGATGGAGGGAGAGAGAGAGAGATCGATGGAGGGAGAGAGAGAGAGATCGATGGAGGGAGAGAGAGAGAGATCGATGGAGGGGGAGAGAGAGAGAGATCGATGGAGGGGGAGAGAGAGAGAGATCGATGGAGGGGGAGAGAGAGAGAGATCGATGGAGGGGGAGAGAGAGAGAGATCGATGGAGAGGGAGAGAGAGAGATCGACGGAGGGGGAGAGAGAGAGAGATCGACGGAGGGGGAGAGAGAGAGAGATCGACGGAGGGGGAGAGAGAGAGAGATCGATGGAGGGGGAGAGAGAGAGAGATCGACGGAGGGGGAGAGAGAGAGAGAGAGAGATCGATGGAGAGGGAGAGAGAGAGATCGATGGAGGGGGAGAGAGAGATCGATGGAGGGGGAGAGAGAGAGATCGATGGAGAGGGAGAGAGAGAGATCGATGGAGGGGGAGAGAGAGATCGATGGAGGGGGAGAGAGAGAGATCGATGGAGGGGGAGAGAGAGAGAGATCGATGGAGGGGGAGAGAGAGAGATCGATGGAGGGGGAGAGAGAGAGAGATCGATGGAGGGGGAGAGAGAGAGATCGATGGAGGGGGAGAGAGAGAGAGATCGATGGAGGGGGGAGAGAGAGAGATCGATGGAGGGGGAGAGAGAGAGAGATGGATGGAGGGGGAGAGAGAGAGAGATGGATGGAGGGGGAGAGAGAGAGAGAGATCGATGGAGAGGGAGAGAGAGATCGATGGAGCGGGAGAGGGAGAGAGAGAGATCGATGGAGCGGGAGAGAGAGAGAGATCGATGGAGGGGGAGAGAGAGAGATCGATGGAGGGGGAGAGAGAGATCGATGGAGGGGGAGAGAGAGAGAGATCGATGGAGGGAGAGAGAGAGAGATCGATGGAGGGGAGAGAGAGAGAGATCGATGGAGGGAGAGAGAGAGAGATCGATGGAGGGAGAGAGAGAGAGATCGATGGAGGGAGAGAGAGAGAGATCGATGGAGGGAGAGAGAGAGAGATCGATGGAGGGGGAGAGAGAGAGAGATCGATGGAGGGGGAGAGAGAGAGAGATCGATGGAGGGGAGAGAGAGAGAGAGAGATCGATGGAGAGGGAGAGAGAGAGATCGATGGAGGGGGAGAGAGAGAGAGATCGACGGAGGGGGGAGAGAGAGAGAGATCGACGGAGGGGGAGAGAGAGAGAGATCGACGGAGGGGGGAGAGAGAGAGAGATCGACGGAGGGGGAGAGAGAGAGAGATCGATGGAGGGGGAGAGAGAGAGAGAGATCGATGGAGAGGGAGAGAGAGAGATCGATGGAGGGGGAGAGAGAGAGATCGATGGAGGGGGAGAGAGAGAGAGATCGATGGAGGGGGAGAGAGAGAGAGATCGATGGAGGGGGAGAGAGAGAGATCGATGGAGGGGGAGAGAGAGATCGATGGAGGGGAGAGAGAGAGAGAGATCGATGGCGGGGGGGGGGGAGAGAGAGAAATCGACGGGGGGGGGGAGAGAGAGAGAGAGAGAGATGGATGGAGGGGGAGAGGGAGAGAGATCGACGGAGGGGGGAGAGAGAGAGAGATCAATGGAGGGGGAGAGAGAGAGAGATCGATGGAGGGGGGAGAGAGAGAGAGAGAGAGGAGATCGATGGAGGGGGGAGAGAGAGAGATCGATGGAGGAGAGAGAGAGAGAGATCGATGGAGGAGAGAGAGAGAGAGATCGATGGAGGGGGAGAGAGAGAGAGAGAACGATGGAGGGGGGGAGAGAGAGAGAGATCGATGGAGGGGGGCACAGAGAGATCGATGAAGGGGGAGAGAGAGAGAGATCGATGAAGGGGGAGAGAGAGAGAGATCGATGAAGGGGGAGAGAGAGAGAGATCGATGAAGGGGGAGAGAGAGAGAGATCGATGGAGGGGGAGAGAGAGAGAGATCGATGGAGGGGGAGAGAGAGAGAGATCGATGGAGGGGGAGAGAGAGATCGATGGAGGGGGGAGAGAGAGAGAGATCAATGGAGGGGGTAGCGGGAGAGAGAGAAATCGATGGCGGGGGGGGGAGAGAGAGAGAGAAATCGACGGGGGGGGGGGAGAGAGAGAGAGAGATTGATGGAGGGGGAGAGGGAGAGAGATCGATGGAGGGGGGAGGGAGAGAGAGATCGATGGAGGGGGAGAGAGAGAGAGATCGATGGAGGGGGAGAGAGAGAGAGAGAACGATGGAGGGGGGGAGAGAGAGAGAGATCGATGGAGGGGGGCACAGAGAGATCGATGAAGGGAGAGAGAGAGAGAGATCGATGAAGGGGAGAGAGAGAGAGATCGATGAAGGGGGAGAGAGAGAGAGATCGATGAAGGGGAGAGAGAGAGAGATCGATGGAGGGGGAGAGAGAGAGAGATCGATGGAGGGGGAGAGAGAGAGAGATCGATGGAGGGGGAGAGAGAGATCGATGGAGGGGGGAGAGAGAGAGAGATCAATGGAGGGGGTAGCGGGAGAGAGAGAAATCGATGGCGGGGGGGGGAGAGAGAGAGAGAAATCGACGGGGGGGGGGGAGAGAGAGAGAGAGATTGATGGAGGGGGAGAGGGAGAGAGATCGATGGAGGGGGGAGAGAGAGAGAGAGAGAGAGAGATCGATGGAGGGGGGAGAGAGAGAGATCGATGGAGGGGGGAGAGAGAGAGATCGATAGAGGGGGAGAAAGAGAGAGATCGATGGAGGGGGAGAGAGAGAGAGATCGATGGAGGGGGAGAGAGAGAGAGATCGGTGGGGGGGGAGACAGAGAGAGATCGATGGAGGGGGAGAGAGAGAGATCGATGGAGGGGGAGAGAGAGAGAGAGAGATCGATGGAGGGGGGAGAGAGAGAGATCGATGGAGGGGGGAGAGAGAGAGATCGATAGAGGGGGAGAAAGAGAGAGATCGATGGAGGGGGAGAGAGAGAGAGATCGATGGAGGGGGAGAGAGAGAGAGATCGGTGGAGGGGGAGACAGAGAGAGATCGATGGAGGGGGAGAGAGAGAGATCGATGGAGGGGGAGAGAGAGAGAGATTGATGGAGGGAGAGAGAGAGAGATCGATGGAGGGAGAGAGAGAGAGATCGATGGAGGGAGAGAGAGAGAGATCGATGGAGGGAGAGAGAGAGAGATCGATGGAGGGGGAGAGAGAGAGAGATCGATGGAGGGGGAGAGAGAGAGAGATCGATGGAGGGGGAGAGAGAGAGAGATCGACGGAGAGGGAGAGAGAGAGATCGACGGAGGGGGAGAGAGAGAGAGATCGACGGAGGGGGAGAGAGAGAGAGATCGACGGAGGGGGAGAGAGAGAGAGATCGACGGAGGGGGAGAGAGAGAGAGATCGACGGAGGGGGAGAGAGAGAGAGAGAGATCGATGGAGAGGGAGAGAGAGAGATCGATGGAGGGGGAGAGAGAGAGAGATCGATGGAGGGGGGAGAGAGAGAGATCGATGGAGGGGGAGAGAGAGAGAGATGGATGGAGGGGGAGAGAGAGAGAGATGGATGGAGGGGGAGAGAGAGAGATCGATGGAGGGGGAGAGAGAGAGAGATCGATGGAGGGAGAGAGAGAGAGATCGATGGAGGGAGAGAGAGAGAGATCGATGGAGGGAGAGAGAGATCGATGGAGGGGGAGAGAGAGAGAGAGATCGATGGAGGGGGAGAGAGAGAGAGATCGATGGAGGGGGAGAGAGAGAGAGAGAGAGAGAGATCGATGGAGAGGGAGAGAGAGAGATCGAAGGAGGGGGAGAGAGAGAGAGATCGACGGAGGGGGAGAGAGAGAGAGATCGACGGAGGGGGAGAGAGAGAGAGATCGACGGAGGGGGAGAGAGAGAGAGATCGACGGAGGGGGAGAGAGAGAGAGATCGACGGAGGGGGAGAGAGAGAGAGAGAGAGATCGATGGAGAGGGAGAGAGAGAGATCGATGGAGGGGGAGAGAGAGATCGATGGAGGGGGAGAGAGAGAGATCGATGGAGGGGGAGAGAGAGAGAGATCGATGGAGGGGGAGAGAGGGAGATCGATGGAGGGGGAGAGAGAGAGAGATCGATGGAGGGGGAGAGAGAGAGAGAGAGATCAATGGAGGGGGAGAGAGAGAGAGATCGATGGAGGGGGGGAGAGAGAGAGATCGATGGAGGGGGAGAGAGAGAGAGATCGATGGAGGGGGAGAGAGAGAGAGATCGATGGAGGGGGAGAGAGAGAGAGATCGATGGAGGGGGAGAGAGAGAGAGATCGATGGAGGGGGAGAGAGAGAGAGATCGATGGAGGGGGAGAGAGAGATCGATGGAGGGGGGAGAGAGAGATCGATGGAGGGAGGAGAGAGAGAGAGAGATCGATGGAGGGGGAGAGAGAGAGAGATCGATGGAGGGGGAGAGAGAGAGAGAGAGAGAGAGATCGATGGAGAAGGAGAGAGAGAGAGATCGATGGAGGGAGAGAGAGAGAGATCGATGGAGGGAGAGAGAGAGAGAGATCGATTGAGGGAGAGAGAGAGAGAGATCGATGGAGGGGGAGAGAGAGAGAGATCGATGGAGGGGGAGACAGAGAGAGAGATCGATGGAGGGGGAGACAGAGAGAGAGATCGATGGAGGGGGAGAGAGAGAGAGATCGATGGAGGGGGGAGAGAGAGAGATCGATGGAGGGGGAGAGAGAGAGAGATCGATGGAGGGGGAGAGAGAGATCGATGGAGGGGGGAGAGAGAGATCGATGGAGGGGGGAGAGAGAGATCGATGGAGGGAGGAGAGAGAGAGAGAGATCGATGGAGGGGGAGAGAGAGAGAGATCGATGGAGGGGGAGAGAGAGAGAGATCGATGGAGGGGGAGAGAGAGAGATCGATGGAGGGGGAGAGAGAGATCGATGGAGGGGGAGAGAGAGAGATATCGATGGAGGGGGAGAGAGAGAGAGATCGATGGAGGGAGAGAGAGAGAGATCGATGGAGGGGGAGAGAGAGAGAGATCGATGGAGGGGGAGAGAGAGAGATCGATGGAGGGAGAGAGAGATCGATGGAGGGGGAGAGAGAGAGAGATCGATGGAGGGGGAGAGAGAGAGAGATCGATGGAGGGGGAGAGAGAGAGAGAGAGAGAGATCGATGGAGAGGGAGAGAGAGAGATCGATGGAGGGGGAGAGAGAGATCGATGGAGGGGGAGAGAGAGAGATCGATGGAGGGGGAGAGAGAGAGAGATCGATGGAGGGGGAGAGAGAGAGATCGATGGAGGGGGAGAGAGAGAGAGATCGATGGAGGGGGAGACAGAGAGAGAGATCGATGGAGGGGGAGACAGAGAGAGAGATCGATGGAGGGGGAGAGAGAGAGAGATCGATGGAGGGGGGAGAGAGAGAGATCGATGGAGGGGGAGAGAGAGAGAGATCGATGGAGGGGGAGAGAGAGAGAGATCGATGGAGGGGGAGAGAGAGATCGATGGAGGGGGGAGAGAGAGATCGATGGAGGGGGGGAGAGAGAGATCGATGGAGGGAGGAGAGAGAGAGAGAGATCGATGGAGGGGGAGAGAGAGAGAGATCGATGGAGGGGGAGAGAGAGAGAGATCGATGGAGGGGGAGAGAGAGAGATCGATGGAGGGGGAGAGAGAGAGATCGATGGAGGGGGAGAGAGAGAGATCGATGGAGGGGGAGAGAGAGAGATCGATGGAGGGGGAGAGAGAGATCGATGGAGGGGGAGAGAGAGAGATATCGATGGAGGGGGAGAGAGAGAGAGATCGATGGAGGGAGAGAGAGAGAGATCGATGGAGGGGGAGAGAGAGAGAGATCGATGGAGGGGGAGAGAGAGAGAGATCGATGGAGGGGGAGAGAGAGAGAGATCGATGGAGGGGGAGAGAGAGAGAGATCGATGGAGGGGGAGAGAGAGAGAGATCGATGGAGGGGGGAGAGAGAGATCGATGGAGGGGGGAGAGAGAGATCGATGGAGGGGGAGAGAGAGAGATCGATGGAGGGGGAGAGAGAGAGATCGATGGAGGGGGGAGAGAGAGATCGATGGAGGGGGGAGAGAGAGAGAGATCGATGGAGGGGGAGAGAGAGAGAGATCGATGGAGGGGGAGAGAGAGAGAGAGATCGATGGAGGGGGAGAGAGAGAGAGAGAGAGAGATCGATGGAGGGGGAGAGAGAGAGAGAGAACGATGGAGGGGGGGAGAGAGAGAGAGATCGATGGAGGGGGGCACAGAGAGATCGATGAAGGGGGAGAGAGAGAGAGATCGATGAAGGGGGAGAGAGAGAGAGATCGATGAAGGGGGAGAGAGAGAGAGATCGATGAAGGGGGAGAGAGAGAGAGATCGATGGAGGGGGAGAGAGAGAGAGATCGATGGAGGGGGAGAGAGAGAGAGATCGATGGAGGGGGAGAGAGAGATCGATGGAGGGGGGAGAGAGAGAGAGATCAATGGAGGGGGTAGCGGGAGAGAGAGAAATCGATGGCGGGGGGGGAGAGAGAGAGAGAAATCGACGGGGGGGGGGAGAGAGAGAGAGAGATTGATGGAGGGGGAGAGGGAGAGAGATCGATGGAGGGGGGAGAGAGAGAGAGAGAGAGAGAGATCGATGGAGGGGGGAGAGAGAGAGATCGATGGAGGGGGGAGAGAGAGAGATCGATGGAGGGGGGAGAGAGAGAGATCGATAGAGGGGGAGAAAGAGAGAGATCGATGGAGGGGGAGAGAGAGAGAGATCGATGGAGGGGGAGAGAGAGAGAGATCGGTGGAGGGGGAGACAGAGAGAGATCGATGGAGGGGGAGAGAGAGAGATCGATGGAGGGGGAGAGAGAGAGAGAGAGAGAGAGATCGATGGAGGGGGGAGAGAGAGAGATCGATGGAGGGGGGAGAGAGAGAGATCGATAGAGGGGGAGAAAGAGAGAGATCGATGGAGGGGGAGAGAGAGAGAGATCGATGGAGGGGGAGAGAGAGAGAGATCGGTGGAGGGGGAGACAGAGAGAGATCGATGGAGGGGGAGAGAGAGAGAGATCGATGGAGGGGGAGAGAGAGAGAGATCGATGGAGAGGGAGAGAGAGAGATCGACGGAGGGGGAGAGAGAGAGAGATCGACGGAGGGGGAGAGAGAGAGAGATCGACGGAGGGGGAGAGAGAGAGAGATCGACGGAGGGGGAGAGAGAGAGAGATCGACGGAGGGGGAGAGAGAGAGAGAGAGAGATCGATGGAGAGGGAGAGAGAGAGATCGATGGAGGGGGAGAGAGAGATCGATGGAGGGGGAGAGAGAGAGATCGATGGAGGGGGAGAGAGAGAGAGATCGATGGAGGGGGAGAGAGAGAGATCGATGGAGGGGGAGAGAGAGAGAGATCGATGGAGGGGGAGAGAGAGAGAGATCGATGGAGGGGGGAGAGAGAGAGATCGATGGAGGGGGAGAGAGAGAGAGATGGATGGAGGGGGAGAGAGAGAGAGATGGATGGAGGGGGAGAGAGAGAGATCGATGGAGGGGGAGAGAGAGAGAGATCGATGGAGGGAGAGAGAGAGAGATCGATGGAGGGAGAGAGAGAGAGATCGATGGAGGGAGAGAGAGATCGATGGAGGGGGAGAGAGAGAGAGAGATCGATGGAGGGGGAGAGAGAGAGAGATCGATGGAGGGGGAGAGAGAGAGAGAGAGAGAGAGATCGATGGAGAGGGAGAGAGAGAGATCGAAGGAGGGGGAGAGAGAGAGAGATCGACGGAGGGGGAGAGAGAGAGAGATCGACGGAGGGGGAGAGAGAGAGAGATCGACGGAGGGGGAGAGAGAGAGAGATCGATGGAGGGGGAGAGAGAGAGAGAGAGAGATCGATGGAGAGGGAGAGAGAGAGATCGATGGAGGGGGAGAGAGAGAGATCGATGGAGGGGGAGAGAGAGAGAGATCGATGGAGGGGGAGAGAGAGAGATCGATGGAGGGGGAGAGAGAGAGAGATCGATGGAGGGGGAGAGAGAGAGAGAGATCGATGGAGGGGGAGAGAGAGAGAGATCGATGGAGGGGGGAGAGAGAGAGATCGATGGAGGGGGAGAGAGAGAGAGATCGATGGAGGGGGAGAGAGAGAGAGATCGATGGAGGGGGAGAGAGAGAGAGATCGATGGAGGGGGAGAGAGAGATCGATCGATGGAGGGGGAGAGAGAGAGAGATCGATGGAGGGGGAGAGAGCGATCGATGGAGGGGGGAGAGAGAGATCGATGGAGGGAGGAGAGAGAGAGAGAGATCGATGGAGGGGGAGAGAGAGAGATCGATGGAGGGGGAGAGAGAGAGAGAGAGAGAGAGATCGATGGAGAAGGAGAGAGAGAGAGATCGATGGAGGGAGAGAGAGAGAGTTCGATGGAGGGAGAGAGAGAGAGATCGATGGAGGGAGAGAGAGAGAGAGATCGATGGAGGGAGAGAGAGAGAGAGATCGATGGAGGGAGAGAGAGAGAGATCGATGGAGGGAGAGAGAGATCGATGGAGGGGGAGAGAGAGAGAGATCGATGGAGGGGGAGAGAGAGAGAGATCGATGGAGGGGGAGAGAGAGAGAGAGAGAGAGATCGATGGAGAGGGAGAGAGAGAGATCGATGGAGGGGGAGAGAGGGAGAGAGAGAGATCGATGGAGGGGGAGAGAGAGAGAGATCGACGATGGGGGAGAGAGAGAGAGATCGACGGAGGGGGAGAGAGAGAGAGATCGACGGAGGGGGAGAGAGAGAGAGATCGACGGAGGGGGAGAGAGAGAGAGATCGATGGAGGGGGAGAGAGAGAGAGAGAGAGATCGATGGAGAGGGAGAGAGAGAGATCGATGGAGGGGGAGAGAGAGATCGATGGAGGGGGAGAGAGAGAGATCGATGGAGGGGGAGAGAGAGAGAGATCGATGGAGGGGGAGAGAGAGAGATCGATGGAGGGGGAGAGAGAGAGAGATCGATGGAGGGGGAGACAGAGAGAGAGATCGATGGAGGGGGAGACAGAGAGAGAGATCGATGGAGGGGGAGAGAGAGAGAGATCGATGGAGGGGGGAGAGAGAGAGATCGATGGAGGGGGAGAGAGAGAGAGATCGATGGAGGGGGAGAGAGAGAGAGATCGACGGAGGGGGAGAGAGAGATCGATGGAGGGGGGAGAGAGAGATCGATGGAGGGGGGAGAGAGAGATCGATGGAGGGAGGAGAGAGAGAGAGAGATCGATGGAGGGGGAGAGAGAGAGAGATCGATGGAGGGGGAGAGAGAGAGATCGATGGAGGGGGAGAGAGAGATCGATGGAGGGGGAGAGAGAGAGATATCGATGGAGGGGGAGAGAGAGAGAGATCGATGGAGGGAGAGAGAGAGAGATCGATGGAGGGGGAGAGAGAGAGAGATCGATGGAGGGGGAGAGAGAGAGAGATCGATGGAGGGGGAGAGAGAGAGAGATCGATGGAGGGGGAGAGAGAGAGAGATCGATGGAGGGAGAGAGAGAGAGATCGATGGAGGGGGAGAGAGAGAGAGATCGATGGAGGGGGAGAGAGAGAGAGATCGATGGAGGGGGAGAGAGAGAGAGATCGATGGAGGGGGGAGAGAGAGATCGATGGAGGGGGGAGAGAGAGATCGATGGAGGGGGAGAGAGAGAGATCGATGGAGGGGGAGAGAGAGAGATCGATGGAGGGGGGAGAGAGAGATCGATGGAGGGGGAGAGAGAGAGATCGATGGAGGGGGAGAGAGAGAGATCGATGGAGGGGGGAGAGAGAGATCGATGGAGGGGGGAGAGAGAGAGAGATCGATGGAGGGGGAGAGAGAGAGAGATCGATGGAGGGGGAGAGAGAGAGAGAGATCGATGGAGCGGGAGAGAGAGAGAGAGAGAGAGATCGATGGAGAGGGAGAGAGAGAGATCGATGGAGCGGGAGAGGGAGAGAGAGAGATCGATGGAGCGGGAGAGAGAGAGAGATCGATGGAGGGGGAGAGAGAGAGATCGATGGAGGGGGAGAGAGAGAGAGATCGATGGAGGGAGAGAGAGAGAGAGATCGATGGAGGGAGAGAGAGAGAGATCGATGGAGGGGGAGAGAGAGAGAGATCGATGGAGGGAGAGAGAGAGAGATCGATGGAGGGAGAGAGAGAGAGATCGATGGAGGGAGAGAGAGAGAGATCGATGGAGGGAGAGAGAGAGAGATCGATGGAGGGGGAGAGAGAGAGAGATCGATGGAGGGGGAGAGAGAGAGAGATCGATGGAGGGGGAGAGAGAGAGAGAGAGATCGATGGAGAGGGAGAGAGAGAGATCGAAGGAGGGGGAGAGAGAGAGAGATCGACGGAGGGGGAGAGAGAGAGAGATCGACGGAGGGGGAGAGAGAGAGAGATCGACGGAGGGGAGAGAGAGAGAGATCGACGGAGGGGGAGAGAGAGAGAGATCGACGGAGGGGGAGAGAGAGAGATCGATGGAGGGGGAGGGAGAGAGAGATCGATGGCGGGGGGGGGGGGGAGAGAGAGATCGATGGAGGGGGAGAGAGAGAGAGATCGATGGAGGGGGAGAGAGAGAGATCGATGGAGGGGGAGAGAGAGATCGATGGAGGGGAGAGAGAGAGAGAGATCGATGGCGGGGGGGGGGGAGAGAGAGAAATCGACGGGGGGGGGGGGAGAGAGAGAGAGAGATGGATGGAGGGGGAGAGGGAGAGAGATCGATGGAGGGGGGAGAGAGAGAGAGATCAATGGAGGGGAGAGAGAGAGAGATCGATGGAGGGGGGAGAGAGAGAGAGAGAGAGAGGGAGATCGATGGAGGGGGGAGAGAGAGAGATCGATGGAGGAGAGAGAGAGAGAGATCGATGGAGGAGAGAGAGAAAGAGATCGATGGAGGGGGAGAGAGAGAGAGAGAGAACGATGGAGGGGGGAGAGAGAGAGAGATCGATGGAGGGGGGCACAGAGAGATCGATGAAGGGGGAGAGAGAGAGAGATCGATGAAGGGGGAGAGAGAGAGAGATCGATGAAGGGGGAGAGAGAGAGAGATCGATGGAGGGGGAGAGAGAGAGAGATCGATGGAGGGGGAGAGAGAGAGAGATCGATGGAGGGGGAGAGAGAGATCGATGGAGGGGGGAGAGAGAGAGAGATCAATGGAGGGGGTAGCGGGAGAGAGAGAAATCGATGGCGGGGGGGGGAGAGAGAGAGAGAAATCGACGGGGGGGGGGAGAGAGAGAGAGAGATTGATGGAGGGGGAGAGGGAGAGAGATCGATGGAGGGGGGAGAGAGAGAGAGAGAGAGAGAGAGATCGATGGAGGGGGAGAGAGAGAGATCGATGGAGGGGGGAGAGAGAGAGATCGATAGAGGGGGAGAAAGAGAGAGATCGATGGAGGGGGAGAGAGAGAGAGATCGATGGAGGGGGAGAGAGAGAGAGATCGGTGGAGGGGGAGACAGAGAGAGATCGATGGAGGGGGAGAGAGAGAGATCGATGGAGGGGGAGAGAGAGAGAGAGAGAGAGAGATCGATGGAGGGGGGAGAGAGAGAGATCGATGGAGGGGGGAGAGAGAGAGATCGATGGAGAGGGAGAGAGAGAGAGATCGATGGAGGGGGAGAGAGAGATCGATGGAGGGGGAGAGAGAGAGATCGATGGAGGGGGAGAGAGAGAGAGATCGATGGAGGGGGAGAGAGAGAGATCGATGGAGGGGGAGAGAGAGAGAGAGATCGATGGAGGGGGAGAGAGAGAGATCGATGGAGGGGGGAGAGAGAGAGAGATCGATGGAGGGGGGAGAGAGAGAGATCGATGGAGGGGAGAGAGAGAGAGATGGATGGAGGGGGAGAGAGAGAGAGATGGATGGAGGGGAGAGAGAGAGAGATCGATGGAGGGGGAGAGAGAGAGAGATCGATGGAGGGAGAGAGAGAGAGATCGATGGAGGGAGAGAGAGAGAGATCGATGGAGGGAGAGAGAGATCGATGGAGGGGGAGAGAGAGAGAGAGATCGATGGAGGGGGAGAGAGAGAGAGATCGATGGAGGGGGAGAGAGAGAGAGAGAGAGAGAGATCGATGGAGAGGGAGAGAGAGAGATCGAAGGAGGGGGAGAGAGAGAGAGATCGACGGAGGGGGAGAGAGAGAGAGATCGACGGAGGGGGAGAGAGAGAGAGATCGACGGAGGGGGAGAGAGAGAGAGATCGATGGAGGGGGAGAGAGAGATCGATGGAGGGGGAGAGAGAGAGATCGATGGAGGGGGAGAGAGAGAGAGATCGATGGAGGGGGAGAGAGAGAGAGATCGATGGAGGGGGAGAGAGAGAGAGATCGATGGAGGGGGAGAGAGAGAGAGAGATCGATGGAGGGGGAGAGAGAGAGAGATCGATGGAGGGGGAGAGAGAGAGAGATCGATGGAGGGGGAGAGAGAGAGAGATCGATGGAGGGGAGAGAGAGAGAGATCGATGGAGGGGGAGAGAGAGAGAGATCGATGGAGGGGAGAGAGAGAGAGATCGATGGAGGGGGAGAGAGAGAGAGATCGATGGAGGGGGGAGAGAGAGAGAGATCGATGGAGGGAGGAGAGAGAGAGAGATCGATGGAGGGGGAGAGAGAGAGAGATCGATGGAGGGGGAGAGAGAGAGAGAGAGAGATCGATGGAGAAGGAGAGAGAGAGAGATCGATGGAGGGAGAGAGAGAGAGATCGATGGAGGGAGAGAGAGAGAGAGATCGATGGAGGGGAGAGAGAGAGAGATCGATGGAGGGGGAGAGAGAGAGAGATCGATGGAGGGGAGAGAGAGATCGATGGAGGGGGAGAGAGAGAGAGATCGATGGAGGGGGAGAGAGAGAGAGATCGATGGAGGGGGAGAGAGAGAGAGATCGATGGAGGGGAGAGAGAGAGAGAGAGAGATCGATGGAGGGGAGAGAGAGAGATCGACGGAGGGGGAGAGAGAGAGAGATCGACGATGGGGGAGAGAGAGAGAGATCGACGGAGGGGGAGAGAGAGAGAGAGATCGACGGAGGGGGAGAGAGAGAGAGATCGACGGAGGGGGAGAGAGAGAGAGATCGATGGAGGGGGAGAGAGAGAGAGAGAGAGGGAGATCGATGGAGGGGGGAGAGAGAGAGATCGATGGAGGAGAGAGAGAGAGAGATCGATGGAGGAGAGAGAGAGAGAGATCGATGGAGGGGGAGAGAGAGAGAGAGAACGATGGAGGGGGGGAGAGAGAGAGAGATCGATGGAGGGGGGCACAGAGAGATCGATGAGGGGGAGAGAGAGAGAGATCGATGAAGGGGGAGAGAGAGAGAGATCGATGAAGGGGGAGAGAGAGAGAGATCGATGGAGGGGGAGAGAGAGAGAGATCGATGGAGGGGGAGAGAGAGAGAGATCGATGGAGGGGGAGAGAGAGATCGATGGAGGGGGGAGAGAGAGAGAGATCAATGGAGGGGGTAGCGGGAGAGAGAGAGAAATCGATGGCGGGGGGGGGGAGAGAGAGAGAGAAATCGACGGGGGGGGGGAGAGAGAGAGAGAGATTGATGGAGGGGGAGAGGGAGAGAGATCGATGGAGGGGGGAGAGAGAGAGAGAGAGAGAGAGATCGATGGAGGGGGAGAGAGAGAGATCGATGGAGGGGGGAGAGAGAGAGATCGATAGAGGGGGAGAAAGAGAGAGATCGATGGAGGGGGAGAGAGAGAGAGATCGATGGAGGGGGAGAGAGAGAA